>NC_058135.1:172073216-172290213 GCF_016433145.1 Gracilinanus agilis | reverse complement strand
ATATTGTTGGCCAGTGTCCCTTGAACTCTTCTGAACTATTAACTATTATGTAATTTTTAAAAATAAATTTTATTGATACTTTTTTATATCCCCACAATTTCCCCTACTCTCTGTTCCCTTTCCACTTCCAAAAAAACAATTACATATAATAAACTATTTTAAAGACAAAAGTGGGAAAATCTGAGCACCACGTGGATTTCCCATCTATAAGAGGTGGGATGGGAAAGTTTTTTTTTTTCATATTCTTCTTTCAAGTCATTCTTCCTTATAACTTTGCAGCAATAATGTATTGTTGTTGATTTTCTTGCTTACATTGTTATTTGATCTGTATATATTTTTTAAAATTTCTTTCACTTTCCCCCCCTTTATTATAACTATCTACCTATATCTTTCTTCCCAAAATTCTCCCTTCCACATATGGCACACATTCCCACATACATACACACACAGCCCAAATCCTACTTTTAGAACTAGTTGAGTAAAACAAAACTAATTTTGGTTTTATCTGAGATTATATGTCGTATACTACTATAGTATACTAGTGTACTACTAGTGTATCAGCTCTCTGCCAAATTTGTGGAAGCATACTTTTTCATTACTACTTTGGAATATTTATTGGTCATATTTCTTAAGAATAGCAAAGAAAACTCCTCATTTATATTATTATAGTTATTATTATAAATTGTTTTCCTAGTTCTGCTCAATTCACTCTGTATGAGTTACTCTCTTTTCTTTTCTTGGGTTTACCTCTTGGATATCTTTTAACATGTGTTATTTCTTTATTATTTCTGTAGTTTTTCTCTGTTTTCTCATGTCTGCTGCATCAGTTCTTTTTTTTAATCCTTACTTTTTATCTTACTTATACCTCTAAGTAATAATATATCTTCTGAGTCACCTATGTGCCACAGCATCAATTCTTAAATTGGGAATTTGTGCCAGTGCCAGGCTCTTCCTCATCTAATATTCTTCAATGGATTATTGGGCAGGGGTTATTGTGTCCTGTACCATCTGTAATCCCTGGGCCCTGCTAAAGTTCTGGATGACGTAGCTGGGACTATGCCCAGTCTTTTACTCTACAGCCCCTGTTTTCAACCTCCATTTCTTGGCAGACCAAAGCAAATGCTAAGCTGTCATTGTTTCCTTTTCCTTGAATAACCATAAATTAGATTTGACTCTATCTCCTGCTGTGGCCCTGATAAACCCTAATCAAATATCCAATGTTGTATCAGGGCCTCCTGGGAAGCCCTCTGACATATAGCTTGCAGGGTATTTCAGTGACTGTTTTCTGCTGGCTTTGAAATTCATGGAGTATCCTGGACCTTTTCTATCTAAAAAGGAATGGCCCAGTACCCTACTACTGCTCTAGCCATTTGTGCCCAGGCTCCAGGCTCATGTTGGATTCTGACTCCCTAGCAGGTTCTCTCTCTGAGATATTCCACATCAACACCTTACTTTTCCTCTCTGGCATTCTCTGTCATTGTTTTTATCTTGTGGTTTTTAAAAAAAATTCTTTGCTATGGTTAATATTGGTCTTCCCTAGGACCTTTCATGTTCCCATTTCTTATTCATTTTCTCATGATCTCTGCTAGTCTGACTTACTAAGGAATTCAATCTTATTACTATCCTAACCATTTTAGAATACATCTATAGTCTCATATTTAGACAGGAGTTCTATGCTAGTTTGCAGATAATACATATTCTTTTGGATGTGTTATATGTGGTATTAATGGGAAAATAGCACTGTGAAATAGGTAACTTTTGTTTTGGATGATCTCTGCCTTTTCTTTGAGTGTCTCCTTTCAACATGACATCATTAGAAGAAAACTATATAAAAATCATTATCTCCATCCCTCCCTCTCCCCTGCTTCCCTGCCAGCCCTTACCTCTTCCCATTTTTCTTATTTCTGCCAAAGAAATTATCATCTTTCTAGCCATTCTTGTTTAAAAATTCTATCATTCTCTCTATCCCTCTCCTAGACCCTTCATAACCAAATTCATTGCCAGTTCCTGAGTACTCCACCTCCAAAAATCTCACATATCAATCTCTTTTTCTACATTGCCATAATGAATTCAGGTCCTCATTATCTCTCTTCTGGCTCATTTATTAGATTCCTAAGTGGTTTCCTAGCCTCTAGACTCTCCATTTTCTAATTCATATTTTCCATAATTCCCAAAATGACATTTCTAAAGCAAACTGGCTGCCCTCCATGCTATCCCCCTATAGGATATTCCTTCTCTCAACTCTTTGCTTTTCCACAAACTAACTCCCATGCCTAGAGTGCCACATACTCCTTGTCTCACCTTCATTTATTAGCTTTCTTCAAAGTTCCAATTCCTCATGGAAGACTATTCTAATTTCTCAAGTTTTTAGTGCCCTCATCCCTGGAAATTGTTTTTCTATGCTTTCTATTATATATTTAGCATTACTTTTTGTGTTTATGTTGCTTCTGACCAAATACAATATGAACTTGAGAGCTATCATCTAGCATTGTGCTTAGTACTACTTACATTTTTAATAAGTGCTATTGAATGAATATCAGACAACTTGTTGTATGTCTATCAAGTATTTTTTAATGAATATGTCCTTAAAAGTGAAGAGATTTTTTGAATTGATTTTGATTCAGTTATGAGGTCACAGTAGACCCAAGGAGTTGTCCTTAAATATTATCATCCCTCTTTCTTTAGGTCCTTCATATTTTTTATTGCTCTGAGAAATAACGAGAGTAATAAAAAATAGTAAGAACAATTTTAGCAACTATACAGTGTTTTAAGACTTGCAAAATTCTTTATTTATATAATTTGATGCTCAAAATAATTTGTAAGGTATTATTCCAATTTACAAATGAGGAAATTTAGTCTAAGAGACATTAAATGATTTTCTCAAGGTCATACAGTGAGTAACTGTGTTCAGACACAAATACAAGCAAGATCTTCCCACTGTTAAAGGAATTTTCTTAATCTCTCCCTCTGTCTAACAGGTTTCTCACTGGATCAGAGAACTGACAGGTTCGGTGAGCAGTGAGCCAGAGCTGAAGATTCCCTTACCAAGGAGACCAGACCTCCCAGGAGACAAAGTAGGAATTGCTTCTGGCAGGAAGCTGTAAAAGGGCAGTTGGTCAGTGAGGAGATAAAAAGGAAGCAGCTGCTGAAGGAAGGGCTCTCCATCTCTAGGATCTCTAGAGAGGAGGTCTGGCTCTCAGGCAAGTGGCTGCTGACAGTTGGCTGGTGACAGTTGACTATATTGTTTTAGGGAGTGAATTAGTTATTAGAATATTTACAGATAAAGTAGGAGTTAGTTAATATTTTACAGATAGAGTAGAGTAGATTAGGCCTGGTTTGCCAAGCAGAAGAACCTGTTCTGAGAAGACAGAGATATTGTTAGGAAATTCTAGGTAGTTATTAGGAATTATGTATTAGTGAGACTCAGTTTAGATAGATTTATAGGGCATAAGGTTAATAATCTCTCTCCTTTTTTTCTTTTTTCCATTTGTACTTCTTTCTAAATAAAACAAAGTTTTTATTAAAACTGCTCTCCTCACTTTGTCAAACTCCTTAATTTAACCCTTACAGTTCCAAATTTAAGCTCAGGTCTTCTCAACTGCAAGTTCAAAACTCTGTTCACCTTATCACCTAACTACCAATTAGCTCCTTTCTTTTCCTTTTGAATTCTTATTAGTAATGACTTGTTCTATCTCCCTTTCTCCTAGGACTTATTTTCTGACATATTGGCATGTCGTTGGTATGGTATTGGTATATATATATGATACTTTCCCCTATATTATATATGAATTGTAGGAGTTGGAGGTAGGGATCCAAGCAGGTATATATGTATTTTCCCTTGTTTATATGGTAAGCTGGTATTTTATGCATTCCCAATCCTGATACTTGTTTCATTCAGACATACATTTTGCATTTTGTTCATCTGATAAAGATCATTTGAATCTCTCCTTGGCTAAATTGAGTTTGATTCAGATAATATACATATTTTAATGAATTCTATAATTAAAGATGTTTTAATTGGGTTATTTGTACATGTGAGAGGCTGGGATCTTTTGCTGCAATTAACACCCAGGGGGAAGGAACTCAGGAAGGGTGCTTTGAACATAAAGCAAGAAGCAGAACCGGGTAAGGACTTTTTTCATCACAAGTTTTCTGAAATGATGATTGTCCTAGTATTTCCTTGATAAGGAGTTTAACCCCTGAAAGATAGGAAAAGAAGACCTTCTGGAGGTCATTCCTCCAAAAAGAAAGATACATAGAGTATGAACTGAATGTTGTTCGATATATCTACACTTTAGAGAGTTCTTTCCTTCTTTTCATTATAGAGTGGATTATATATGGTTTATTTTGATGCTTCTGGTGGATGGTCTGATACTGGGACAGACTACTTAAAAGATCCATTTCAGTTTCAGGAACTAGGTTACCTGCCTTCATTTCTTCATAGAATCTATTTCCCATGCTTATACTGAACTCCCTTCCCAATTCTACTTCAGAAATTTCCAGTTCAAGTTCTCCCTTCTACTGTGTGACTATTCTGATTCTACCAATTGTAGGTACCTTCCCTTATTCCTAAGCATGCCATATATATATATATAATTCATGTGTATGTTGCTTTTCCTTCCACCTCAAATACATTACAACATGTTTGAAGTCCAGCACTTTCATTTTTGGCTTAGTATCCTTAGCTCTAGCTGCATAATAAATATTTGTTGTTGTCAAGATATTTGGGATCATTAAACATACCAGTCAGTTTCAAAAAAAAAAGTTTCCTCCCCAATTCTGGGTACTCTGCACATAATACTTTGACTACTTGATTGCTTTAAGAGCTAGGTGTATATCTATAGCTGTATCTGTGTAATCTATGTCTATAGTCTATATAGTTTATATTCCTAACCAACTAAATAGACTGTCCATTTACAGGTTGTAGTTTCAAATTTACTTTGAATTTTCTAGCATGGAAGGTTAGATTAATATCTTTTATTTTGCTATGATTTCATGAACAAAGTCTTTCAATATCCAAAGGTTTTCTAGAATGAGAACATTATCAGCAAATGGCATTTGGACAAATTTGACATCGAAGATAAATTCATCCTTTTTTTAGTCTGTGCCTAGTAGTAATTGTATAATATAAATAGCTTTTGTAAGTGCATAGTCTTATTTTATATCTTTCACATCTGTTATTTCTTCTAGCACCTCCCCAGAATGGGACTTAGGTCATACATTGACAGGATTGGATATATGAAGGGTCAATGATATTGATAGACCTTCTATGATGTGGAAATTTGATTGTGTGTGTATGTGCATGTGTTTGCAGTGAGGGAGTGTGAGTGAGACTGTGGAAGGGGATGAGAAGATGTTGAATAAATGCCAGTCAGAAATTCAATATAAAAGAAAAAAATAGAAACAGGAGGAGATTTTAAAGTGTGATGGTAACAAATTAGATGGTAGTATATGAAAGAGAATCAGTTAAAAGTGGAATAATATTAAAGCCATATAATCTATATACTGGCAAGTTGTGATGAAATATAGCTTTCCTGTTACTTTCTCATGTTTTAATCAAGGGCACCCTCAACTCATGCCTAGACTATTCTTGTAATATTCTTCTAGAGGTGACAGAATTTGCCAAATTTTTTTGAACTGCCTTTCTTTTAGAAGAATCTTTTTTTCTTTTGGCCAACTTTTGGTATCTCCTTTTTGACTTGAAAATTGATTAATTGATATTTAAGTCTTTTGAAAGCTGTTGTAGCTAAAACATGGGTTTCATGTAGTCCAGTGATTTCCAAAGTGGGTGCCACCACCCTCTGGTGGGTGCTGCAGTGATCCAGGGGGGCAGTGATGGCATTTATCTTTCCTATTAATTGTTATTAAAATTAAAAAAATAATTTCCAGGGCGCTAAGTAATATTTTTTCTGGAAAGGGGGTGGTAGACCAAAAAAGTTTGGGAACCACTGATGTAATCTATCAATTCTAACTCATTTTCTTGAGTACTATTGTAATTTCCTCATGTTTTATATGCTACTTAATGAGAAAGGAGCAAGACTGAAGAACATCAACTGTGAATCCTAACACCTCACATTGAAGTTCACAAATTTATAGTTCTAATATGTTGTAGAGATCATCTAGTCTTATCTTCCCATATGATAAGGAAACTGAGGTTTATAGAACTGAGATGACTTACCCACAATCAAACAGTAAGCAGTAGCCAAAGCCAGGATTTTAAGATATTATGACTCCAAATTCACTGTACAAATATTCAGTAAATTAAGTATATTAAGTGTTTGCTCATTCCAACGCACTTCCACAATGATTACATAAGCTGACACTAATGAAAGAAAAAAATTCTTTCACAGAAGAAAGGAGAGATGATATTGAATACTCAGAGTAAAGACAATGAACAAAACCCAAGTGAAGAGATTTCTACTTTCCAAACCCAAGATCATATTGAAACATTCACATATCTAATCATCACATTGTCTATTTCTTTTTCAGAAAGACTGATTTCAGCTCTGTGAGAGACTGAAAATCAATGGAACAATTTTGAATAGTTGTACTTGGAATGAAAAGATTTATCAAAAGAAATAGTAGGCATTAGGTGAACTGTCTTGGACAAATCATTTTAAATTTGGAATATCCATATCATTTGCAGACCCTTACTAATTCTGAGAAGGTTAGCAACATTATAGTTAAGTGTTTTAATGTTCATTATAGCTAGTATGTTCTATAGATGTCAAATTTATGATATAATTGTGTTGTATTTTTATGTACTGTGTAGTCATGACATGTTGAGACCCTTTACATAAGCATTTGCAATACACGTATGCTTCTTCTTTTGGTCTTGAATCATGCTTTTAAATATCATTGTAGAGTTTTGTATTTTTAGAACAATTGCTTTTTGGTATATTGTTGATTATCAGTGGCCCATACAACTAGTCTTTGGAAAGAAATGCAGTGTGTTTATAACATCGTTGCTTCATGTTAATCCACTTTATGAAATGGTTTCCATTGTAAAAAGGGGGAAACATAATCTTTAAAGAAGAATAAAAATTTAAAAAATGGATAACTACCTTGCATTGCATTTGAAATATGAAGGTTGTTCAAAAAGTTAATTTATATGTGTTTTAATATCTTCTATTTAGTTTTCTATGTATAATCTTTTAATAATTCAAACATCTGTCACAATAGATGATCAGTTTTTTTGTTCTTTATTCCAGTTGAATAAAATAGTAGGCTCTTTAATTTTTGTCTGATTGATGCTCATACTTTGAAAACCATGCTGGTGATCCACCTTCCTCCCTCCCCCATATTTTGCATATTACCTTAATATATTTAGCTGAAAATATTCTTTCTGTAACATTCAATAAGCTGTCAATGAATTTCTGTAGTGGAAACATTTTAAAGTGATAAAGCATAAAATAAATAATATGTTTCATTGGAAGAATTTGTACATAGAAGATCAATCATTTTTTACTTAAGATATACTTCTTTAAAAGCATTACTTTTTATTCACTTTATATGATCTAATAGTGTTACCAAATATTGTCAATACATCACTAAATGTGAACTATCTCAATATTTTCAATTCACATAGAGTGTTTTTCTTTCATTAAAATAAAACAACAAAATATGGAGCTTTTTATTCATATATACATATCTCTGATTTTAAAGTCTGAAACTTCAGGGTTGGACGAAACCTAAGATATCATGTTATATAAGCTTTATATGAACATTGAAACTCATTATATTACCTTTGAAAAATGATCATCTAGCCTCTATTTGAAGGCCTCCAGTTCTGGGAAACTAGTTATTTATTTTTCTTATCTGTAAAATGGGTATAGTAATAGTATCTGTCTCACAAGATTGTTGCAGAGATTAAAATAATAAATTCAGAGCTCTTTGCAAATGTTAAATTGGTAAGTGCTAGCTATTTTTGTTGTTGCCATCACAAATGCATTGGTAAAAATCATTGAATTGTATATAGCTGTATCTGCTTAGCAACACAAGGTGATTATTGTTGTTGATACAGTCTGGCTTACTTAGATACCTTCCCATCTAGAGGTGACTGAATTTGGAGGAAGCGGGACAAGTTGATGGAAACACCTCGAAGGACCCATGAGTCTATAAATGCAGGGCTTGAATACCAAAGAATTTTAGTTAATACCTCTTGGGGCTAATCTTTGGTTTGTTTGTTTTGTTTTTGTTTTGTTTTTTTACGCTCCAATGAGTCCAGCATCTACACATCCTAATTTGTATATCTGTAAAAGAGTCCTTTTGCCATCTGGGATAGACAGCAGCACTCAGCCTAAGCACTGCAGGCCATTTAGAATGCTGTTGCAGTTCTGGTGAAGCTGATTTTGGAGGGACTTGTCTATGTGCTTCTTCACTTTTCATATGTACTAATGCTCTCAATCCCAGCTAGTACTTGGTGCATGTTTCCTGGAATTCTTTTCATGGGAGTATATCAATGGTGGTACCCATGGGATCAAGAAGCTTGGACATTAGACTAAAACTAGTCTGAGGCTATTTTTCAGTTTCTTAAAATTCTAAACCGGACTAGCAGAATTATTTGAGTGGTTCCTAATATATTTAACTATTGTCAGTCAATTCATAGGTTGCTAAGAAAGGGGACAATTTGCAAAAATATCATTTATGAAATAGGACCCACAATGTTACTGCGACTATATCAATCCTTTGAACATGTACACACGAAGTAACCAAGGGAACAGGAAGAGCTGAATAAAAAAGGGAATTCAATACATAATCCCAGAATGAAAAGAAGAATTTCTTTTTTCAGTTTTGAAGTTTATACCCTTAGCTGGAAATACTGGCATATCTGCTTCTGAAAAGATCCTCTTGAATTATTGGGGAAATGAGTGGAATGGTCTGATCTAAATATATCTGTAGGGAATGTGCTCTCTCCCATCTATCCTTCATCAAATTTTCAGAATTATCTTCCTTAAAACACAGGTTGGAACGGTGACAGTTAAGCATTTGAAAACCTTCATGTCTCAGATCTAGACTACTTTTTGTTGTTTCACATTAGCACCCCCCCCCTTTATCATTAATATTATGTTCCAACCCAGTTGGCCTACTTCATATTCCCTGTATAAAATGAGGCATTCCCCACATCTTTGCCTTTCCATAGACTTTTGGAGGTGGAGTACTCAGGAACTGAAACTTTAAAGAAGTCAGGAATTCCCAGAGGCAAAGGTGAGAAGAAAGAAGATAAATAACTCCTGGAATTCCTGACTTCTTTAAAGTTTCAGTTCAGATATCACTTCCCATAATGATGCCATCCCTGCTATTATCTCCCTTCCCATCATGTCATTAGTATTTTTCTCAAACCTCTATAATTACTTAGGCATATGCTTTACTCATATATTCACTTATGTTGCCTAACCATAAAATAAACAAGAAAGAAGTTGAGATGAGTAGAATTTTAGAAAAGTTAGATTTAGTGCACCTCTGGAAAATATTGAATGGGAATAGAAAGGAATTTCTCAGCTCTGATGGCACCTTAATAAAAAAAGTTGTCCATGATTTAAGGCATAAAAATCTTTTAAAAAATCACTGAAAATCATAATGATTGAGGACATCTATTTTTCTGGAAATAATGAAATAACTCTTTGGAAGCATAGATTAAAATTAATTAGAAATGGTTTGTTTTCATTGTTTTCACTTTTAAAATAAGCTCAAAATGTAATAAATGTCACAATTCAAGATTCCCACAAATTACAAACAAAAACCCGAAAGGATAAAAAGGACTTTTTAAGATAAATGTTTACTTTTTCATGAAAACATATTTAGTACTTCAAGGATCTGTGATTTTGCTCTACTATTCATTATATATACATTTTAATGTGGGCATAACAGTAGATTTTGGAGTATAATGCTAATTAAAATTGATTTTTTCCGGACTCAACACAAATAATCACTACAAGATGTTAGGATTTAAAAGTTTCATATCAGACATTTTCTTTCATTTAGTCATTACAAAATCAATCCAATAAACAATGATACTTTTCACTGAATTAAAGACTCCTATCCCGCCACAGATTCAGAGGAAAAGAACTCCCATTGTAGATGCCTTCCATCTTAGCTTCTCTTCTTCCCTCTTCCTATAGTACCTGGATTGCCATAGCCTGAGGAAGACATATCTTTTCACTTCACTTAGATAAGCTGGAAGTCCAAATCTTTTAGTGAGAAGATCTAGAATCTAGATCTTTGTATCTGCCCTCCATCTGCATCATCAATTCTTCTACACTGTACCATGTACTTTGATGCTATGATCTGCAGATCCCTGGCACTCAGATTAGTAGGGATAGGGATTGGGCCTATGATTTTATTGGCATAAACCACTCCTGGGTGAGGAAACTCCCTTTCCCAACATAGTTTGACACTTTATCTGAAATGGTGATTAAGACTCTGGATATAATGGCTTAAACAAGGTCAGATAGGCAGTATGTTTCAAAGGCAAGACTAGAACTCAAATCTGATTTCATTTCCTTATTCATTATGATGTTATCTTTCTAAATGTCTAGAGTTTTGAAATCTGAAGTTTTGCAAGGAATGTGTCCCCTTTGGAGCTTAGAAAATTATTTTCTCATTTTCCTTCAAGATTTTCATAATTTGGGTGTCAGTGTCTAGTCAATAATCTAAGAAATCCAAGCTATGCTGGCAATGAGGTTCCATCTTTAGGAAGTCTGTTAAAATATGATGAAAACATTCCCTACAACCACATTTTTGCTGAAAAATGATGTAATATACTAAGCAAAATGATAACAATAATGATGTGTTCTGTGAGCCCTTAAAATGATAAAATTATGTTTATATAGCTAGAAGGGACCTTAGTTTTCATCACCTCTTCATTTTACAGTTGAGGAAACTGAAACCTGAAGAGATGAAGCAATTTGCCTAGATCGACACAGCTACTAAGTGTTGGAGGTAGCATGAGAGTACAGATCTTGTAGACTCCGAGTACAGAATTCTATCCACAATTACATACTTTTGGAGAATTTATAAGTTTTTATTTCATTAATAATTTTTAAAAGTTTATAGGTATATTATTTCACTTTTCTGTTTCCTTTCCATCCTTTTACATGTATTTCCAATTTTAAAAATATTCTTTATAATTACTATTCACTAAAGTAAAATAATACTTTGGCCTTGCTGCAGTCAAGGGTCCAGATAGTTTCATTATTTTGCTTCCATAGATAAATCAACTATGAATTAACTTATACAGATAAATTACATTTCCCTTTAATGATAGAAACAATGAGATTGCTGTGTCCAAGGATATGATCAGTTTTGTGACTTACTGATTATAGCCAGATTCCTTTCCTAAAAATTTATTCCAATTTACAGTGCTACCAAGAATCAGTAACTCTGCAAACATTTAGTAAGTAGTTACTATATGCCAGGCACTGCAGTAAGCACTGAGGAAGAAGTCCAGAGAATAAATGAATACTAACTGACAGAGTGCTTGAAATCTAATGGAAAAGATGAATGAATACAAATTCCTGAATAATAAAGTGACTAAATTATTTTTGTACATATGCACATATATATAAACATACACAGAGGAGCTAAATATAAGGTAGTTTGAGTATTGTAGGCTAAGTCAAGGCTCCATTTTGAAAACAATTTGTGAACTGTGTTAAAAGAAGACATGATTCATTAAGGTAGCAGTAAAGAGGGAATGGACAGCCAATGGAAACATGTGGTTATGTGGGACTTGTAGTATCATGTATGAAGAATAAAAAGGTCATTTTGCCTGAATTTTAGGATGAAGAAGAAGGTGGGTAAATAAGGTAAAGACAATACTTGAATGGCAATTTGGGAAGGGCTTTCAAAGGTCAAGAAAAGCTGTCATAATATAACACAGTGCCTGTTTTTTCACAGCCCCAACATTGAATTTTACTATTTTCTAGTCTTTTTTTGCAAATTTTATGGATTTTGTGATATATATATTAGTATGTTTGTGTTGAATTTTTTTATTATTTGAGAACTCTAAGTGCTTCATAAATGGTTAATTTGCTCTTATTTCTTAAAAAATGTCAGCCATTAAATATCCTTTGACCACTTCCCTTTAGGGGAGTAAATAATAAAAATCTTTCAAACTTTGAAGGGACAGTAAATGATATATAGCTCAACTAATAGTAATTCCTCCTCTGATGGAAGACCTGCAATGACAGGGAACCCTCACTTTCACATGACAGACCACTCTACTTTTGGACCTTAGAGTATTATCCTGAATTTGTTTTTGTTTTTTCTTCTGGAGTTTGGATGCTAAATTTCATCAGCAACATTTTAAATGAATAATTTTCTCATTCTGTCTTGATACCATCCCCCTCTCTCTTTTTTTCTCTATGCCTCTCTCTCCAATATTTATACTTTTCATTGAATCCATTGATTTTTTTCTCCAATATTTTTCCATTTGTTTTGTAGGTAAAAAGATTATTCATCTTCACAATAGTGACAAATTAGGGCTCTGTTTTAATTTAGTTTTTTTTATTAGAATTTTTATTCATTCACATTTTTTTAATTTTAAACCCTTAACTTCTGTGTATTGACTTAAAGGTGGAAGAGTGGTAAGGGTAGGCAATGGGGGTCAAGTGACTTGCCCAGGGTCACACAGCTGGGAAGTGTCTGAGGCCGGATTTGAACCTAGGACCTCCCATCTCTAGGCCTGGCTCTCAATCCACTGAGCTACCCAGCTGCCCCCCTATTCATTCACATTTTATATTCAACCTATTATACCAAATTGCATAAACTGTGAACTCAGACTCTTAATTTTGTTTAGCCATATAGACCTACAATTTTCCTAACAACTTTTATTGAAATAATGATTGTTCTTCCAGACTAATACCTTTTAGTCTTCAGTTTATCAAATGGCAGTCTCTTATATGTCCTAAATTATCTTTTTTCCATTCACTATTCTATTCTATTGATTTATTTTTCTCTTTTTTCTAGTACAAGAAAGTTTTTATAATTATAATTGCTTAACACATTTATGGCAAATCCCTCTTTACTAATTTAATTCCTTTGTTCCTCCATTTTTTAAGCCATCTATTTTTAATATGAAAATTTTTGTCAGATTAGTCAATTCTGCAAAGGAGCCCATTGGTATCTTGATTAGTATTGTATGATATCTATAAATTAAAATGAGAGATATTGGCATTTCAACTCTATTTTCTCAACTTAACCATGTGCAGATAATAATCCCTCCATTATTCCATTATTCTTTAATTTCTGTCAGAATCATTTTGAAAATGCTTTTATATTGATCTACTGTGTCTTCACAAACAAATGCTGAAACATTTGATATGTCTTATTATTATTCTCAGTGACATTCCATTTTATCATTTTTTCTTATTTTGGAGAGATATGGTATAAAGATATTCAAATAACATTATCTCAAACTCACTAGTTAATATTTTTTAAGCCAAGTCTGTTATTTATTTGGTTTAGAGAATTCTAATGTTATAATTTCCTTGACTAATACAGAATAGCAACTTCTCCGCAACTTGTAGTGTTAGAGAGTTGTATGGTATACTGGGAGTTAAAGAGAAGTTATATCTTGACCAAGGCTACACATCTAGTATATGTTAGAATTGGAACTTGAATCTACACTACAGATTCTGAGACTGACCCTTATATCCTCTATTTCATCTCTTGTTCATTACTGTAATTATACTTTATTTTGAATATTTTTGGTTCTGTTGATATACATTCATGGTATTTGTGAATAATTCAACTTCTTAAAAACTCTTTTTCTCTTGCTTTATTTTTCATGTCTTATCACCATACAAAATATTTCTAATACTGTTAGCAGTGATTCCAGGAGATATCACACTTTTATACCTGATTTAATCTGAAAGCTTCTGATGCTTCTTCATTTAAAAACTCAATTATTTCAAAATTGTTTCAGTTCACATTATTGTACTGACACTAATAATTTTGAAAACTTATATAATTTCCGGCTTAAAGACATCATATAATTGAATAAAGATGGTAGCACAAATAAACATAATTAGGCAGAGATTAAAAATCTAAAAGAAAAGGTCAAGGAAATTTTGAACAGCAAGAAATCATTGTGAGTAAGGAGATTGAACTAGGAGGAAGTGATGCTTCATGGAAATTAAGCCCTGAATGATAGAGAATAAAGAAAAAAGAAATACAGGTTGAAATGGGGCACGTATTAGAACATATATTAGACATGTCCCTATACAAAATTATGGAAGTAAAAAGATGGCAAGTTAATGTTTAGGGCAACTAGTGGACCAATTTGAATTTGTACAAATATATTGAATATATATAGAATGATATATAGAATACATGAAATGGAATAATGTGAACATAGGCTAGAAAGGTAGTTGGAGCCAAATTGTGAAGTGTTAAGTTCTAAGCTAAGTTATTTGTAATTTATCCTATAAAGTGGAGAATCATTGACGCTCTCTTCTTTTCTTTTATTGTTTTCTTCTGTTCCCTAACTTCCTATCCTCTTTCTAAATAAGAAATGAGATGCCTTTGGAAGGTTATCTTGCCAGATATCTGAAGGCTAGACTAGGGAGATAGTTTTACAGGTTGAATTAATAGAAATTGGTAATTGTTTAAGTGCATGGATTGAGGAGAAATGAATAGAAGAGTAATACTGAGTCCAAATTTTAGAATAAAAGTGATTTGAAAGGGTAAGAGGAGGCCATCAATGACAACAGCAACAAAAGAAGTTGAGATGATAATTAAGATGCTGAATTTAGTTCTTAATTCATATTAAATTTCAAATTCTAGTGAAGCAGTTAGGTAGAGATTACCAGAAAATATTAAAATTTGTAGGGTTAGGGTCTGGATAAAAATTTTGTAAATTATGCAAATAGATGTGAACCCAATGAAGCTAATGTAATCACTATGGGAAAGGGCATAGAGAGAGAGAAAAAAAATTGGAGGAAAAAAAAACTTTTGGATAGTCACAGATTTGGAGGCTTAGAAGGAGGACAAGGAAACTAAAGAGGTGGATAAGTTGTGGTCAGAGGGCTAGGAAGAGAGTCAGAAAAAGGGGGAACACATAAACTAAGAGAGAGTATATTATCCAGTAGGATAAGGTTATCATTAATGTCATTTGAAGCAGGAACTTTAAGAGTAAAACATGAAAGAAAAAAAGAATATTATAAAATTGGAGAAAAGGTAATTGAATATTCCATACAGAATATTTTCTAAATTGGGCCAAATACTAATAACTTTAACATATTAGGATCTATTTTTTGATGTTCTAGTCTAATTTACTTGTCTATTTTTTCTATATTTTATTAAATATCTGACAACTTTATCATTCAATGTTTAATTTACTTTTCAAAATGCTGAGGAAATTCTCCTTGTGAATAATTTTTCTTAATTCATAATCTTAAACATTTTTCATATTAAGAAAATATATTTTCATTATTAATCTTTAAACAAATGAATTATATTTTTCATTCTTTTACATATAAATATACAATCATTATTATTTGAGTACTTCTTGTAGATGGTAATAGAAGAAAGATATTGCAGTGATGTGGAAAGAGAGCCAGACATAAACTTATGGGACCTCTTTGAATATCTGAACTTCCACATATGTTTTCCTTGAGATCATACAGGCAGAACCTGCAAATTAGATGGGTCCTTAGTGACCATGTATTCCAACCCCTTCCTGAATAAATAATCCTCCAGTGACTAAGTAGTCATTCACCTTTTGTCTGAAAATCACCTAAAAGAGAGGACTCATTACCTTTTCAAGGCATCCTATTTGAGCTTTAGAAAGCCTTAGCTTTTAATGAGTTTTTCAATGACTGAAATTTTATCATTTTTCACTATTGTTTTTCTCAAACTTTAGCAGGAAACATATAATTTTAGATTGCCTTTTGGGGAAGGGTGGGAAATTAGGTAAAATGTAAGCTTCTGTTTTTTGGTTTCCTTTAAGTCCCACCACAATTTCACCTTCCTTTAGAAGCCTTTCTTATACCCACCTAATTCTAGTGCTTTTCTTCTAAACTCATCTCCTATTTAACCCATATAGAGCTTATATCTAAGTATATATTTGCTACCTTTCTCATTAGATTATGAAGGCAGGAACTGTTTTTGCCTCCTTTTGTATTCTCAGTATTTAACATAATACCAGGCACATAGTAGATGCTTAGTAAGTGTTGATTTATTAGTTGAAAAAATCATCCCGATATTTAGCCCTTTTTGAAGGTCAATTTACTAATAATTTGATTGATTTCTCCTGATATAGATGCCATCTTCTCCATAAAGGCAGTCATTAGTAATGTCTCGTTCCTCACTTTTTATTATAAGTATTAGTGTACATGTTGTCTATCCATGGTAGTAAATACATTATATATATATATATATATATATATATGTATAACTTCTATATTTGTATGTGTGTTTGTATACTGACTTGTTTTTGTTTTTGTATCCCTGGTTCCTTGTTCAATTCTCTAATTGTCATTCTTTATATTTTTATCTCTTTCACAATATTGATTATTTAATCCATTAACATTTTAAATTTATGATTCTTTGACTTGTATTTTATTCCATTTATTTCTTTTGAATCATTTTACCCTCTTTTCAACTTCAGTTTAGCACTGTAACCTTCAGATTTGTTTTGTTTACACTAATTAAATTATTGTCTGTTTTCTGAAGCTTTCCCATTCCCATTCCTACACACTCATTTACTTTTTTTTTAAATCCTTGTACTTCAGTGTATTGTCTCATAGGTGGAAGATTGGTAAGGGTGGGCAATGGGGGTCAAGTGACTTGCCCAGGGTCACACAGCTGGGAAGTGGTTGAGGCCGGGTTTGAACCTAGGACCTCCTGTTTCTAGGCCTGACTCTCACTCCACTGAGCTACCCAGCTGCCCCTACTTTTTTTACTTCCTTAAATTTTTATTTTTCTTATTTATGCAATTGTGTCTTCTCCCACTTCTTACCCTCTTACCATCAGTATCAGCATGATTGGATCCTACTCAATGGAAGCTCCATCTCTATTTATTAATTAAACTAATCTTTATAGGATATGTTCTTTTAGGATTCATTCCTTTTCCCATTTTTTGTGTTTTATTTTTAACATGTTTCAATCTTGCCTAAGATTCTTCATAAAGTCTAGACAATTGGGATTAAGTGACTTGGCCAGTTACACAGTTTAGGAAGTGTCAGGAGCTCAATTTGAATCCAAGACCTCTTGCCTCTAGATCTGGCTCTCTATCATCTGTGCCACTTAGCTACCTCACTATTTTTTTCCGTTGATGTGGAACAATCCTATGCTATTTTAATTGACTTTCCTTCAAAGGTGGGGGGGCCTTTCTCCTGGTTCATTGCTAAAAATGTAATTAGGCTTTCAAGTTCTAAATTTTAATCACAACATACCTTGCAGTTTGAATCATGCAGTTTTTTTTTTTCCTGAATCATGTCAAAACCTTTGGGTAGTTTTCAGATTTACTTCAATGTAGTACTCATACTTTTAAGTTTCTGCATGTTTTTTTTATAAAATTTACTTTGTAACAGTTTAATCTTTTCTTCTGGCATTCTTTCACAATTCCGTCTTCAAGGGCAGTTAATTTAGTTTGTATAAAATTCATATATTCTTTTAAAGCTATTTTTCCTAACCATTTTTCCTCCTCTATATTTTTGTGTTTTAAATATTTCTTCTTTTTCAAAGCTCAGATTTCTTTGGAGAGATTATCTGGTTTACCAAGTTATCTACTCTGTTTATTGTATTTTTTTTCTGAGAGGTCTGATTTCTGACATAATGCATATTTTATAGTAGTTTCTTATGCTAAAGGATTTATTTATCTTTTGAACTATCCTAGAGTTTTAAAAATTATCCTATTAATATGTAAAATTTATCCTTGTGTCCTTTTAGCAATTGTTTTGCTGTTTTCTTTACTTTAAAATTTTTTCTAAAGGAACTAGAATGTTTGGACTGGAGAAGAGAATACTCAAGGTGAACAAGTTACATATCTTTGTCAGTACGGAAGTTGTCATGTGGAAAAAGAAAACTTATTCTGTTTGGTCCCAGAGAGTAAAACCATGAACAAAGAAAATTTACAAAGACTTAAATGAAGTTTGGCTCTCAAGGGAAAAATCTTTCTAACTTTTAGAACTATTCTAAAATGAAATGGATTGAATCTGGAATGTAGTAGATTCAGGCTTATTGGAGATCGTCAGGATAAGTCTGGTTACCCCTTGCTAGAAAAATTTTAAGTGGGAACTTCTTTTAGAGAATTAATTGGACAAGACAACTCCTGAAGTTTCATCAGCTCTATAAGCTTTGTGATGCTCTGATGGATAACATATATTAACTATTTTGTGGCCTTAATTTTGAATTCTTACTTGACTTTCTCTCTTTGAATCTTATTCTTATTTTGTTAGATTGGGAAAACTAATGATATTATTTGGAATAATGAAAAAAAAATAATTTTATCCCGGCTTTTATTTTGGCTTTTTGGCCTTTTGGTTTCTTCTCTTGTTTTCTCATTGGCTTGTCTCTTTCCTCTTCACCTCCTCTCCCTCCCATTATTATAGTATCCATATTTTCTCTTATATAGAGTTCTGAACAGTTCTTTTGAATACAGGGCCCAAGAACTGGCTTTTTCTCAGTCTTGTATAAATAGTAAAAGAAGAATGACTTTACCTTTTTATTTTCCTTTCTCTTAATCATGCAAGCCCCATTCAGCTCTCTATAGCTCTGTATTGTTATAATCTTCATTCTCCACATTGCAGTTGCAATTCCTATCTATAACATTGCTGGGCAAGATTGATGTTTGCTATTATTTATGAGTTATGAGTGTGAGATTCAAACCATGTCACTGTCAAAAGAGGAGTAATCAGGGTCGAGCTCAGGTAGCAAATATATTATGGGTTAAAACATAAGTTTATCAGGTTTCATGTCCTGGCTTGGGCTGATATATAATTTAGGCTAGAAGGAAATGAGGAGCATGACAGATATATTTTCTTTTCCTGAGGTTATTTAAGAATTTTTTACCCTGGGTGGAATCATTAATTTTCATATTATTACTGCAGTAACTTTAATTATCCTAGATTTGGTATTTTTCCTCTTATTTTGAAGATGTTAAATTAGGAGAGTTATGCCAAAAACAGCTACTCTGATATCTTGCTGATTCCATGACCAACAAGGGATTGATAAGCCATATTGTGTCTTTACTATTACCAATAACTTCTCTAAATTTCCACTAACTATATTTTCAATAACATATTTAAAAATTTACCAGAAATTAGTTATATATTTTGGTCTTTAGTTTGAAGACACTATTGACTTCCTGAAAATTATATAAATATTTTTCCTTCTGTTCTCCTAAGATACATTCCCCTTTCTCAAAAATCTATTAAAAATCACTGAAAGTGGCTCAATCACATCTGGCAGTTTTTTCCCCAATACTCTGGTATGCAGTTTGTCCAAGTTGGTGACTTAAATTCATCAATTCATCAAATAGGTTGCTCCTTACTATTTTCATATTGATTTTATTTCAAAGCCCCAACCCCATTTGCCAACTTTATTCTGCTTTTTCCTGTAGAGATCATTCCACTTCACAGAGAAAATGCAAATAAAAACAAAGTCAAATGGGTCTGCCTTCTCTCAATTTTCCATTATCATCTTCTTATCAATAGCTACAATTTCCTTCTTTGGTTTTCCTCTTTTAACTTTAATATCCAAAATCAATCTCTTTAAATTTCTAGTAATCTTAAAGTCATTCTGAATATGATATCTGCTGACCTTCTTCATTTGTTTTTTAAATCCTTACCTTCTGTCTTGGAATCAATACAATGTACTGTTTCCAAGGCAGAAGAGTGGTAAGTGTTAGAGAATGGGGCTAGGTAGTGTCTGAGGTCAGATTTGAAACCAAGACTTCCTGTCTCTGGGCTTGACTCTCAATCCACTAAGCCACCTGCCCCATTATTGATGATATTCTTTTTTAAATGGTTATTGATTGTTGATTTTAATTTTCAAGATAATGAATTTGACTTAGCAAAGTTTAAATTTCCACAATGCTTCCAGGATCTGCCCATCCATCTACCCCCATCCACTGCCAACCATAGTTGTTATTGAACTTATTCTTAATGAATGTTCCTATGTTTCTAGCTATGCTTCAGTTTTTGCCTTTGCTATCATCTTCTGTATGTTGTATTTTTTAAAATCATAGTTGACTTGCTATAAAATCTATGTATCTTCACTAATTTCTTGAGACAATTTCCTCTTCTTCTCATTGGAATTCTTATCTTTGTGTCTTTAGAATTATATTCATTAGAGCTTCTCATCCCTTCTGGGTCATCAGTCATTTCAATAGGTCCATTGAAATCTTTCTGACCATTTATCAGGTATTCTTATTTAGGAAAGGGTTGGACCAGGTGACTTGTAGAGTGTCTTCCAACTTTGAGATTCTGTTAAGTTATATTCTTTCTAAAAACACTCAATAAATACCTGTTTTGTGCAAAGCACTGGCTAGACACCGGATATTCAAAATAAAAAATAACATAGACCTTGCATGTCAATACCATGCATTCTACTGGAACCTATATCTGAAAATAGATGAGTTTCTGGAATTTTTTCAAAGTTTGATAAGTAGACCCCAGGTTTCTTATGTTCATATTTCTATAATATTTCCCTGACACTTTGTGAAGGAGTTATATGTCATGGGTCATTCTTGTTAAGGAAAATAAATTTAGGACTGATTGTAGGTGTAGGTGAATGACTTAATGATTATCATTTTAGGAATTGCAAAACAAAAAATCATTAAATTTTGTAAAAAATTATTTCATTAAATGAAGTTATTAAATGTATTTACTAGATTAAAATTATTTAAAAGTGATTCTTCCAAATGGTTTCTTCTCCCATAGTACTTTGTCACTCTGCATTTTAGATGGACTGTCCACAAGTCAGATGAATAGACTTTCTCTAATTAAACACATCTGCAAGAGTAAAATAAACTTTTAATAAGGCTTGGCAAAAAGTGTTTCCTTTATGGTTGAATGAGTAGCTAAAAGAGCCTCTAATTATGAAAAAATATGGATGATGAAACATGAATTAGAGAAGTAATGCTAGTAGTTTATTTTTTGTCTCATGGTCTGTTTGCTAGTTAATAACAGAATGATACTTCTTTAATCTCTTCCTATCGCTTATATCCATTCTCTGAATGTGATCTATGCTTTTCCTTTTATGTGACATTGTTAACACCATTTAGGAACTCAGAGTGCTCTCCATCCTGATCTTCACTTCTTAATATATTTCTTATTCACAATGACCTACTTCCAATGCCACCTCTACTATTACCCTGAATGTAATCTTGGCTCCCTCTGGCCTCTCATATTACACTGTGTCTATCTTGGGAACTTAGTAAATCTTTTATATGACACTATATATCATAGACTTCCTAATTGCTTCCAAACTCCTTGGGTTTAGGGCTCATGTTTTTTATTGTTTTAAATCTCCCTCAATTTCTAGCATAGTTCACTGCACTTAGTAGGTCCTCAATAAATGTTCATTGAATTGAATCAAATACTAATTCTACAAACAGCAGTTTCTAATAGTAATAAAAAATTCAGACGGGAAATGTTACAGATTCATCCAGATGTGTTGCATGCACGGTGCCATATATCCAGATGACTGACTTCATTTTCCCATTTTTATCATTTGAGGTTGGCATAACGTAAGAATGAATTCAGTCTCTCAGTTAATAAATTAGGTATGAGGGAACAACAATAATGCTTAAAGTGATACACAGGAGTCTTGTTTCCACCAGGGGGCAGAGAACCATCTGTGGATCATGAAGACTTTACTCAAACATTGTAGCAAACCTGGTTAAAAGTCCTCATCTTTAACCATTGCCAAGATGATACTCTGTCCATGAATATTACTGTCTTATTCTAGGTTTTGATTTGTGATATGAGCTTCATTCATGTATACTGAGCTACCATTTTTATTAAGATAGAGGCTCCTCCTCATCTCAGCACTGGTTGCTTCTCAAATCCCTCTTATACCCAGGAACAATTGTAGAATAAAATTCCACATAAAAAGTTTTGGATTCACTGCTCTAGATACTTTCTGTTTTGCCTAGGTGAGCTGTGAATTTATGAACCTAAAATTATTTTGAATTCACTTCACTTTAAAACAGTGTTCAGAGAAAAGAGAGTAAAAAAAGTGGCTTGAAAGGAAGTCATGAATAGTGGTTTTAGAGAGCCATGCAGTTATATACTGTGGAACTTCTCTCTGAGTTTAAATGAGTTAATTCTCCTTCTCCATTTCCCAGAAGTGTCAGGATACTGCAATAGAAAGGTCACTGAATTTGGAGTCAAAAAGCTTGGGTTTAAATCCTGGCTTTTCTAGTTATCAGCAAACCATTTGCACATTCTAAGTCTCAGTATTCTCTTCTGTAAAATTAAATGGTTAGATTTAGGAGTACTTATTAATTTCCACATCTTCTACTTGGGGATGAAATCTTTTGTAGTGGCCCACTTACAAACTTTAAAGAAAATAAATCCAATGTCTTTATGCTAGTATCTGTTGTTGCTTCTACCATTTTTCCTTCCCATTTAACAAAGCTTGACTAAGTTAACCCTGATATATAATGATAAGCATTGTACTAGTATGTGATGATATAATCACTGAAAGAAAAGTCATTCCCTACTATTAAAGGTTGCATTTGACATGGATGTCATATCACAGTTTGTTGAAATAAGCACTAAAGACATGTGTCTCTTATGACCAGACTAAAGTTCCTTCATGTTTACATAGCTTTATTTTTCCATCCAGGACCATTTGTCAGGTAACACCCATTTAAAAAAATAAAAACAAGGAAAGATTGCGATGCACTCTATTTTCTTTGCAGGTTTTTGAAAGTAAAATTTTCAGTTCTGGGATGATGGCAGCTTAGATGGAGCAAATCTTAAAACTTCCACACCCTTTCTACAGGAAGATAGAAAACAAAGCACGTTGAGAAGAAAGAGGAAAAGATCTAACAACAGGACAGAGTAAGGGGGATCCTATTGCTGAACAGCTCAAGAGGTATGCTAAGAAAAAGGTTTGAATTCTTGAACTATTGGGTCTGAGGGTATAGAAGGGGAATCCAAGGACCCCTCCCCCATGGGCTGTGGGGAGTCTCCAGCAGCCCCCCAAATCTCCTGGTAAGCAGGTGCACCAGCCTGGAGAGAGAGGGCCTTGCTGGTGCCAGACTCAGGGAGTTGAACACAGGCACCAGGGAGATGGCTAGAGGAGAAAGCCAGAGAAACACAGTAAAAATGCTTGGAAGATGGCGGCTTATATGGACCAAAACTTCAGACCCATGGCCACACCAAGACAGAGAACAAAGGGCTTCGAGAGGAAAGAAAACCAAGTCTAACAGTAGGACAGAGCACAGGGACCCTACTGCTAGACAGCTCAGTGAAAACACTCCAACTTGTCCCCCTACTTTTTTATTTTTCTTCTCTCAAGGTTTTACCCACAGAACACATTAAGCAATACAGACTAATCCAGGCTTAATCCCATCAATTGGAGAAATAAGAAGTCTTCAGAGGGCAGGGAAACTCCAACACCCCTCTTCATAGACTGCAGAGAACTTAACTACAAACCTCCTTTGCTGGTTGGGGAAGATCTTTCATCAAAGCTCATTAAATCCATCTGATTAAACTAGCAGAACAGAAAAGGGAAAAAATTAGTAAACAACAGGAAAAGAGAAAAGGAATGACAATTGACAGCTTCTTTCCAGGAAGTGATAAAAGAGCAAATGAAATAGAAGAAGAGGAGGAAGCTCCAGTGAATTGGATATAGGCTTTGGAAGATCTCAAAATTCAATTAACTCAAGAACTTTTGAAACTCAAAAAGCCATCAAGAGAGGCTGAAGACAATTTGAAAAAGGAAATACATGAACCAAAACAAGAAAATAAAGTCCTAAAGGCTAAAATTGACCAGCTCGAAAAAGAAGCAAAGAAGGGGAAAGAAGATCTACAAAGAAAATCAGAATAGAAGGAGAAGGATAAACAACAAGCCAGGGATGAAATTCAGTATTTAAGAAAAAGAACTCAATGACTAGAAGGAAATGACTTCACAAGGTAGCAAGAATATATAAAACAAAATTTTAAAAAATGAAACATTTGAGGAGAATATGAAATATGTCGTTGATACAACCAAAGATCTACAGAACAGATCTCTGAGACAATTTAAGAATTATTGGTTTACTAGAACATCATGAAAAAAGAAAAAGTTTGGATATCATCCTACAGGAAATTATACAAGAAAACTCTCCTGATATTCTTGAACAAGAGGGAGAAGAGAAATTGAAAGAATCAAGAGATCACCTCCTACATTTAATCCACAACTGACAACTCAAAAACTACCAGACCAAGGAAAAATATTATAAGCTGCTAAGAAGAAGTCATTTAGATGCCAGGGAACCACAGTTAGCATAACACAGGATCTAGATGCATCTACATTGAAGGACCAGAAGGCATGGAATACAATATTCCAGAAAGGAAGAGAACTGGGTCTGCAACCAAGAATCAACTATCCAGCAAAACTGACTATATTTTTGTGGGGGAAACTATGGTCATTCAATAAAACTGAAGACTTCCAAGCATTCATAAAGAAAAAAAATTGGAGTTAAACAGAGAGTTTGCTGCCCAAACACTGAACTCAAGAGAATCACCATGAGGTAATTAAGAGAGCAAGGTTGGGGGTGGGGGTGGCGGTGGGTGGGGTGGGTGGTGAAGGGGGAGAATCTTTTCAATAGGGGACCTAATAAGTTCAATCGATTTGTATCCCTAGAAGAAAAGGGAAAAATTGTTATTATCCACAGGGTAACTAGAAGAAGTTTACTTAAAGGGAACAGTGACAAACTGTATAGGATGAAATGTCAAGATATATATGTATGTATGTATAAATGTATATAAAACTAGATGGAGAAAAAGGAGATAATATAAAGAAAATGGGAAAAGAGACAAAAAGGACTAATTTTAAATTCCATAAAGAAGCATGTAGGGTGAACAGGGTTGAAGATCAATATACTGCAAGGGTAAAGAGGTTGGAGAGAAGAAATACTTAATACTTAAGTGTATTGAAATTAACTTAAAGAGGGAAGAATAATCAGATCCATTGGGGCAGAGAATTGATTCTCTCCCTAAAGAGAAGTAGAAGAGTATCAAAATGACTGATGGGGAGGGAAGCAACACTAGGGAGGGAAAGGGCAGGGGAGGTAGCTTAAAAAGACCCTAAAGAAGAAAAAGAGGGAAATAAGAAGGGAGAGGGGAGAAAGGGAAATACAATAAAGATGGGGATCAGGGGAACTGATTAAAAACAATACACTTGTATAGAAGGAAATAGTGAAAGAAGAAAGGGCAGGACAAGGAGAGAGAATCAAAATGTCTAGGAATACACAGTTGATAATTATAACTCTGAATGGGAATGGGATGAACACATCCATAAAATGGAAGCAAATAGAAGAGTGGATTAGAAACCAAAATCCTATCATATGTTGTCTACAAGAAACATACATGAGACAGGCCAACATACATAGAGTAAAAATGAAAGGCTGATGCAAAATCTATTGGGCTTCAACTAAGAAAAAGAAGGCAGGAGTTGCTATCATGATTTCTGACAGAGCCAAACTAAAACTAGATCTGGTTAAAAGAGATAGGGAAGGTAATTACATCCTGATAAAAGGCAGTATAAACAATGAAGAAATATCAGTACTCTACATGTATGCACCAAACAGTATAGCATCCAGATTTCTAAAAGAGAAGCTAGAGGATCTCAAAGATGAAATAGATAGCAAAACTATTCTAGTGGGTGACCTCAACCTTCCTCTATCAAATCTAGATAAATTAAACCAAAAAATAAATAAGAAAGATATAAGAGAAGTGAATGAAATCCTAGGAAAAGTAGAGTTAATAGATATATGGAGAAAAATAAATGGGGATAAAGAGGAATACACCTTCTTTTCAGCAGCACATGGAATATTCACAAAGATTGACCATGTAATAGGGCATAGAAACATGGCAAACAAAAGCAAAAAAGCAGAAATAATAAATACAACCTTATCAGGTAATAATGCAATAAAATAGTTATTAGCAAGGACACATGGAGAGACAAACCAAAACCTAAAAATAATATAATTCTCTAAAATAAGTTAGTTATAGAACAAATCATAGAAACAATTAATAATTTCATTGAAGACAACAACGACAATGAGACTTCTTACCAAAAATTATGGGATGCAGACAAAGCAGTTCTATGGGAAAAATTTATATCTTTGAGTTAATATATTAACAGATTAGGGAGGGCAGAGGTTAATAAATTGGGCATGTAACTTAAAAAACTAGAAAGAGAACAAATCTAAAATCCCCAAATAAAAACTAAATTAGAAATACTAAAAATCAAAGGAGAAATTAATAAAAATCAAATGTAAAATAACTATTGAATTAAAAAATAAGAGTAGAAGCTGGTTCTTTGAAAATAAAATAGACAAAGTACAGGTATATATAATTAAAAAAAGGAAAGAAGAAAACAAAATCATAAGTATCAAAGACAAAAAGGGAGACCTCACCTCTAATAAAGAGGAAATCAAGCCAATCATTAAAAACTATTTTGAGGGGGCAGCTGGTAGCTCAGTGGATTGAGAGTTGGGCCTAGAGACGGGAGGTCCTAGGTTCAAATCCGGCCTCTGACACTTCCTAGCTGTGTGACTCTGGGCAAGTCACTTGACCCCCATTGCCCACCCTTACCACTCTTCCACCTAGGAGCCAATACCCAGAAGCTAAGAGTTAAAAAAAACTATTTTGCCCAATTATATGGCAATAAATATGGCAATCTAGGTGATATGAATGAATTTTTACAAAAATATAAATTGCCTAGATGAACAGCAGAAGAAATAGAGTACTTAAATAATCCAATATGAGAAAAAGAAATTGAACAAGGCATCAAAGAACTTCCTAAGAAAAAATTGCCAGGGCTTGATTGATTCACAAATTAATTCTATCAAACATTCAAAGAACAATTAATCCTAATACTATCCAAATTATTTGACATGATAAGCAAAGAAGGAGTCCTACCAAGTTCCTTTTGACACAAATATAGTTCTGATTCCAAAGCTAGGCAGAGCAAAAACAGAGAAAGAAAACTACAGACCAATCTCCCTAATGAATGTAGATGCAAAAATCTTAAGTAAAATACTAACAAAAAGACTCGAGCAAGTGATCATGAGGGTTATCCATCATGATCAGGTGGGATTTATACCAGGAATGCAAGGATGGTTCAACATTAGGAAAACCATCCACATAATTGACCACATCAACAATCTAACAAACAAACAAAAATCACATGATTATCTCAATAGATGCTGAAAAAGCCTTTGACAAAATACAACATGCATTCTTATTGAAAACACTAGGAAGTATATGAATAGAAGGACATTTCCTAATAATAATAAAAAGTATATATCTAAAACCATGAACAAGCATTATATGTAATGGGGATAAATTAGAAGCCTTCCCAATAAATCAGGTGTGAAACAAGGATGCCCATTATCACCTTTATTATTTAACATTGCACTAGAAACACTAGCAGTAGCAATTAGAGAAAAAAAGAAATTGAAGATATTAAAATAGGCAATGAGGAGACTAAGTTATCATTCTTTTCAGATGATATGATGGTCTACTTAAAAAATCCTAGAGAATCAACTAAAAAGCTAGTGGAAATAATAAAAAAAACTTTAGCAAAGTTGCAGTATACAAAATAAATGCACATAAATCAACAGCATTTCTATACATTTCCAACACATCGCAGCAGCAAGAGTTAGAAAGAGAAACACCATTTAAAATCACCCTAGACAATATAAAATACTTAGGAATCTATCTAACAAAACAAACACAAGAATTATACAAACACAAGTACAAAACATTTTTCCAAACCATTAATACTAAATCCAAACAATTGGAAAAACATTCATTGCTCATGGGTAGGATGAGCTAACAAAATAAAAATGACCATTCTCCCCAAATTAATTTACTTATTTGGTGCCATAGCTATCAAACTATCAAGAACCTTTTTAACAGAATTAGGAAAAAAACTATAACAAAGATAATTTGGAAGAACAAAAGATAACAAATATGAAGGGAAGTAATGAAAAAAAAACGTGAAGGAAGGTGGCCTAGCAGTACCAGATATTAAACTATATTGTAAAGCAATGGTCATCAAAACATTATGGTACTGTCTAACAGACAGAAGGAAGGATCAGTGGAATAGACTTGGGGTAAGTGACGTCAGCAAGACAGTCTATCATAAATCCGAAGTGCCCAACTTTTGAGACAGAAATCCACTGACAGAAACTGCTGGGAAAATTGGAAAACAATATGGGAGAGATTAGGTTTAGATCAACATCTCACACCCTACACCACAATAAATTCAGAATGGGTGAATGACTTGAATATAAAGAAGGAAACTATAAGAAAATTAGGTGAACACAGAATAGTATACTTGTCGAATCTCTGGGAAGGGGAAGATTTTAAAACCAAGCAAGAGTTAGAAAAAATTACAAGATGTAAAATATATAATTTTGATTACATTAAATTAGAAAGTTTTTGTACAAACAAAAATAAAAAAATAAAAACCAATTATCAATGAAGAATCCACTGGATGCTGGAACTGATCAATTATAAGTTGATTGTATACTGGTTCCAGTTATAAAAAATGTATTAAGTATCCCTAAATATTTTTGAAATTTTCTTAAAACATGTTTTCTTTGGACTGGAGTAAAAATGATTGGGCAAAGAGGGGAAAATGTCAACTGTGTAAAAATGTTTAAAGAAATATGATGTGTAAGAGAGACTAGACTTTTTCTATCTGACTTGAGAAAGAAGAACCAAGAGCACTGGGTTGGTAATGCAATGAGATATATCTGCGCTTGATGTTAAGGAAATCCTCCTAACATTTAGAGCTACTAAAAAGTACAATGGGAAAGATTAGCTTCTTCAATCACAGGCTAGTGGCTATTTGTCATATATATTATCAGCAGGATTCCTTTTCAAGCATTAGCTGGATTATGTGGCTGTTGAAATCCCTTCCAGAAATTCTATGATATTCTGATTTTCTAAATGCTCTTCTAATAGCAGCCAAAGGTGGGGGGAAATGTCAAATAGTTTAATTAACACATTTCAACTTTTTAAGTTCCAGTCTCAATTTTCAGTTCCTTTAGGCTGTGGCAAGTTGCTTATATATATAGTAGTTATTTTTAATAGGTCTGTAAGAATGAGGCTAAAGAGGCTCTCACCAAATACAAGTTCCTTCTCAAGAAAAAGAATCATCATCTTTGTTATCCAGCAAAAATTCATCTTCTCTTTTTCGGCTGAGATGAGCACTTTGTCTGTCCTTCCTTGTAAGTGCCATCTGTGTCCAAATGAGGCAGTCTCTCTGGCTTGAAGCAGAGATGCAAGAATAAAATGATCAATCTTCATCATATTACTGCACTTTCGACAGTTAATTTTCTAGAGTAATTTGTCATTGTGAGGAACGCAAGATTTGTCTGAATTTGTGTCAAAGGCTATTGACTAAATTGTCACCTCTTCTTTTCAGTCAATCTATAAATACAGGCAAGATTGGACAGAGGGTAATGGCCTTCTTACTGCTTGGATGAGATCGTCCACATTAGTCACCTTATCAAATGTATCTGTTGTTTCATTTGTTCATAGTGATAGCATGGGTGCAATATTGAACTTGGGAAATTCACTTAAACTTTTCAAGCCCTTTTTTTTTATAAACATGTAAAATGAGTCTCTGCTAAGATTCAAACCCCAGTACTCTGATAGAAATTCCAGTTTGGTTTCCATTATTTTGGATTGGATTCACATAAATAAAGATTCTCCATAGTGTACAAGGATTTCCAAAACCATACAGGCCTACTCATGTTGTTTTCAGTGGCATTCAACTATTTATGACCCTATTTTGCGTTTTCTTGGCAAAAAATATTGGAATAATTTGCTAGTTTCTTCTCTAGCTCATTTTACAGATGAGGAAATTAAGGGAAACAAGGTAAAATGTCTTGACCAAGGTCACACACTTAGTAAGTGTTTGAGACCATATTTGACCTCAGGAAAATGAGTTATCCTGACTCCAGACACCATGCTCTATATTACGGTGCCACCTAGCTGTCTAGTCCTACTCATACTTGTCTAAAAAACCCTCACTACCACTCATCTGAAAAGAAGTTCTCCAACTTTAACTTAAGGAACTTCAATGAATGGAAACAACTATCTCCAAAGGCAAACCATTCTACTTTCAGATATCCCAATTAAGTTCTAGTTCTTCCTTATGCTAAGCTTAAATAAACCTTTTCTTCTTTAAATACTACCTACATCTCATCTAACCTTATACATGAAATACTTGGTGACAGGTTTCAATCTCTGTTGTTGTTGGTGTTGTTGGTGGTGTTGGTTGTTTGTTGGTTGTTTGGCTTAGCCTGGCTGAAGACCAGTCATCAGCTTCTTCATTTTCAACTAATTCTTTTTCAATGCATATGGGAAACAAAAAGTGGCATTTATGCAACATGTTAAAGATCACAAAGCAGTTTATATATGGTAAAAGCGGTAAAAGAATGTGATAGATTCTTTTAGATAGAAGAAGATATCTTCTCTTAGCTAAGAGAAGACTATGAGGATACCTCACAACTGTGTTTGAGAAAACTTCTTATATAAAGTGAGTGAACTTCCCATTGTATTGGTCAAAACTAGGACACATAACTGGACAAATTTTGGATCAACAAATAATTACAATTGTCTAACTATGAATAAAACTGTCACATGAGATAGTGAGTTTCCTGCCTCTGCTGGGATTTTAGACATCCAGGGCAACCTAAAATTTTAGACACAAAGAAAGACTCAGAAAGAAAAATGAATAAGTCTTCCATTTCCTCAGCTTAAAGAGCTCTCAATATGGGAGTTCATTTACTAGTACAGGGGCATGAGTGTTGGACTTAGAGGAAGTCCTTAGGAAAAACTGCATTCAAATCCAGCCTCTAATACTCTTTATTCATTTCCGTAAGAGAATAACATTATAAAATGTGACATTGAAATTGCAGAGTGGAATTCCAGCTGCACTATCATAGGGGGTCAAGCCACAGTTCAGAATTCCAGGCCCCACTTCTCCCCCCAAGAACTCTAGAAGAGAGGGCAGTTTGTTGGATCCTGTTCCTGGTTGCTCTTGAGGGGCTAGAGCAGGGGTCAGCAATGTATGGCTCTCGAGCCATATCTGGCTCTTTTGAGGGCCAGATATGGCTCTTTCTGCAGGAGCCATAAAGTCAATTTTTTTCAGGCACTGTTATAGGAGCGGCACTGTGAGCACTGTACGGCTCTCACGAAATTACATTTTAAAAAATGTGGCGTTTATGGGTCTCAAGGCCAAAAAGGTTGTCGACCCCTGGGCTAGAGGCTTGAATCAGAACAAAACCATTTTAGTTCCTAGCTGCCAACCTACTTTACCTTGATTTGACCTTCAATCAACATCACAGCTATCTCTATTTAGTTATTTAGGTATAAGAGAAGATTAGTTATAGGCTTAGAGGGCAAACTAGCTATACAAAATACCTTTCCCCTTTGGGGGAAGAGGCTGCTTGGACATAACAGTTTAGGGCTTCCCAGACCTTATCTATCCTCATTTGATTTCCCATCCTTCTCTTCCCCACATATCATTAAACCTTTAATCATTTGGGAGCAATGCCTGATCATATTTAGGGAAATACTCACAAATTCTTCAAGCTGAATTCCTCTTGCCTTGGAGCTCAAAAGTAAGACCTTTCCTCTGTGCCTGAAAGCTTCAAAGTCATCAAGCTTCTCTTATTCTCTCCTACTCAAACCTGTGGGGAAATAGTTTAGAGAAAGTTATCATCTTTAGGAGTTTAGTCCTTCCTAGTTTCCTGACTGAGCCCGGAAGATAACAGATCAACCTCCATCTTATAAATTATTCTCTAACTGCTTGGTGGGAGGGGGGAAAGTGAAGGAGCACTCAGTAAGATCCTACCCCTCCCTTCAGTCAAGTTTGTCTGTGGGTGTAAGACCTGATTGCTACAGACCACTGACATTTTACAGCTTCCCATAAATATAACAAAAACCAAACCTCCAAACTGTATACCCAAATAAGCAAGTGATAAATCATATGTTTAATATGTATCTTCTTTCACAACATGACAAACATATAAATATGTATTGTATGATAACACATGTGCAACTTATATTACTTGCTGTCTTGGTTAAGAGAGAGGAATGCAAGGGAGTGTAATAAGGGTATTTTGGGAAATGGGATTAGATGAATTACTTTGGGTCAGTTATAAGGATTTTATACTGTGGGTTGAAGGCCAGCAGTTAACTCTGACCAGGTGAGAGCCTGGTCCAGGGTCCAGCACACAGACCACTCAGTAACAGATCAGACAAAAGTCACTGAAAGTTGAAATTTATTCTCAAAGAGAGGTTTGGAGGGGAAAGGTAATTTCTATCACTATGCTACTAGCTAAGTACCCCGGGAACTAAATATTCGTGAGAATGGTCTTCAGTGAATTGATGGACTACTTTTATCTCCCTCTCCTCTCTCACCTAAAACCCGCCCTGAAACCTAAACTAGCTATCCTATACTAAGCAAACCTCTCTTGAAAAAAAAATTAAGAGATAAGATGGTTTCCTGGACCACTGCAGGGCTGAATGAATTTCCCAGAGTTACACAACCAAGATAAGTCTAACACTGTGTTTGAACCCAGATTTCACTGACTCCAAAGTTTTCTCTCTGTCTCTGTCTCTGTCTCTGTCTCTGTCTCTGTCTCTGTCTCTCTTTGTCTCTCTGTCTCTGTCTCTCTGTCTCTCTCTTTCTCTCTGTCTCTCTGTCTCTCTCTGTCTCTCTCTCTTTCTCTCTCTCTCTCTCTCTCTCTCTCTCTCTCTCTCTCTCTCTCTCTCTCTCCATATATATACACAAAGACACATATATGTATATTTATGCCTGCATATATAAAGCCAGGAATGCTTGTGGAGGATGCAGAAGATTAAATAAGGGTTGTTCACAAAGAAGCCTTTCTTTGAAGTAATAATTTATAGGTAAGAAAAGGATCCAGGGAACCTTTTGGAAGACTGTTATTTCATTTCAGTTTTCCCTTTAGAGTTTGGCTCAGATACACTGTCAAGGTGATAGTCTCAAGCTCAAGCTGTCACTTCAGATCTCCAAGGATTAACACAATGATAAAAACTGAAATCCTACTTTAGAAGAATTGATAACAGATTGTGTCCAATTGATTGAAATGAAATAAGTTGACTTTCCTTAAATGCCTATTTTGAAAATTCAAGTGTATGATATATTGTTAAAAAAGAAGAGGAGAGGAAATGGGATGAATTTTTTTCACCAAAATAAGTCTAGCAATTAAAAAATATTAAAGATAAAAGAAATCTTTAATAATTGTTAAACATTCTATTTCAGAAGATAAACTGTTTCATAATGTAGTCATAACTTGAACTAGATGGTAAAAGTTAGCACTATGTTTCAAGTTTTTCTGTGATACATATTTCTGATATGGAATATTTTTTTCATCTGATTTCTATAAAAATGAATTCTGGTTGAGATAAAAAGTAAAATAATGAAAGCAAAATTCATTCATCCTCAGTGTAATAATATATTCTTCTTTATTAAAATAATAGAAATAAAGACTAGGATAATGCTAAAGACAATCTAGTCTTGTTTTGTTGAAATAAAGTTACATATAAAGTATTATTATTCAAAACATAGCTTTTCTCTATTCAGACATTATAATGGCTAATTATACTGGCCTGCAAAGAACTTGTAGCTTAAAGTGATGGCTGAACACGTATTAAAAAGAAAGCAGAACATGCTTTGATTAGAGGCAGTCACAGAAACATAATTTTAAATCATATTTCTGCCTCAGAACTCCATCTGAATCAAGTGGATTACTGATGCAATGAGAAGACAATGACAGACAGAAAAGCTACTGTGTTAATAATAAAACCAAGGCCTACTAGGCCTTCATATGAGAACAAAAGCCATTCCTTTTCCTCAGAACTATGGTCACCAAATATTGTAATCGGGGTAAAATATGCTCTCAAATCTCATCTCTTCTCTTCTCTTCTCTTCCTCTCTCCCACCTTTCCTCCCTCCCTCTTTTTTTCCTTCCCTCCTTCCTTCGCTCTCCCTCCTACCTTCTTTCTTTCCTCCCTTTCTTCCTCCATCCATCCTTTCTTCCTTCTTTTCCTTCCTTCCTTCCTTCTTTCTTTCTTTTTTCTTTCTTTCNTACCTTCCATCCTTTTTTCTCCTAGATACAATGAAGCCACTATGGGGGAGAGAAAGATACTTCTAGGAGTCAGAGTAGAAGGGTCAGCAGTAGATTAAGTATCATTTGGTAGCATTCAACTTTGAATATTAATTTTTCTAATCGGATGTTAAATTCATCCATATGTTTTCAGCCAAAAATCAGGGTGCTGGCACTCATTTAAATGTTGGCCAAATCAAAGACCTCATTGTGTCTTTCTAGTTAGAGTTTTCCTTCACTTGAATATCAGTCCTTCTTTCTACTATCACTGTAGTCTTAAGCCCTTTATCCCCTCATATTCTATGTAATATGCTCCTTTAACTCTTTATAGTTTCCTTCTTTTCCTTCCCCCTTTAAAAATATTTAGGTGTCACTTGTATTACAAAAAGCAAAGTGTATATTTCTTCCCAAAATGCTAAGATGGTCTTATCTTCTCTGACTACTCTCTTTCCTTTTGATTTCCAAACTGCTAACGTAGGTTACTAGTGCCTACTGCTTCCATTTCTTCACATACTCCACAGATTCCTTAACATTTTGCAACCTGATTTTATTTATTTTATTTCAACTATCCTACTGAAACTACTCTCTTAAAATGACCAAGTTTTTCCTCCTTTGCCAAATTCAATGAGTTTTTTAGTCCTGCTTGAACTTTCTATAGTATCTGTCATTATAATTATATTTTTTAAACCCTTACATTCCATCTTAGAATCAACACTGTGTATTGGTTCTAAGGCAGAAGACTGGTAAAAGCTAAGCAATGGGATCAAGTGACTTACTCAGGGTCATATATCCAGGAAGAGTCTAAGGCCAGATTAGAAACTAGGACCTCCCATCTTTGGGCCTGGTTCTCTGAGACACCCTGCTGCCCCTGAATATCTGTCATTATTGACCCTGTACTACTGAAACATTCTTCTCAGTTGCTATGAAACATAATTTCCTCATTTTCATCTTAACTTTTTGAATTCTGAATTATTTTTTCTCCTTTTCTGACTTTCCTCTGAGAGGCCTATATAGATATCTTCTCAGCCTCTGGTTTCTGACTTTCTGTGAGCTCATCCACTCCTTTTGCGACACCTAATATTCTCTTGTTGATGTTAATGAGAATGGACACTAAAAGACAGTTCTAGGTGTCATTGTGAAAGAAGAAATAACAGCACTTATGAGTAATGACTGATTGAAGATGAGAGTTGAAGGAAATGATGTAAGACTGAACTTTGGGAAGTTTTAAAGACAATTACCTACCTTTAGGGAATTGGAGAAAAAAGAAGTCATGAGACACAGGGGTCCATGTCAAATAGGTGAAGTGAGATTCAGGACACTGTGTTTTATTTAAAACACATTATACAGGGGATGAAAGAATTTCAATTAGTATGGAGTGAAGGAACCTACATCATGAAATGATCCAGAGAAATCAAAAGGAATGAGAAGTTAAAAAAATATCTGTGGATTTCATCATGAGTAAGTTATTGGAAACCTTTAAGAAAGGAGACTTACTGGTATGGAGGAAGTAGAAACTGGATTAAAGTTAATAAAAGAAGAGCAATGCTAAGAAAATAGTAAGGAAGGATACATCACTTTATCAAAGAAATTTAGGAGTGAAAAGTAGGACAGAGTTAGAATATTAATTATAGAAGACAGAAGAGTAGATTGTAAGGTATTTTCAAGATAAGCAAAACCTGTTAATGTTAGGAAGGGAAAGAAGAAGGAGGCAATAGAAAGGAGAGATTAAAGATGCTTTAGAAGATAGCAGTTAATTGATGTGGGAAAGGGTGAGATCAAAGACATGGTAATGGGCAAATACCTTTCCCTATGAAACAGAGAGTAGAGATGGGATTAGAGTCTTGAAGAGAACAGATATGTTTAAAATAATAATTGGGGAAAATGCAAAAAGGAGGTATCAAGAGATGAATAAAATGATTCTTGAATTGTACAGAAAGCCCAGCTGAATTGATATTGTCATGAAATTACAGCTGGCCAGGTAAAAATGGCTTCCTAATAATTCACATTTATCTTGACCTTTATATTTCCATTTACATGTCTTGGAAAGAAAACTTATTCTGTAAAAATTTAGGGTAGGGTAAAGAACTAAACTGGCAAACTCTTGAGTGTGAAAATGTTTTCATCATTGAAGGTCAACCCCCTATTTGCAACTTCTAGATTTAGAGAGTTGTCTATAATAATGAGAAATTAACTTATTCAACTTGTTCAGGGTTACACAATTTGCTTGTGTTGGAGGAATAAGTTGGACCCTGGTTTTCCTGTCTTCAAGGTCAGTTCTCTCTATTCACTCTACTGTGTAATTAGAATTTTGTACCCCTGGACTTCATTTACCAGAATCCTACTTTCATCCTCATGTTGCATCCTTATGTTTTGAAGACAAATTTCTGCAACTCTGCCCTCTCTCTCTCTCTTCTCCAGCTTTTCACAGTTTGGGAAACTCCTATAGTTTTTACTTTCCTCTACTTTAAGTGATTATTAATAGATCTTATAAAATATAATACTTTGAAGTATTAGATATTCATTTTTAATCTTCCAGTACCATACTGTCTGTCCCATTTTAGGGTTGGATAAAAAGTGTTAACTGGAATATAGCTATGAGCCAAGGCAGAGAAAAATATCAGATTATATATTAGATAATAGCAGTAGTCTGTATGAGGCAAATCAAGTGTTTATGGTATCCAAAACACCTGATCATATCAGGCATGAAATTGGTCTGAGATAAGATAATCTCTGCCTTTTGTCTGGTCTTATTCATGATCTAAAATAAAGGAAAACTAAAATGTAGGAATTAAGGGTGTCTGTTCTTCTACATTTAAATGGAAGTTTATTCTAAAATCATACTAATCCTGTTAAAAAAGAGGAAATTATAATCCTGCCACAGAATCCTGTATGCTTAGATTACTATTTTACAACTAGTACTGAAGCATGATTTTGCAAATAAGAGTTATGAGGTGCATAGTGGTTAGATACTTCAGTCAATATCATCTAGTTAATAAGTGATGGAGCAGAATTTGGGTCATCTGACTCCAAAACTTTTCCAGCGTATCATATTGTCTTTCTTACTTTGGTCTGAGAAGTATGGATAAGATAGACAGTTGGGTATGGGATTGATTTTTAAATTTCTATATCCTTTTAGGAGCTCCAAATTGGTAGCTCTTCTGATCTATTTTATTTCTAATACTGGTTCTACTGTTCTTCTAGTTATGATATGATGCAAAAAATATTATTAAGTATTTATCATATCCTAAAACTGTGCCAAGTTCTGAAGACAGAAATAAGAAAAAGAAAGATAATCTATGCACTCAAGAAATTTATAATCTAATGCAGGAAGACAATAAACAAAAGTTAAGCAAAAAAGAAGTGACTCCAGATGATATCTTTTGCAGGTTGCATGATAATGATGGTGGACATGGAATCAAGCAGAGCCATTGGTCTCAAATGAAGAGATGTCTAGGATTTTGAGACCTCTAAAATGGAAGAACTTGAGAGGTGGTTTTTGCTCTGTTCTCTAGCCCTCAAGTCAAAGGCAAAAGCAATTAAGAATACTGATGAGATTTCAGCATCAACATTAATATAATCTCCATGATTAAGAATTTTCTGCAGATAAGATTATTATCCTAGGGAAAGCATGAAACTTGAGAGTCAGTTTTTATTTCTCCCTCCTCTTCATTAATATAGAAGTGTTTTTAATATCTAGCCTTTCCTCTCTCTTCTTCCTACCACCACCTTAGTTACTATCGTCCAAAACAGAAATGACTTAAGTGCACAAAAAGCAACCTGCTGCTTAATTTGCTTATTTTGTTTCTTGCTGAGGATTAACTATGGTAGTTGAGTTGCACAGTAGATAGTGTGCTGAGCCTGAAGTCAGAAAACTTAATTTCAAATCCTGCTCCTCTATTTATTAGCTATGTAACCCTGTTCAAGTCAATTAACAGCTATCTGCCTCAATTTCCTCAACTATAAAATGAGAATAATAATAGAATCTACTTCCCAGGATAACTGGGAGGATCAAATAAGATCATATTTGTTTAGCACTTAACATCTTGGGTGGCACATAGTAAGAACTATGTAAATATTAGCAATTATCGTCATCATCATTATTATTATTACCAAGTACTAGTACTTTTATGTCAATGGTCTCTTCCTTGATTTCTCTAGAAGTAGATTTCTTTAGATTGTTTCTTAAACTCCTAAAGTATTTACAATTGGTATGCACAATTGATTAGAACATTGTGTTTATTATTATTCACAGATTATTTTATGGGTTAATCCCTTCTACTTGATTGCAAACTCTTTGACACCAGGGACTGTCTTCTTTATTTGTGTCTCTCAATGGGACCAATACCAGGACTAACATAGCAAGCATTGTGAAATCTGTGCTAATCTAATGCAGCCATAATTTTAGCCTACTACTGATTGATTGACCACATTATGTAATAGTGGGGTCTGGAGGAATATTTTATTAATTTATTGGATACATTTTTTTGTTCAGAAGTTATATTTCAGTTCTGACTAGAGAGTCAGAGATATGTGAATTTTAACAGGGAAAAAGAACAAAAATGATGATGTGGATTATGTCAGAGGGTAAAGAAATTCCTGAATACACAATGCATCATGGGAATCTTTTGGATGAAGGACATTACTGCATATAAATGAGAGAAATTATTGCAGTATCTGGAGGGCATTCTGCAAAAGTTTGAGTTAATTCATTTTGTATTATTTTAGCCTGTGTGTGGATGTGAAAGAAAGAGAATGGAATGGAACAAAAATGTTCTGGAATTCCAGAAAAATTAAAGAAATATAAGTGATGAATGCTAATAGAATTGTCACCCTGGTTGGTGAGTTTCTGATGGTAAATCACAAAGAACAGGCACCCAAATAAAAGAGAGAAATCCAATCACTATCTTCTCAATCAGCATTCTCCACATGCTTTCATTTAGAGTTATCCTTTCTCAGTGCCACCCCATTGAGATATTATAATAGCAATAATGGTAAATTATAGGCATGCCATGCATTTAATTACAAAGCAGTTTCACATTCCATGTGGGTTCAGGTAGCACAAAATATCAACTATTGGCCAGATAGTGCTGACTCTGGGGAATCCAGGCTTATATAAGGAAGAGACAGAAATATGAACATTTCACATATTTTTACAGTAGCAAAGGCCACATAAGTGTTAATAATCTTGGTTATGGTATCTCCCCAAGAGCAATATATCTTTTTTTCTGGAGTAAACATTTGGGATTGAAATTCCTGGTTTGTTTTATATAACTATATTATTCCTGAAAGTCATAATCAATAGTTTCTTATAAAATAGATTTCCAGTCACTAAGATAAAGTAGGTACATTTTCAGCTCCCTTAAATTTTCCACAGAACAACATAATTTCTCAATGCATTTCTTGTTTGTAGCTTATTTTTTAATACTACTTTGCTGATTTCTCATTCATGTCAGTGGATACTATTAGAAAACATATAGGTTGGCCTTAAGGAAGTAGCTAAATACATCTTGAAATGGCATGATTGTGGATTGGTCCTCCACAGTAATGAGTATGTCTGTAAAGCCTGTCCCTTTAGAGTTTGGGATTTTTCAGTTGAGGTTCTTTGTCTGTGGGCATCTATAGAGAGGCTTAACTTAAGGTGAATACTGATGAGTCACCTTTTTTCATCTGATGAAAAGACTTTGGCTTCTCCCAACTTTTTTCAAACTTAATTCATATATATAGGCATGAAGTCAGAGTCTCAAAGTCCATTTGCATAAGACTCCTCTCATTGATGGAGAATACTTATGTAATGCTCTGAGGTACCTAGAGGCAGAATTGATGAGAGCCTAGGACAAGAGAATTTTTTATCTTTTGGCTTCTATCTTTGAGAAGAAAGATATGCTTTCCAGATTCTCTTTGGAGAGAAGTCCTCAAGTTGAGAGAAAAACTAAAATGAAGGTCATGTATAAAGCAACCAACACAGCCCTCTTCTCTAGCTGTCTACACTAGAGACATCAGGGCATTTCCCCTTGTGTGAAGTATAGGATTCTTTTTCTCTCTGTCTCTGATTCCCTTTCTCTTTCTTACCCCTGACTCAATTTGTCTATCTTTGTTTCTTTCTGATTCTGTCTCTCTCTTTCCCTCTCTGCCTGACTTACTTTCTCTACTGAGTTAAGATAATTCCCTCCCAATGGATGAGTCAATTAACTTGGTATGTTTTCTAGTATATTCTCAGTTAAGCACCTTCTCTGATTTCTTATTTTTATTTTCTTAAATGAATGAGTTTATTTGCAATTCACTACATACATTCTTAGTAGAACTTCGTTTTTGTTGGCAAGGGCATTAAGCCTGGATCTCCTTTGCTGTTAAATATCTCTTTTTCTTGAACCTAAAATTATTTCTCCTAGGCTAATAATATTTTGTGGAGGAGCAGACAAATATAATTGTAACCCCATTTCTTTTCTCTGAGTGACCAGGTTATGACTCCAATCTCTTGATTTTCTTCCTGAAAGTAATTAAAGTCTTCATTGACTATATTTCATTCAACAAGTTTATTAATCATCCATACCAAGCTGTGTTCTAATCACTTGGGATTTTAAAGACAAAAATGAAACAGATTTTATCTTCAAGGTGCATTATATCCCTCACAGATTTGTCAGAAAGAAACTTTGTATACTAGACAGATAAATATATTTTTCTATTTATAAACATGAATATACGTGAATGAATGCATGCATATTTTGTATGTATATGTGTATAGTGGGGGGAAGAGCCTATAACTATGAATTTCATTAGAGTGAGAAATTGTGAAGAAATTCCCTAGAAAGACTTCCCAGTTTTGTATGTGATACTTTTTCTTTTTATTTTTGTATATTAAAAGTTTTATTTGTTGATTATTGTCACAATTGGCATAAAAGCAAAACAAACAGATGAACTTATTTCTTTAAAAATGGTGTAATAAAGTTGATCAACTGCTCCATAAAGTCCTAGAGACTTGTCTTGGGCATTGAAAGGATCACATGATTAGTACGTATTAAACATAACACTTAAACTCAAGTATCTTTTAAAATTTTTTTTAATTTAGAATATTTCCCCATGGTTACATGATTCATGGTCTTTCCTTCTACCACAACCCCCGCACCATAGCCAGTGTGCAATTCCACTGGATTTTACATGTATTATTGATCAAGACATATTTCTATATTATTGCTAGTTGCAATATGGTGATTGTTTAGCATCCACATCCCCAATAACATCCCCATCAACCCAGGTGTCCAAGCAGTTGTTTTTCTTGTGTGTTTTTACTCCCACAGTTCTTCCTCTGAATGTGGCTAGTTCTCTTTCTCATAAGTCCCTCAGCCTTGTCTGGATCCTTGCATTGCTGCTGGTAGAGAAGTCCATTATGTTTGATTGTACTACAGTGTATCAGTCTCTGTGTATAATGTTTTCCTGGTTCTGCTCCTTTCATTCTGCATCAATTCTGAGAGTTCACATGGAATTCCAACAGTTCATTATTCCTTTGAGCAAAATAGTATTCTATCACCAACAGACACCACAATTTGTTCAGCCATTCCCCAATTGAAGGACATTCCATCATTTTCCAATTTTTTTTCCACCACAAAGAGTGCGGCTATAAATATTTTTAACATTTAATAATATTTATTTTTTAGAAAAGTTAATATAGTTAAATGATTGATGCTCTTACTTTCCCCTTCATCCCCCAACCTCCCCCCCCCCAATAGCCGATGTGCATTTCCACTGGTTTTAACATGTCTCATTGATTAAGACCTATTTCTATGGTCCTTAGAGTTTACATCCCCAATCATGACTGCCTCAACCCATGTGTTCAAGCAGTTGCTTTTCTTCTGTGTTTCCACACCTGCAGTTCTTCCTCTGAATGTGGGTAGCATTCTTTTCCATAAATCCCTCAGAACTGTCCTGTGTCATTGCATTACTGCTAGTACAAAAGTCCATTACATCCTATTTTACCACAGTGTCTTGGTCTCTGTGTATAATGTTCTTCTGGCTCTGCTTCTTTCGCTCTGCATCAATTCATGGAAGTCTTTCCAGTTCACATGGAATTCCTCCAGTTTATTATTCCTTTGAGCACAATATTATTCCATCACCAGAATATACCACAATTTCTTCAGCCATTCCCCAATTGAAGGGCATACCCTCATTTTCCAGTTTTTTGCCACCACAAAAAGTGCAGCTATAAATATTTTCCTTCAAGTTTGTTTATCTATGATCACTTCAGGGTATAAACCCAGCAATGGTATGGCTGGATCAAAGGGCAGGCATTCTTTTATAGCACTTTGAGCATAGTTCAAAATTGCTATCCAGAATGGTTGGATCAGTTCACAACTCCACCAGCAATGCATTAATGTCCCAATTTTGCCACATCCCCACCGGCATTCATTACTCTCCCCTTCTCTCATTTTAGCCAATCTGCTATGTATGAGGTGATACCTCACCATTGTTTTGATTTGCATTTCTCTAATTATTAGAGATTTAGAATGCTTTCTCGTGTGCTTATTGATACTTTTGATTTCTTTATCTGAAAATTGCCTATTCATGTCTCTTGCCCATTTATCAATTGGGAAATGGCTTGATTTTTTAATACAATTCATTTAACTCCTTGTATATTTGAGTAATTAGACCCCTGTCAGAGTTTTTTATTATAAACATTTTTTCCCTATTTGTTGTTTCCCTTCTGATTTTGGCTACATTATTTTTGTTTGTATAAAAGCTTTTTAGTTTGATATAATCAAAATAATTTATTTTACATTTTGTAATTTTCTCTAACTCTTGCTTTGTTTTAAAATCTTTTTTCCCCCAGGGATCTGACAAGTAAACTACTCTATGTTCACTTAACTTATTTATAATTTCCCTCTTTATATTCAAGTCATTCACTCATTCTGAATTTATCTAGGTGTAGGGTGTGAGATGCTGATCTAAACATAATCTCTCCCATATTGTTTTCCAAATTTCCCAGCAGTTTTTGTCAAATAGTGGATTTTTGTCCCAAAAGTTGGGCTCTTTGTGTATCATACACTGTCTTGCTGATGCCACATACTCCAAGTATATTCCAGTGATCCTCCCTTCTGTCTCTTAGTCAGTACCATACCATTTTGATGACCGCTGCTTTATAGTATAGTTTAATATCTGGTATTGCTTGGTCACCTTCCTTCACATTTTTTTCATTATTTGCCTTGATATTCTTGATCTTTTGTTATTCCAAATGAACTTTGTTATAGTTTTTTTCTGATTCAGTAAAAAAGTTTTTTAGTAGTTTGATAGGTATGGCACTAAATAGGTAAATTAATTTGGGTAGAATGGTCATTTTTATTATGTTAGCTTGTCCTACCCATGAGCAATCAATTTTTTTTCCAATTATTTAGATCTAGTTTTATTTGTTTGGAAACTTTTTTGTAGTTGTTTCTGTATAATTCCTGTGTTTGTTTTGGTAGATAGATTCCTAACTATTTTATATTGTCCAGGGTGATTTTAAATGGTGTTTGTTTCTCTTTCTACCTCTTGCTGCTGTGATGTGTTGGAAAATATAGAAATGCTGATGATTTATGTGCATTTATTTTGTATTCTGCAACTTTGCTAAAGTTGTTGATTATTTCTACAAGCTTCTTAATTGATTCGCTAGGACTTTTTAAGTAGACCATCATATCATCTGCAAAGAGTGATAGCTTAGTCTCCTCATTGCCTACTTTGATACCTTCAATTTCTTTTTCTTCTCTAATTGCTACTGCTAATGTTTCTAGTACAATTTTAAATAATAGAGGTGATAAAGGGCATCCTTGTTTCACTCCTGATCTTATTGGGAAGGTTTCTAATTTATCTCCATTGCATATGATGCTTGTTGATGGTTTTAGGTACATACTGTTTATTATTTTTAGGAAAGGTCCTTTTATTGCTAAATTTTCCAGGGTTTTCAATAGTAATGGGTGTTGTATTTTGTCAAAGGCTTTTTCAGCATCTATTGAGATAATCATGTGATTTTTGTTTGTTAGTTTGTTAATATGGTCATTTAAGTAAATGCTTTTCCTAATGCTGAACCTTCCTTGCATTCCTGGCATAAATAACACCTGATCATTGTGGATGATCCTCTTGATCACTTGCTGGAGTCTCTTTGCTAGTATTCTATTTAATATTTTTGCGTCTTTATTCATTAGGGAGATTGGTCTGTAGTTTTCTTTTTCTGTTTTTGATCTACCTGGCTTTGGAATCAGTACCATATTTGTGTCATAAAAGGAATTTGGTAGGGCTTCCTCTTTGCTTATTATAGCAAATAATTTGTATAGTACTGGGATTAGTTGCTCTTTGAAGGTCTGATAGAATTCACTTGTGAACCCATCAGGCCCTGGAGATTTTTTCTTAGGGAGTTCTTTGATGGCTTGTTCAATTTCTTTTTCTGATATGGGATTATTTAGGTTTTCTATTTCTTTTGCTGTTTATCTAGGCAATTTGTATTTTTGTAAATATTCATCCATATCTCCTAGATTGTTATATTTATTGCCATATAATTGGGCAAAATAGCTTGTAATGATTGCCTTCATTTCCCGTTCATTAGAGGTGAGGTCTTCCTTTTCATCTTTGATACTGTCAATTTGGTTTTCTTCTTTCCTTTTTTTATTAGATTGACCAATACTTTATCTATTTTAACAGTTTTTTTCAAAATACCAGCTTCTAGTCTTATTTATTAATTCAATAGTTCTTTTACTTTTGATTTTTATTAATTTCCCCCTTGATTTTTAGTATTTCTAATTTAGTTTTCATCTGGGGATTTTTAATTTGCTCGCTTTCTAGATTTTTAAGTTGAATGCCCAATTCATTAACCTCTGACCTCCCTAATTTGTTAATATATGCACTCAAGGATATAAATTTCCCCCTGAGTATTGCTTTGGCTGCATCCCACAGAGTTTGCCATTGTGAGCCGTGTGCCCTCTCAGCTTTATCCTCACACCTAGGGTCTGTCTGAGCTCTTTGGGATCCTGAGGTCTCAGGTCTAGTTGTTCTCAGGGTCAAGCCTCCTGGTGGTCCCCTTGCTTGTTCCTCTGCCTGAAGCTCCTTTAATAGTCTCAGGGCACTGCTTCCATAGTTGTGCACCCCTCTGAGGTGGGTCCCCACTCAAGGTCCACACCTGAACTCAGGATCCGTGTCTGTGCCTGTGCTCAGGGTCTGTATTCAAAGTCCTCTCATTATTTAGCCTTTTGGGGTCTTAAATCTTGTTGCTCTCAGGAACAGGCCCTTGTGAGCTGGCAATGACTTAATGGGTGCCCCAAACTTGCTCTAACTCTTTTGCTCTGGCTTTGGTACTATAAGTGATGTGGGGGAGAGGGGGTTGCTCACCTCACATTTTAGTGAGAGCTGTTTCACCCCTTTATAGCATGGAAATGCCCCAATTCCACATACCTTTAATGCTGTACCCTGTTGTGGGATCCCTTTGTCTGGATTTGTTTTTATGTCTTCTTGAGTAGTCCTATATGCGTGGGCTAGGAGAGGTCAAACAGCTGGTTTTTACTCTGCCACCATCTTAACTTTGGAAGCCTGGCTATAAATATTTTTGTACAAGTCTTTTTCCTTATGATCTCTTCAGGGTATAAAACCAGCAGTGGTATGGCTGGATCAAATGGCAGGCAGTCTTTTAGCGCACATTGGGCATAATTCCAAAATGCCTTCCAGAATGGTTTGATCAATTCACAACTCCACCAGCAATGCATTATTAATGTCCCAATTTAGCCATATCCCCTCCAGCATTCATTACTCTCCCCTGCTGTCATTTTAGCCAATCTGCTGGGTGTGAGGTGGTACCTCAGAGGTGTTTTGATTTGCGTTTCTCTAATTATAAGGGATTTAGAACACTTTTTCATGTGTTTGTTGATAATTTTGATTTCTTTATCTGAAAATTGCCTATTCATGTCCCTTGCCCATTTATCAATTGAGGAATGACTTGATTTTTTTGTACAATTGATTTAGCTCCTTATATATTTGAGTAATTAGACCTTTGTCAGAGTTTTTTATTATAAATTTTTTCCCAATTTGTTGCTTCCCTTCTGATTTTGGTTGCACTGCTTTTGTTTGCACAAAATGTTTTTTATTTAATGTAATCAAGATTATTTATTTTACATTTTGTGATTTTTTTCTAACTTTTGCTTGGTTTTAAAATATTTCCTTTCCCAAGGATCTGACAAGTATACTATTTTGTGATCACCTAATTTACTTATAGCTTCCTATAACTGAGCTAGATATGACATAGAGGAGTAGAAAGGAAGGAGAAGAAACAAAAATATCTTTTCTTGAAAAAAAATTATATATTTTTTTCTGTAAAAGGGCCACAGTCTGCTGATTTCTTATGTTTACTGGATTTATTCTTCTGTTTAATATGTGTAAAATTCAATACATAGGCTTGAGAGTACTCATTGGAGCCATCCATTTATTTATTCATTTATTCATTTGTTTTTTTTTTGTTCATTCATTCGTTCGTTTATTTATTTATTTATTTAAAACCATTGCCAGAGTCCTCACTGTTATCTCTGCTGGAGATGCAGTAAGACCTCACTCTTAATTAAGCTGCACATCTTCTATGAAACAGATGTGACTGAAACAAAAAATGGTTGGGAATTTCAGATCACCTTTTTCTATATCTCTGTAACTTGAGGTCAAAAGAAAGTCTGAGGTTGCATCTTTTGCTCAGAATGCTAATGGTGCCTTTGCCCAAAGGACTACCCATAAAGGAAAGTTGCCATTATAAACTTGTTAAAATATTTTATTTAAAGTGGTTTCCAGATGGGAGGCAAGCGACTGCTGTTAACCTTTGAAACAGTACTTTCACTCACTTGTCAGAAAGAGCTGAATGAAACAAAACCTTGGAGAAGCTCTTAGTCTGTAAGGGAGGAGAAAGGCCAAGTTATTCTTTAATTCACCAAATTTTGCATAAAATCCTGTCTACTTTTGAATATAATGCAGTCTGAAAAAAAGTAAGACCACAAAAACTCTCACTAAGTAATTAAGGAGGTTTAAGATCTAATTCTCCTTTCTTTACAAGGGTGTATTTCATTAAAATCAGAGGAACTATGGAAGCACACTGTCAGTGAATCAAATACCAATTTCATTTTCTAGTTTACTCTTATTTTTAGGTTTTTAAAACTACATTGATGATTTATGTGTTTCCACATCTGTATTTATCTATATAATATATGTTTATATATATATTATATATCCTCCTGTATTTTCATTCAGGATTCTGTTAGACATTTAGCACTGACTGACTTATTCCTTTATGTCTATTTTTCTTATCTGTCTTCTCCTTTCTATTTCATTTAAATACTTTGTATATGCAGAACTCCAAAGATAAAGGAAGTTCTTTAACTAAAATTCCTCTGGATTAGTTTGTGATGTCCCTGATTCCTAGCCAGGGATGCACCCTCTGCACCATATCCTGTGTTATATTCAGATTAACATCTAAGTACTCCTTAAGAATTAAATCCTGCTATTTTCATCAAGGTTCTCAAATGTGAGATATGAATCAGTAAAGGAATAATTTTAGAGAAAGGAAATAATGGTGCTCATTTATGGAGACATTGTAAGATTTTTAATCTTTAAGCAATACTTTTCAAAGTGCTGATTTCCCCCCTCATGCCATACATCTAAATGATTAAATTTTTAAAAGTTCAGGAAATGTAGTACTTATTCTCTATTTCTAGTCAACACATAGATCATACTTCTAAATATCCACTAAATGGCTGTTAGAAATATTACTAAGCTAAACTTTGTCTGAATGGAACACCCCTTCAATATCTCTCTAAAGCCATGTATTCAGAGAGGGAACAAATCAAACTGGCACTGAATGTTCCATTGAACCAGCTGCTCCTCTCTCAATGGAACACAGTAATAGTTGTTGGATGAATGAAGGAAGGAAGGAAAGACCAAATGGAGCTATCGGGCCTCCGATGAGAGCTTTCCAAGGGAGTTTAGCTTTTTGAGGTATGTGAAATTCTGAACTGGACTGAACTGGCTTGTGTACACAATTGGAATTTCATAGGTAGATTAAGCAGCTGCCTCTGTGGTAGGATGGTAAGTGTCCTAAGTTTTGAATACCCAAATATCTGCTTACCAACTTGCATTTGTACCTGGAATTTTCATCATTAAATTCAATACTTTGGGCAAATAATTTCTGCTGCCCTGTCCTTTCCTCCAAGGAAGATCTTTGTTAAAGTGGACATGCCATGCCTTCAAAGGCTTAAGGAAATAGTATTCATGAATATAGTAACAGGAAAGAGGTATATCATAGCAGTTAGAGCATTGCTCTTAGAATCAGAGAAACTTAGGTTGAAACCTTACCTCTGACAATGTGACCATGGGCAAGTTTTCTAATATTTTGGTGTCCCAAGAAACTCTCTAACAGTATATAAGATACAATTGAGTTGCCAATATTTTTCAGAGAAGAGATTTTCTAGTTCAAGTCAATTCAACAAGTATTTATTGATTACCTAGCATGTGCCAAGCATTGAGTTATGCTCAGGGACAACAAAGGTAAAAAATGCAATCATTCCTTCCTTTGAGGTTCTCACATTCTTCTTTTAGAAAGTAATACATACATACTGATGAACATACATCGCATAAAAGTGAAATAAATAAATAATTATGGGGAGGGAGATAGCAAAGGATTTGAAAAGGGAGAAAGTTTAATAGATTATTAGAGTATATTTCATGCTGGGTTTCCCTATATCATTAAAAAATGGATTAGGGCTAGAGTTCATTGAATATAGAAGAAGGAGAAAGTCTGTTTTAATTTTTCTTGGCACTTAACTATATAGTAGATACTAATTTATTTTTAATTATTGGGGAACTTTAAGATGGCAAAATAAAATGTGAAAATACTTATTCACATCATTTGACAACTATTAATATCTTCCCTTGAGAGAGGGGCAAGAGATATCTACTTTGCCCAAGGTTAGCTCTGCTTGTGAAAATGGCCAAAATATCCATTTCAGATTTTTTAAAATTTATCCTAACTACATGTAAAATTAATTTTTGATTCGTTTTAAAAAAAATTGAGTCCCAAATTCTATTCCTTCTTCTTATTCTCCCTGATTTATTTTCTTTCACCTTCCTCCATCCCTGAGATGTTAAACAATTTGCTATAGATTTTTTATGTTCAATCTTGTCATACATTTTACTATATTAGTCATTTTCTGGAAGAGATCTCAAAATAAAAGAAGAAAGTGAAATATGTGTGTTGGTATGTATTAAGATTCCATCAGTAGTTTCTCAGTCAAATGGCATTTTTCATCATGAGTCTCTGGGATTGTCTTGGGTCACTATATTGCTGAGAATAACTGACATTCACAATCGTTCTTCAAAAAATCTTGTTGTTATTATGTAAAATGTTCTTCTGGTTTGGCCCCCTCCAGAATTGAAATCAATTCATGTAAGTCTTTTCAGGCCTTTCCAAAATCATCCTGATCATCATTTTTTCCAGCACAAAAATATTTCCTTACATTCATATACCAAAACTTGTTCAGACATTCCCCAATTGATGTACAATTCCTCAATTTCCAATGTTACCACAAAAAGAGTTGTAATAAAATGTTTTTGTACAAATGGATTTTTTTTGAGATTTTGCTGTTTAAATGAATTAGACCAGTGATGGGCAAACTTTTTAAAGAGAGGGCCAAAAGAAAGGAAATGCTCATCTGTCAGTCTGTTTCTAAAGCAAATCTTCTGAAGTTTCATTGTATTGTATCCTACTCATTGTATTCCTCAGATTAGGAATAATGTAGAGCAGCTGGATAGAACATTTCAAGGGGCCACATCTGGCCCACAGGTTGTAGTTTGCCTATTACTGAGTTAGAAGATATATAACTTCAATTTTCTCTCTTTATTGGTGACTCCTTAGTACTAAAGGGTGGCCAGGGTAATTTAACTCTTAATTTCTTTAGTATATTTAGGCTAGAATTAAAAATAACAGTTTATATCATATTTTATGACTACAAAATCCATATATATATATGTATATATATATATGGATTAGAATTAGGCCATATATATACATATATATACATATATATATATATGGCCTAATTCTAATCTTGTTATAACCATAAGAGGAAGAGAATACAGAGCTTATTGTTCCCATTTTACTAGTTAGAAAATTGAGGACCAGAGAGTTTGAGGATTGCTAAAGATCACATCACTATTTATGGAAAAACTTTTGACTTTAACATAGTCTTTTACTGGAGTTCAGAGCTAACTAGACTAAATAAGTCCTCTTTCTTCCACAATGAGCTATTCAGAACTGAGAAGGAAACAAACCCACAGTTTTCCTATTCCTTCAAAACTACACATTATGGCACTTGCTTTTGTGCAGGTTTCTGGGGGGGATGTTTTTCAACATTTCTTTCCTGCTATAAAATAACAGACATCAAAATATAAGCTTTCAATTGTTATGTATTGATAAGTGATGTATAATAGAAGACATTGGACAAAATTCCATCTTTGCCTACCTGAAAAAGAAATGATCTTTTCACATTCAGTTGTATAGAAACAACAACCTATTTCCCCACTCATTGCTGAACTATTTTTGAAGAAGCATTTCTTAAGCCTAAAAATTAAATCCAAATGGGCTCATAAAATCGAATAACTTGGGTTGAATTTTCAAAACTGAAGGATCTGTACCTCATGTGGTTCTAAGTCTGCATGGATTCAATCTAAGCACAGAGTTATTTTTTTAAACAGTTGGAAATCTCTTCTTGGAATATGAAACAAAATGAACTTTCCACATTAATCCATACACTGTGCTCACTACACATGTTGTAACTGTAGTTGTCAATTTGAGCAGATAGGTATATGGAAGAACTCATTTAATAATATAACAATATAGTTCTTTAAAATTATGCTTTCCTTTCAAAGAATTCAGTTTATTTGTTTCTCATCATTGTTCCCATTAAAAGTGGTCATAGGACTTATGCATGTAGTTTGAATTGATAGCCTATGAAAGTAATCTATGTCTTGTGTTGAAAAATAGTCAAGGACTTTGTCATACTACATATTCAGTTAGTCTTTTGGATTAACTCATATTTCCCTCGCACATAGTGCTATGAAATACATCAGTTTTATCATTCAAAAAAAAAGGCCTGACTGGTTTACTATCATTGGGTTGTCCTTTATTTCGTAGTTTGGACAGGCAAATAAATACGTTTGAGGATGAGAACTGTGTTTGCAGTGTTTTGGAGGGGTAGAGCTCACAATTTGCTATGTTTGCAAACATTTTATTGCAAACATCTTTATTGCAAGTAAGAAGTCTATTAATCACATACTTAAATGAAATCTTCACCTAAATAGTGCTGATTTTCATGAATATCATTTTGATTCCTTTATGTCTTCTCAACTTGAAGTTCAACTGACAACCTAAAACTTGACTCATAGAGGCTGTTGAACTGATTTCCTGATCAGTTTTGTTAGTTGGAATCATTTCACAGTACAAACAAATCAGTATAGAAAGTAGGGGAAAGTATTAGTTACTGGAAGTAACAAGAATAAGAGTTGATCTATCAATATTTTGAATAGAACATTTTAAAAATTCATAGATCATGGAGTTCAAACTGGAAGGAGCTTAAGAAACCATTAACCTAACTTTCCTATTTTCCAGATGAGAACACTGTAGCCCAGGGTGGTTAAGTATCTTGTTTAAGGTAACAGCTCCAGAGGAAAAAAAAAACTTAAAAATACATGCTCCGATTCTGGAGCTTTTGAAAATTGCATTTTAAATGGAATTTTATAGCAAATAATGCCATGCTTGTTGCAACTTTCAATGAATTTGCTATTCGAAGATTTATTTCTTAGGCTTGCTGAACACAACGAGTTGGCCCCCAAAATACTTTTAAAAGTGTCAATAAGATGTCAGCAATTCCATTAAGGATAATTGTGATTCATATCTAAGGGCATAGCTGAAAGAATAACAAGCATTAATGAAATAAATTGAACTCCTGAACTCATTAATTTATTATCTTATGTGTAGACAATGCATGTGGGGTTCCATCAAAGCTAATCAATGTAGTGATCTAGTCTAACTTGAGTGGGAAGTTAAAAAATACCAGTTACTGAATCTCAAAACCATTAACTTTGAGTCAACGTAAGTAAAGATTTGTAAAAAACTAGAATTTCATCTATGCCGTAGAATAAAACTAGTTACTGAAGCATTAGTATCTACTATCCATATAGAGTTCATGGCTCACAATTATTTGATGATGGTTAAATATCAGTAATCATATTTGACTTCTGAAGTACACATTAATGAGTAAATATAATAGCTAATGAATGCATGAAGTAAGCAATGTGAATTAGCCTTTTAAGAGGACCTCAACAAACAGAAAGATTAGACTAGATAGTCACTGAGGTTGCTTCTAGAACAGATTTTGGGATTCTAGAAATAACTAGCATTTGCAGGGAGATATGAGACTAGACTAAAGACTATTGCTGTTATTATATTTTAAATTACTCTAATATTGCTAAGTGATACAATGGAACTTTCATGCCTTATCTTTCCCATTATAAAATAAGCTCACAGGACACATGAATTGTCTTCCAGCTTGTATTTGTATCCCCAGTGCTTAACACAGTGCCTGACACACAGTAAATGCTTAATAAATACTACTTCAATGATTGCTATATAATTGGTTTCTTACTAATACTATGTATTTTATTCATTTAAACACATTATTTTGAGGAGTTCATAAACTTCCCCAAGCTTTGAAAAGGTTCCCAATTACAGAAAAAGTTAGGAACCCTTGAACTAGGCTCTGAACTGTCTTGAATGTCATTAAGTGAGACAGGTAGATTCTGATGGGAGAATGTGCTTTCTTATAGTTGGCTCAGAGGATGACATCACTCAAATCTGAAAAACTTGGGTAAATAATGTACAGGGTATATGAGTAATTAATTGAATATGATCTTAAATAAAATAATAATCAAAATAAATTGTGCAAAATATTGATAATCAAAATGTAGATTGAATGTTTTATATCCAAGACATCTTTTTTTTGAGACTTAACTTGGAAGCAATATGCTAAAGGTGAAAGATCAAATTATAGTCAGGGAACCTGTAATCAAATTTTAGTTTTACCACTTAACTGTGCAAAACTGGACAAGTCTCTTAACCACTCTAAGCTGTAGTTACTTCACCTGGAACATCTATAAATTGAATGATAACAACAAAAACTTATGTACAGCATTTTGAAGGCATCTAATTTTACATTCTTTTTCAATTTCCAATTTTTTTAAAGATTAATTTGTAGTCACTACCTTCACTTCTTGTGGGTACTTTCCTATCTCCTTTGTTTTTATGAAAATTGCTATCATAAAAGATAATAGCTACTTCTTAATCCTAAGAACTTGATAGCTAGAAAGGGCAGTGGATAGAAATTTTACTTGGAGTATAAATTTTAACCAAAGATCAGAGACTGTAGTCAAGAAGATGAGTTCAAATCTGGCCTTAGTCACTTGCTAGTTGTTTGATTAGACAAGTCACTTAACTGCTACCTACCTCAGTTTTCTCATCTGTAAAATAGAGACAATGGGAGCACCTATTTTTCAGGGTTGTTGTGGTGATCAAATGAGAGAATAGTTTTAAAGTGTCCATTAGTGTTTTCACTTTGTCACATTGTTTAATTCTCTTACATTTAAAGCTTTGAGAACTAGGTTTATATTTTCCTCCATATATGATTCTACTACTTTCACTTTTTTATGAGTTTGGGAACTGAAAAACAGGCTAGAAGTTTGGGTTTTAATAAGCAGAAAGGAAAACCAACATCTTTTAAAATAAAGGAGTAATGTGACTAGATCTATGCCTTAATTCACTTCAATTCATCAAACATTTAATATACAAAAACATAGACTTTACCCTTACAAAGAGTTTACATTCTATTCGAGGGCTACACATTAGTGGAGATAAGTAAATGGAGGGTAATTTGAGGAGGAGAAGGATAACCATATCAACTGGAGAGATCAAGGAAAGTGTCTTGTGAGAGGCTACACCTGTACTATATTGCAGAGGAAGAAAAGGATAATGGAACACAGACAATTAAAAAGTGAATTCCAGGTTATGCAAACACATTGAGAAAGAGAACTACTCAGCTTGAGAAAAAGCTGGCAGTTCATTTTAACAGCAAAGTACCATAGAGGAGGAGTAAGGTGGGGAAGACTGGCAGTACCCTGCTGAGGAATTTGATTTTATGCAAGACACAATTAGAAACCACTTAAGACACTGAGCAAGGAATTGAGATCATTTGATTATTTTGGTCTAATTATGTATAGACTGGATAGAAAAGATACTAGCAACATAAAAAATGAATAAGAGTCTACTACCATAGACTAGGTAAAATTGTCCTGAAATAGGGGAGTGTTAATATGAGGGAAAAGGAGATGGATGACATGATATTGGGAAAATAGAAGTTGAAGCTTTAAAACTAAGGGCATTGAGGATTGAGGAAGCCGGAAGAGCCAAAATATGTCTCAAGATTGTAAACTTAGCTACCTAGAAGAATCTTACTCCCTCTTCATGCCCATATCACACCTTATTTATACTTCTGGTCACACATTATAGTCTAATTTGCTTTTCATTTGTGTGTTTCTTGCTATTCTTACATTTAATAAGCTCTATTAGATTTTTAACATATGGTTTTAAATGAAATTAGGTGTTTAGTCTAAGGAAAGGTGTTATATCACCACAGGAGTAAATTTATCCAAGAAAATAAATCAACTAATGTACAAGAATTTATTAAGCATAATTATTTATGATTATAATTCCCTCATCTTTGAAATGAAAAAATAGAACACATGAGCTTTAAAAAGCCCCTTTTCTCAGAGATTTCATGATTTAAAAGATGTATTTGTATATGAAAATATTATACTAAAAAGTTATATTCTGCAACAGCAATTATTTGTTGAATGAAAGAACAAATTAATAAATCAAAGAAACAATAGGGACTTGGTCCCTTGGTCATTTGTATTTATAAGTTATTCACAAATAAAAAGTTCATGAATCTGAAACTTACAATATTAAATACCTAGTGACACTGAAAGTTATAAAAGCATTCCATCAAGATGGTATGCCTATGGTAGGCATTGTACAGAATGTTGAATGCTAGAAGAGAACCTAAAATGTTGAAGCTAGAAGAGAACCTAAATCTTATCTAGTCCAGCCCACTGATCTATAGTTAGAGAATCTGAAGCTTGGGGGAAATAAGAAGCTTGCTCATGTTTACCCAATTCGTTATGCCAAATCCAGATTTTTGAACTCAATTCTCAACTACAAGGGCTGCACTTTTCCCAGCATATATTCCCATCAATCCCAACAAGGGTCTAAATTTAATTTTTTCTTTAAATGCTGATTAGCTGTATGGTACTGGATATGACTTGTTTCTTCACCTGTAAAATGCAAAGAATATTTATCTTTAGTTCCAGACATACTGCGAATACAAATGAAATAATATTAGATGAACTTTCTTATGTAGAAAATACTGCATCTGTTTTAATTATTCCAACCAATCAAATTCAATCTACTGTCATCCCCGAGAGAACCCAATCTAGGTGTTCTGCAAAGGAGAGTTTTTTGCATGGAAAAAATGTATCACTAACTCAGCATTAAATGATTTCAAAGAAAGAAACATTTATTATCAGACTGTTAACAAATTAAATACAATGGAGATGGGTAACTTTTCCACAAATTCATTACAGAACTCTGACTTAAATTCCCATCAGAGTAAATATCAAATTTATCACCTATCTCTTTACATCTAAAATTGCATTGTATTGCATTTTTGGAATGTGTACTTAGCATTGGTTAGAGTCTATATTCATGTCTGATTAGATCCATTATAAATTGTATATTTTCCCTTAGTATATTCTCCCCAATGTTGGTATAAAATGTTTAGTCTGAGAAAAGCCACATTTAAAAAATACTTAATATGCAGAGAACAGAAAATATAACCTAGTTTGCCTCTAGATACTCACTTGATTTAAGTATTTTCCTCTAAACCATAGAATGAAAGTCTAGCTTAATGATTTCATGGAACATACTTTAACGCTTGGAGGATAATTCCAGGTCTCAACTTTTCCTCGTATTACCTTGTTTACTCCTTATGTAGAATTATAGATTGCAGAACCTTTTGACATTCTAAAATGAAGAATTCTAAATTTCTTAAAAGAGATTTCCCCCCAGAAGGGAAATGAAAGTATTGGTACACGTTGAACATTTGCTAAGATATTAAAACACAAAAGCCAAATGTCCTTTCAACTTCAGAGTGCCCTCATCATAGTATTAATGGTTCAAATAGATGTATATATATATATGGTAAATGAAACTGAGGAAAACTACAGTAACAAGCTGGCCCTGCTTTAGAAGCAAGTAAAGAATAGCTCACCACCATACATTAATCTTGTTTTTAAGACTCCAGTACTATTCACCTGGAAAGTTTTACTTTCCACTTCAATGTCATGAATGCTGAATTTCTTTAATAGGACAGAGCAAAGATATTTCAGCTTGGTACAATCATATGTTCCTGATACCAGGATCTTTTGACATTGCATTGAATCTAAATTGTTTTCACAGAGCTTTCTGAATCAGAAATGAGAAACATTTGCACAGAGATACATTTCAGCAGGAAGCTTTTGCTACAGTGGTTACATGAGTGATGCTTCAGAGGATGGCAAAAACCACCCTCTTACCATTCCTAGATCACCATTTTCTGAGCAGCACCAGGAGGAGAAATCTCCTAAGAGAGTGATCCAGTTTGGTGACATCTTTCTTTCCTATTAGAACAGGGTTTGTAGAATCATCTTTTGAATTGCTCTTTCTAATCACCTTAATTCCTAGAAATGCATCATGCCCCGCTGCTTCTAATTTTTTGCCAACATCAGGAAATTTGGGGTCCAAGGTGTCTTGGTCTTTGTGATGAAATCTATTAAGACTTAATAAAATCCACGTTTACACATACATACACATTTTAAGTTATTATAAAGTACCTTAAATACATCATCTCCTTTGCTCCACAGAACAATTCTGAGGTAGGTACTATAATTAATCCCATTTTATGGATGAGGAGACAGCATTGTAGAGTGATTAAATGAGATTCCCACAATCACAAAAGAATCTAAATATTTGAAGTAGTATTTATTTTATTTTATTTTTGTTCAGAATCCCTAGTATCTCCTTCCCTCCCCACATTAGTAAAGGCATCACTTAAATATATATATACACATATATAAATTATGACTTTCAAGTTTCTAGCAATTACTTATTTTCTGAAGATGAACTTTCACATATTATTATTGAACCATTAATTCTGTAGCTGTATATAATGTTCTCTTAGCTTTACTCATTTCACTTTTCATAATTTTGTATAGGTCTTTCCATGTTGATTTTAAATTAACCTTCTTATTATTTCTTTTCATTGATTTATTACTAATTACATGTAATAACTAATTTCCACACAAGTTTTCCTAAGTTATATGATTGAACTTATCTCCCTCCTTCCCTTCTCTTCCTCCTTGCGGTGCTGGCAGGCAATTTGCTCTGGGTTATGCAGGTATTATCATGTATAACATTTCTATATTGTTCATTTTTAAAGTTAGTAATTTTATAATACCAAAACCCCCAAACATAAACCCAAATAAACACTTGAAAAATCTTATGCTTTCATATGCAGTTCTTTCCTTGGCTACTAATTTTAAAATCCACAGAAATGGTTTAATGGTTTGCATTCTTTATTATAAGTCCCTCAGAATTGTCCTGGATTGTTGTATTGCTAATAATAACTAAGTCTATCACAGTTGATCATGCTACAATATTGCTGTTACTATGTCTTATGTCCTGCTTACTTCACTCTCATCAGTCCATGAAAGTTTTTCCATCTTTCTGAAATCAATTCATCATTCCTAACAACACAATACTATTTCATCACCATCATATACTGTTCATTTAATCTCCAATTGATGGACATCCCCTTAATTTCCAATTCTTTGTTACCACAAAAAAAACAGCAATAAATATTTTTGTACAAGCAGGTCCTTCCCCCACCCCCTTTTAATCTCTTTAGGATACAGATCCAGTAGTGATATTACTAAATCAAAGGGTACACAGTCTTTTATAGCTCTTTGGGCATAATTCCAAATTACCCTTCAGAATAGTTGGATCTATTCACTCCACTAGCAATGCATTAGTGTCCTAATTTTTCCAGATCCCCTCCAAAATTTATCATTTTCCTTTACTGTCATATTAGCCAATTTGATTGGTGTGAAGTGGCACCTCAGTTCTTTTAATTTGCAATTCTCTAATCAAGTGGTATTTAGAACATTTTTTCATATGATTCTTGATAGCTTTAATTTCTACTTCTGAAAATCGCCTATTTCTATCTTTTGCCTTATTGTCAATAGGAGAATCCCTTGTATTCTTATAAATTTGATTTGATTCTTTGTAAATGTAAGAAATGAGACCTTTATTAGAGAAATTTGTTATAAAAATGTCCCCAATTTGTTTCTCCTCTAATTTTGGTTGCGTTGGTTTTGATTGTACAAACCCTTTTTAATTTAACATAATCATTTTTTGAAATTTTATATCTTGTAATATTCTCTATCCTTTGTTTGGTCATAAATTTTCCCTTCCCCATATATCTAAAAGGTAAATGATTCTATGTTGCCCTAATTTATTTATAATATTACCTTTTATGTCTAAATCATATATCCATTCTGACCTTGTCTTTGTATAAGTGTTAGATGTTGATCTGTACCTAATTTTGGCAATATTGTTTTCTAATTTTTCCAGCAGTACATTTAAATTAAATTAAAAACATTTCAAAGCTTCAAAGTATCATCTTTAAATATAGCATCATAACCCTGTTTAAAATGAACTGATTTAAAATTGTCAGCAGCATGCATTGGAGGAACTTTTCATACTCACAGTAATTCCCAAAGTGGGTGCTACTACCCCCTTGTAGGTGCTACAGCGATCCAGGGGGGGGGCAGTGATGGCCACGGGTGCATTTATCTTTCCTATTAATTGCTATTAAAATAAAAAAATAATTTCCAGGGGGCTAAGTAATATTTTTTCTGGAAAGGGGGCGGTAGGCCAAAAAAGTTTGGGAACCACTGCTCTAGAACAAAAGTTAATTTTTTTCTCTGTTCATTTTCACTCAAGAAATTTAATTCTCTTTTAAGGACAAAAGAGTCTTCTGTAAGCATTTCCATGCCAGAAAGAAGAAACTTTAATTAGAAAAATTGGTTACATAGTTCACAAAGAGACTTATGGACAGTTAATTTTGTCAGTCTTTTACATTGATTACTATATTATTCTGATCTTAACACACCTGCAGCTCTGGGGAGGCATTTATTTTAGTACCCTAAGAGATGACTTTTAGGGGAATCAAAGCAAAATGCATTATTTAGATATTTTTAATTAATTAATTTGACATGCTAAAGCTTGGAAAACAAATTTCTATATTAGCCATGTTGAAAAAAATAATAAAAAATGCAAAAAAACACCAACAAAGTGGAAAAAATAAGTTTCAGCCTTCATTAAGATTTTATCAATTCTCTTTGTAGAGGTAGATAGAATTTTTCATCATTAGTCCTTCAGAATTGTCTTGCATCATTTTCTTGATCAGAGTAACTATAAATATATATCACATTAGGTTGTTATTATAGTATTGTTGTTATGGTATATAATACATTATTCTCCTAGTTCTGCTCACTGCATTTTTCATCAGTTCTTATAAGTCTTCCCAGGTTTTCTGAAAGCATTCTGTACATCATTTCTCATAGTGTAATAACATTCCATCATAATCAGAATCTACAATTTGAGCTTCCATTGCCAAATGGAATGGTATCTTCTCAGTCTCTAATTTGAAAAGAACTGATTTAAATATTTTGTGCATATGGGTCATTTTATCTTTTCTTTCATTCCTTTATGATTCAGATTTAGTAGTAGTATTGCTAAGTCAAAAAGTATTACATCTCTATAATCCCTTGGGTGTAGTTTCAAATTGTTCTCCAGAATGGTTGGAGTTGACTACTTCACCAATAGTGCATTAGTAGTCCAGTTCTTCCACATCCCTTCTAGAATTTGTCATTTTACTTTTCTGTCATATTATCCAATATGATAGATATGAGATTGTACCTCAGAGTTATTTTAATCAGCATTTCTTTTAATCAGTTGTGATTTAAAGCATTTTTATATAATTATTATAGTCATTTTTCTTAGCAATGATACTTAGTAACACTTAATACTAAGACAGAAAAGCATTAAGAGCTAGGCAATGGTGGTTAAGTGAATTCTTCACAGTAACACAGCTAGGAAGTGTGTGAGGCCAGATTTGAACCTAGGCTCTCACATCTCCAGTCTGTCTTTAACCCCTGAGCCACCTAGCTGCCCCAAGTGATTATTGATAGCTTTTATTTCTTCTGAAAATTTTCAGTTCATATTTTTTGTTTTTTAAAATACTTTACTTAGTTACATGAAATAATTATTTACAGTTGTTTTCTAACATTTTAGGATTCAGATTTTGTCCCTTCTTCCCTTCCCCTGCCTTCCCAAGTTAATAAATAGTTAAACATAGTTTATATGAATACTTTCACACAATAAATTTTTTCATAGAGCCCAAATTGTGATAGAGACACATATCACACATTTAATAAAAAATATAATGAAAGAGTATGGTTGCATCTTTGGCTGTGGATAGCATTTTTCATAATGGAAATTTTCTTTGATGATAATGATTTAGTCCTTGACAGTTGATCATCTTGTAATATTTCTTTTACTAAATTTTCTCCTGGTTTTGTTCACTTCACTTTGCATTTCATACAAATCTTTCCATGTTTTTCTGAACTCATCTTGTTCATCATTTCTTATGGCACCATTTCAACCAAATCCCACAACTTGTTCAGACATTCCACAATTGATGGACAGCACCTCAATTTCCAATTATTTGCCACAACTGAAAGAGCTGCTAAATATTTTTTTTGGAATAGAGGTAGATACTTTCCTCTTATCTCTGATCTCTTTGGAATACAGAACCATTAGTAGTATTGCTGGGTCAAAAGATATATCTAGTGTGATGGCTCTTTGAGCACAGTTCTATATTGTTCTCCATAATGGTTATTAATTCTACAAAAAGTATATTAGTGTCCCAATTTTCTTACATCCACTCAACATTTATCATCTTCTCTTTTGGTGATGTTAGCCAATATGATGGGTTTGAGATGGTATCTCAGAGTTCTTTCAGTTTGCATTTCTTTAATAAAGAGTGATTTAGAGCATGTCTTATAATACTATAACTAGTTTAAATTTATTTCTCTGAGAGCATCTTTTTGTTTTTTGAGAGTTACTTAATTTTTAATAGAATTTTTTTTATTTTTAGAAAAAATTTCCATGGTTACATGATTCATGTTTTTACTTTCCCCTTCACCCCATCAATTTCCACCACCACCCACCAGCCAATGCGCATTTCCACTGGTTTTAACATGTGTCATCAACCAAGACTTATTTCCATATTATTGATATCAATACCAAATCATTGGTGTGGTCATTTCCAGTCTATATCCCCAATCATGTCCGCATCAACCCAAGTGTTCAAGCAGTTGCTTTTCTTCTGTGTTTCCTCTCCTGTAGTTCTTCCTCTGAATGTGGGTAGCATTCTTTTCCATAAATCTTTCAGAATTATTAGATATATATTAGTACATATATGGAGAAAAATAAATAGAGTATTATATAATTAATAGAGTTTTAGTAATATATTATGAATATAATATTAATAGAGTATTAGTAATCAGGTCATAGTGTATAATATTTGAGATATATTGCTGTAACTTTTTTGTCAGTATTGTATTTAAAATTTTTACATTGAAATTCATTAAGTAAATTGGTCTACTTTTTCTGGTTTTGCATTTCCTGATTTAGGTATTGAAACCATATTTACATAATTAAAGAAATCTGGTAGGACTCTTTTTATTATTTATCACATAGTTTAGAAGTTTTGGAATTAATTGTGCCTTAAGTACTTTGTAGAATTTACTTATAAATCCATTTTATCTTGGGAAATTTTTTCTTGGAGATCTCATTGTTGGTTTGTATAATATCATTTTCTAGGACAAGGTTATTTAAGTATTCTCTTTCCTCTTCTGTTAACCTGGGCAGTTTATATGTTTGTAAATATTCATCCATTTCCCTTAGAACGTTAGTTATATTTGATATAATTCAGCATTCACCCATTCATATTTCATACTTGGTAATTTGGTTTCCTTTTTATGCAAATTAAATGAAACTATGATTTATCTATTTTTCATCAAATCAGCTCCCTAATTTTATTACTTCAATGGTTTTATTACTTGCAATATTATTGATCTTTTTTTATTTTCTGTAGTTTGATTTTGGTGTTTAAATGGGGATTTTACTTTGTTCTTTTTCTAAGTTTTGTTCAATTGCATGCTTGATTAAATAATCTACTCTTTATTTTATTAATATACCTTTAGAAATAAGAATTTCCCCCTCTTTAATACTTTGACTGGATAACTATATGGCACAATCGATAGAGCACCAGACTTGTAGTTGGGAAGCCCTGAGTTCAAATCCAACCTCATAAATTTACTAAGTGTGTCACTCCTGGGAAAGTCACTTAATAGTATTTGCTTTAGGTTCCTGATCTATAAAATGATCAGGTCAAAGAAATGGGAAATCACTCCAGTATCTTTGCCAAGAAAACTTCAAATGGGGACACAAAGTGTTGAACACAATTGAAAAATGACTACTTTCACTGCATCCCATAAATTTTGGCATATTTTCTTATTTTTGTCATTTTCTTTTAGTGAAGTTATTGATCATTTCTATGATTTTTTTGCTGACATACTCATCCTTTAGATTAGATTATTCAGGGGCACCTGGGTGGCTCAGTGGATTGAGAGCCAGGACTTGAGATGGGAGGTCCTGGGTTCAAATGTAGTCTCAAGCACTTCCTAACTATGTGACCTGGGCAAGTCATTTAACCCCCATTGCCTAGCTCTTACCACTCTTCTGCCTTAGAACCAATACATAGTATTGATTATAAGATGGAAGGTAAGGATTTTTTTAAAAGGATTAGATGATTCATTTTCAAGCTAATTTTTAATCTGATTCCATAGCCTGTTATTTTTACTGTGATTTTATTTAATTGCTCTAGAAAGGATGAATTTAATATTTTTGCTTATCTGCATTTGCTTTTTTTTAGTATTTTATTTTATTTTATTTTTTAAAATGTAAACATTTATTAATATTCATTTTTAACATGGTTACATGATTCATGCTCCTACTTTCCCCTTCATCCCCCGCACTCCCCCCACTCATGGCCGATGCACATTTCCATTAGTTTTGTCATGTGTCCTTGATCAAGACCTATTTCCAAATTGTTGGTAGTTGCATTGGTGTGGTAGTTTCGAGTCCACACCCTCAATCATGTCCACCTCGACCCATGCATTCAAGCAGTTGTTTTTCTTATATGTTTCCTCTCCTGCAGTCCTTCCTCTGAATGTGGGTAGCGTTCTTTACCATGAATCCCTCAAAATTGTCCTGGGTCATTGTATTGCTGCTGGTACAGAAGCCTGTTACATTCGATTTTACCATAGTATATCAGTCTCTGTGTACAATGTTCTTTGCTTTTGAGAGCTCTTTTACCTAATACATGGTGAAGGCAACATTTACCACATAGAAAAAAATCTATACTCCTTTCTATTCCCATTCAACTTTTTCCAATGGTCTTTCTAATCTAACTTTTCTAAGATTCTATTCATTTCCCTAAATTCTTTCTTCTTTATTGTATGATTATTATGTATTGTATTGTATGGTTAATTAGTTTTGAGAGTAAAAGACTAGTATACTATTACTCTCTAGTTCTTCCCATAACTCATTTAACTTTTCACTTAGGAATTTGGATGCTATGTAGTTTGGTGCATATATATTTAGTACATATATGCTCGGTGTACATATCATCATTGTCTATTTTTTAGTAAGTTGTGCTTTCCCTGCTTATCACTTTTAATTTGATATTTTTTTGGTTTTGCTTTGTCTCAGATCATGATTGTTACCCCTGCCCTTTTAACTTCATCTGAAGTAAAATAGATGATGCTCAAGTCCCTTATTTTAAATCTGGGTCTGTATCTCTGTTTCCTTTTGTGGGGGGGGGGTTGTTTGTTAAACAACATATTGTTACATTTTGTTTTCCAATCCTATTAGTTATTTGCTTATATTTTATAGGTAAATTCATAGCTATCTATGATTAATAAGTATGCATTTACCTCCATCTTTTATTTTTTGGTTTTCCACCTCTATTTTCACTTTGTCATTTCTTAGATCTTTTGATTGCCTCTCTTAATCAGTTCTTCCTTTTATTTCCTCCTTTTCTCTCTTGCCCTTTTGTCCTCCTGCTTCCTTATTGGGAAGATATATTTCTATATCCAAATGAGTGTACATATATATGTATATGTATACAACATATACATATAATGTACACATATAATCTCCTCTTTGCACCTATGTCTAACTGAATATATTCTACAGTTTTTGAACCAATTCAGATTAGAGTGTCAAACATTAACTGTCTCCCTACCATTTTCCCTTCTATTGTAAAAGCTCTTCATTGCACATATAATTTGTGTGAGATAATTTCCCCCCATTTTTCTCTCCCTTTCTTTTCTCTCCTGGTATCACCTTTTCTCAACTCTTCAATTTTTAGATCATCTCAATATAATATATTCTTTCATTTTCTCTGTCTATGCATACTCCTATCTGTCTTAATAATGATAAAGTTCTAGAGTTACATGTATCTTCTGTTTTTAGAATGAGGAGAGATTACAGGATACAATATTCTAAGCTTTAGGCTTTTTGTGCTGATGTTTTCAGAGCTAGTTCTGAGGTTTGGGAAATTTTGAATACTTCCAAAGTGGTGTGATCCAGAGAGAAGCATAGTCATTGCTAATCCTTAAGTAGTCTTGGGATGGCAAAAAATGTCTCTCACTAATAGTTTTTCTTTTCCTTTGCTGCTCCAGATTTAGATTTGAGGCAGTATTTTAAATTTGTTTAGAGGGGTATGTTAGAAGAGCTTGGCTGCTTCCTCTTTTCTGCCATTTTGCCTCTGCCTCCAGAAGTCCCTCTGGCATTTAAATGAAGCAACTAATTTTTTAGTACCACGGAAAACTCATGTACACAAGAGGAAATTCAAGAATCCATTTGTAGTATTGAAGGATGCTCAGATCTCATTTATAACTTCTTAGTAGAAATTGAACAGGAGACAGACTGAACAAAAAGTCATCTTAACCAGATATTATTACATCTTCATAGGTTCAATTTTCAGTACTCTTTTAATGTTAAGGATTATTTGTTTTATGGAAGAAGTTAGGACATATCCAGTTTGAGGAGGTATAATTAGGTTCAAGGACAAAGTCCTTACTCTGAGACTTCTAGTCAACCCCTACTAGGGAAAAATTAGAAAATAGTAATAAGTAGGTATACTTTTGTCTTCCTTTAGTCTTCTTCAGACGTGAATAATCAGAACTATTGTAGAGCCTTCTCTTCATTCCCAAATTATTCTGTAATAAGAAATTTGCTCCTAAGATTTACTCTGACCTCATCTCAGAAGAAGTCATCTCATAACCTAATGGGCAGAATCTACTTTTTATGATCCTAAAAGAAAAAGTTGAGAGTGGATTGAGTAGCAGGCCTGGAGCATGGAAGACCTGAATTCAAACCCAACCTCAGACACTGACTAGCCATGTGATCCTAGAGAAATCACTTAACCCTGTTTGCTGTGGTAGTGTAGCAGTAGCAGTAGTAGTAATAATAGCTATAATTATATAAAACATTAAGATTTGCAAAATTATTTGCAAATATTTCATTTTATCTTCACACTAATGTTGAGAAGTAAATGTAATCATTAGTCCTATTTTAAAGATGAGGAAACTGGGATATAGAGAGACCAAGTGATTTATTCAGTATTACGTACCTAGTAAATATCTGTGGCTGGATTTGAACTCATATTATCCTGACTCCTGTTCCATTGTTCCTACCACTGCACCATATTGCTATTTTCTCGATATATCTTGGAGTTTCAATGCCATCCCACCTAATTTATCCTCTAGAACACCTCTTTTATTGCCACATATATCCTTCATTCCAGCTCTCCTTCCTGTTCAAGTTGCTTTAGTTTTTGTCTCTCTGACTGCAGCTTGAAATCTTGGTATGACTCCTGGCACCACACAACACATTTGCTGCACCTGTTGTAATCAGGTGGCAGCTTCTTTTGGCTGCTTATATTTTACTGCCTCCTATAAATCTGTGGTTTTTGCCTCTATAATTCTTGGTTGGTTGTTGCCCTTCATACTTGAAGAAGATCAAAATGACATCGCTACGTAGGGACTGAGGTGTAACAGTGTGTCTGTCTGACGCTGATCAGACCAAAATGGGCTTAGAAGGCTCTACCGTTTTTTGGAAGAACAAATACCCCATATAAACATTTGAGATGAAAATATTTCTAAATTTGTGGATGACACATTTCTTTTGAGCTTCTACAATTCTGCTTTGCTTATAGAGCATAGCGCCTTCTTTAATGCAGGCATGCCCAGCTTGATGGTCCCCTGCCAGCATCTCCCATGTCTCACAATTCTCCAAAGTTCTTCAGTCGGTCCTTTAAAGTGTCCTTATATCACTTCTTTCATGTAACTTCCAATTTAGAGAGAACTTGTCTTGGGCACAGAAATATCAGGGGGCCAATTTCACTAAACTTCTGTCAAGATGGTGAGTCAACTTCCTAGCTGAGTTAGGACAATTTAGAATCTCGGTGTTGGTAAATAACACTGTGGAATACAGTTGAAGTTGATTTATTATAGCCACCTAAAATTCCCATTATTGGTGTCTGCCTTTTGGGTTGAGACATGATTACCAACCTTATCAAGTTAACCTAACTAAAAGGGTATATATGGAATGTCCTGGGAGGATTAGCACTACCACTTTTGATGTCTGACTTTCACCTTACCCTCACCTATGGCTCCAAAAAGCTGCACAACAGCCATACCCCATTAAAACTATCTCAGCAAATGGGCTAAAAAAAGATGAAAGCAACTCGTTCCACCAGTCATGAAGGATGCTAAAGCAGATACTTTGGAGCACTTAAGGATTGGTAAGATATCAAAAGACACCAAGGTCATCCACTGCATCCCTGGCTACCAGCAGTCACCCTGACTTTTGTATTTCCACTGGACTTTGATGACTCTGGAAAGATAAGGTGAAGGGGTTGATGATTTTGTGCAATTCTGCCTCACTAAAATCCAGTTCAAGAGAAAGTTGGGTTATCACTTATTATGCTGTCTTTGGTCTTATTTGAAAATGAAGGATGAACACAGCTTAAACAAAGCAATTAGGTTAATCTTGCATCTTTTATTTATTCATTTTTGTTGGGTGCTAGTAAAGATTTGTAATCTTTATCATATTTTATTTGAGTCTTCAGTGGGAGGAAGAAGGAGGACAGGGAACTAGAAGGTCTATTTGAATGTGCATATCTGCCCACCACCATTGTTAATAAGTAATTTTTAAGTTCAAATCCTATCTCAAAGGAGTGGATCTTATAAATGCAATGCAAAGACAAGTTTTTGTTACTGAAATTGCCTGAAAGCACATAGCCCTGCAAATATAATTCAACCAGCTTCCAGAGAAGCAGAAATTGAAGTGAAAGATGTATCTTTTGTCACAGAGCAGTACCAATATGCAGGAGCGCATAGATGTTATGTCTCATTAGGTTTCTGTGATGTAAATCACTGTCATATCTGCAATATTCCATTTCTAAGTAGTAATTCTTAGAAGGCAAACAGCAGTATGGAGAATGTTATAAAGAAGGAATTAAATGGACATCAATAGAATTAGGAGGTAGTCAGCACTTTGAAATATTATAGTTCTACTTGGACAATTTATGATTATGAATCTCTTAGAAGGCATTTGGAAGTCCAGGTTGGAAATAATACCTTAATAGAAATGGCCCTCCAAGAATATATACTAAACCGATATTCTAGTAATAGGAAGGGTAGTCAGTTCAATTTATTTAAACACATCTAAATCTAGCATGTAGCTTTGCAAACAAATTTCAGATACAAGTACCTGCAGCACAACATTCCAAAGAAAATAGGGCAGTGCAGGATAATAAAGAGCAGAAGAGAATTTATAGTTAATGCAAACTTAGAAACTACTAAAACAAAACAGATATTCTGTCATGTGAACAAAATTAAAAGGCAGACTTTTTTATTTATTTTTATTTTTTTTAAACCCTTAACTTCTGTGTATTGGTTCTTAGGTGGAAGAGTGGTAAGGGTGGGGAATGGAGGTCAAGTGACTTGCCCAGGTTCACACAGCTGGGAAGTGTCTGAGGCCGGATTTGAACCTAGGACCTCCTGTCTCTAGGCCTGACTCTCAATCCACTGAGCTACCCAGCTGCCCCCTAAAAGGCAGTCTTACCAGAAACCATAAAATATCTTTTTAAAAACAATTTGTGTTTCAAATCTATTAATTTGGTGTAAATTATAATATATTTTAAAAATCTTGTTTCTGTGTTTCCTTTTGACATTTTACTTTTTGTATTATAAAAATTTCTTTTTTTTTTAGGTAGCTGTATTTGGTGTGTGTATGGTTGTTGTGTGAATCTATTTCTATTACCTGAGTATAAATAACATCAGGAATTTTGATCAAAGAACACTAATTTTATTCTTCAACATGGTTAATAGAGGCCCAAGGGGAAAAATATTTTTTGCATCAACTGCCAAGGGCAAAATGGGAGTAGAAAGTAATTTATTTATCATGTCTCCATTATCAAGCAAACTTGAGGAAGTCCTGTTAAGGAGAAGCAAGGTTGTGAAAAATATTTGTCCAGAGGGACTCATAGTTATGTTGACTCACAAGTCTTTAAAAAAATAAGGAAAGAAAAAAGTTTTGCATGCCTTAAAATAGCTCCAGGAATTGGCTATCTCTCCAGGTAATGGTAAATACTACCTTTGAAGAGGAAACAAGGTAGTAACACTTTTTACTAGAAAACTAATAGATACCAGAATTTTAAACAGAGAACCAGGTGGGCAACTCATTGGAGAGAATAGTCTAGCCATCAATGACAAAATCTCCATAGGAAGAAGTAAGCTACTGCAGTGAAAGCAGAGGATATCCTGCTGGGAAGTAATTTTAGGAATGTGTGTTGTTTAAGAAGCAATGGTTCCTCTTTAATTGGTGGTATTGGATCTGTGGGAGATTGGACCACACGTGATGGGTGCTTTTCCTTGTTGGTAACTTGTCATTGCCTTGAGGTAGTTGCTTTAACAGTACAGGTTTTTACCTTAAATTTCTATTAAAACTGTTTGGGTCTGAGGAAAAAAAGGGGGGCATTGAATAAAGGATTAATAGCTGCATATATGAACAGATATTGACCAATAGAGTACATTGTACACAACTCTTCATTTTAGGAAGTCTAAATTACAACATAATTCTATCTTTCATTGCCTTCTTTCAATTAATGTATGTCTTCTCATTTTAAAAAATATTCTTTATTTGTCTGTTGTCTATTAAGAATAATATTAGTATTATAATTTGCTTATAAACTAGACATATAGAAAACTAGATTTTCAAATATCTCAGTTCTAGTAGTACTAGACTTATTCACAGTTGAAACAAGCAGCTGAAGTTGTTAACTACCCAATTTTTCCCTCCCACAGTGGGAATTTTCCACCATTCCTTTCTCCTCTGAATTTTAGGCATGTTTTTATAAATTATTATGGGCATTTGGGAGTATATGTGAAGTTTGTCTTGAAGAAAAGAATAAAAAACAATCTAAACAGTATTTATTCTTGTTTATGTCATAGAAATATAATCAAGCCTGTCTTTATGAGTAGACAGAGTAGGTCTAGGTATGATTTGGATATGTACTCCAAAATGTATCTTCTGCCTCTTATCAAAATGCCTCAAATTCTACAAAATGTACTTTGGCTCTTAAAGTTAAAAGAGTCTGCAGGAGTGTCCCATTAACATTCAAACACCATTGGGAGAGATGATATTTATTCATATTCAATAGAATTAAATTCAACAAGTACATACTTTTCTTTTGTTGGCGTTTTGTGGAATCTCCATTTTTGCTTTAATTTCCAATCACTATTTGTAAATGACTTAATTACAAAAAGTCACCCGGGACTACAATTTTGCCAAAGTTTAGGGGAGATATGATTTAGTACACTATAATGAATATCTGAGATTCAAAGACAGACATTAAGGATTACTATATTCAAAGATATTAAGCTTTTACCTGAGGTATATAATACAAAAATAAGTAATGACATAATTTATGCAATGTAGGTCCTAAGGAATTTTTTCCCTTAGAGTAGGAGGCTACTAACAGTGGAGGAAGATTAAGTAAAAACCTTATATAGGCAAGTGACACACAAGAGCTAAGGCTTAAAGGAAACAAGATGAGTGAGAAGAGTGTTTTATAGGAATATAAGGTAAGCTGTGCAAAAAACATGGAAGTAGGAATGGAAAGCCATGTGCAGAAAGTAGCAAGAAGACCAGTTTTTTGAAAATGTAGAGTGGGAGGAGGACAATGAGAAATAAATATGAACAGGTAGACAGAAGCTAGATTGTGAAGAATCTAAATACCAAAAAAAAAGGATTTGTATTTTATTTTGGAGACCATAGCTGAAGAAACATGTAATAAAGCATGCCTTTATGAGTAGACAGAGTAGGTCTAGGTATGATTTGGTCCCTATCCCAATATGTATCTTCTACCTCTTGTCAAAAGCTGTAATGTGCCCAGATCTGTACTTTAGAATATCAATTTAGCAGCTGTGATCAGAATAGATTGGAGAGGAAAGAGGAAAAGGACTGATTGTAGGAATACTAATTAGGAGGCATTTGCAAAAGTCCACTTAAGAATTCTTAAATGGAATTGGTCTGGGGCACCCAATCCTGTTCATTGCCTGTTCTTTTATTGTTTATTTTTTGTGATGTAATGTCACCCTTTCTTTGAACATATGAAGTTGTATTTAATCTTATTTGAGGTATGACTCTGGGCTCCCAACCACTTTCTTCGAATAATGTGAATTAGCCCCAAGATCCTGACTATGTCTTATTCAGGCAAGAAAAATAGGAATGTCCATGTTGCACAAAGAATAGAGACATTTCATGCATTTTTATTGATCAGGCCCTGAAATTATATGAGTGCATAAAAATAACAGTAGAATATTACTTTTCCTTCCTCCTTAAATAATAGTATAACTCCTCAGTTTTAATTTATTACGAAAGAGATGGCTAGATTAATACTAATTTGTAAGCCAGTAGCCGAAGGTCTGAGAGAAAAGAATGATGGAAGAATATGACTGTCCTCAATTTTTTTCCATGACTTCAACTAATTTAAATTAAGATAGAAATTGAAGAGGGGGGAAAGTTAGAGAATGACTGCTGCTGCTTTTTGACAATACCCAGGCAACCAGGACTGTTACCAATTTCCCAGGAGGAGACTTAATTGCCATATAAATATATCAATAATTATGCTTGGCATGAGTAGTTGAGGAAAGAGCATCTTTCTGGGATTTTCGACATCTTAAAATGTGACAATGACCAAAATATCCCCAAATAATTTTGGTCTGGAATGTGTTCAGTCAATTGTGTTGGGATCTTTCAGCAGGTGTTTTAGCTTAAGCATAAAATACTATGTAGTGTGATGGAAAGAGTGTTGAGCACTGTGTGTATGAGACAGCTTTGCTTTAACAAATGCTTCTATAGACTTCTAAGCTTGGCAAGTGACTGATTCTCTAAGCTTTTATTTCATGATTTGTTATATAAGGGAATGAGACTGAATGATCTCTTAGGTTACTTTGAGCTCAAAATCTATAAGCTTCTCAGGAGTAATATCTTTAAATTAGGAACATCTTTGCATTATTTACATAACACCAGAACTTCAGACCTTCAAGGTAAATGCCTCTTTCATGGACACTTTTTTAAAAAAAATTAGTTTTAAGATTAATAATCAGTTGCTTTCTCTCTATTCCAACAGATAGTTTTAAATAATTTAATTTGGATAGTAAATAAAGTGAGCTCTTAGCCATCATCTATACCTTAGAATGAATGAGCTCTATCAGTTTCTTTGTTGGAGTTTCGTGGAAAGAGGACAGTAGAGAACTAAGTTCTGGTGGATGGAAGACATATGTTGTATAAATGTTGAAAAGGAGAAGTTTGAGCAACCAGGAGACTAGAGATTGGCTATCTGGGGGAAGGAACTATCAAGGAGGAATTCAAAGAGATTAAAGGCAATATAGCATGTTAGGAGCAATAATAAATTCTAGAATCAAAGGAACTGAAATTAAGTCCCAATTTTATAAATAATTTAGAAAAATCACTTCATTTCCCTTGTCCTCAGTTTTTACAATTGTAAAATGGAGTCTGACTATATTGTTTTTAAAATAATGTTGACCTCAAAAATTTTTAAGTGCTCATGGTTTAGAAGAATTGGGAAATTTACATTGGGAGAATCTTGAATCTCAGGGCTTGGAAGAGTTCTGAATTCATTGTTTAGTAGTTTCAAGTTGTGTCCAACCCTTCATGACTCCTTTTGAAGTTTTCTTGCCAAAGATATTGAAGTAGTCTATCATTTCCTTCTCCAGCTCATTTTGAAGATGAGGAAACTGAAGCAAATGGTTAAATGACTTATCCAGGGTCACAAAGTTAATTAGTTTTTGAGACTGGATTTTTAACTTAGGGATTTCTGACTCCAGGCCTGGCACTCTATCTGCTGCTGGACTAGTGGCTATAATTACTCTATCAGTTAAATAGACTTTTATTTTCACACCTGGTGATCTAGTCACTTTTAAAATATTATTTTTATGGCAATATGTGTTTTAATTTTCAGACCACCGATGAACAAATAAACTTTTGAAACACATTCCATTGGTAACATTAAAATTGCTTATAATAAGATTTGACTTGGTATCATTTGAATCAGATTCTGACCAGAATGTGGGAATGAAAACTCAAGGAGAAAACTTTACCATATTATTTTCTCCCTATTGAAAATCATTATTACTTCTTAGTTTATGCCTGTAGTACATTCTAAGTGAGTAACAGATAATGCTACTGGTAACAATGGTAAGCTATTTTTATTTCAAAATGTAGAGACCATTTTCTTCTCCTTAATGATAAGTAATCACTTTTTCTTGCTATCAGAGTTGTTTTTTTTTTTTGGCCATTTTGGGTTCACTGTATATATAAGGTACCAGTGTCCATTCATATCCAGGTGGTCTTAGAATATTGCATAGAAGTGTGGTTTGGAATTAGATTAATCCTTAACCCTACCTGGCTACCCTTTTAAAATAGAAAGTAAAAGGCAACTCTTTACATTTCATGGGCATACTCTCTCTTGCTTTCCTTAAAGGATTGGGAGAATCATGACATTGTTTAAAAGGAAGTAAAAACATTTCATCATTATGTTTATGTAGCTCCTGGGTTTGTTTTGGCAGGTATACTCTATCTATGGTTATCTGAAATGGGTTATCTCTTACTATCTCTTATTGTTGGACTTTGTTGGTGATACATAAAAATGCTGATGATTTGTGTTTGTTTATTTTATAATATGATAATTTGCTGAAATTATTCAAATTTCAAAGAAAATTTTAGTTGCATCTCTATGATATTCTTTACATACATCATATTGTCTTTGAAAAGAGAATTTTATTACATGTTTGCCCATTCTGATAGAATCTACTTTGCTGTAAGAACTGGACAGGCAGATTAATTTAAAAAAAGGAAAGACCTACATGAAATTATCAAGAATAAAATGAACAGGAGAACCAAGAAAGCATTATATACAGCAACAGAAATTCTGTAGAAAAATAAGTCATGTATGTCCTCTTCTAGAAAAAGAACTGATAAACAGAAACCATCAAGACATATATCTTTTTTGTCAAATAATACCTTCTCTAATGTTAATAAATAATAAGTTAATAAATAAGTTTAAAAACTTTTTTTAAAAAAATGGTTAAAAGGGGGAAGCTGGCAGTAAATTGAGAGTCAGGCCTAGAAATGGGAGGTTCTAGGTTCAAATCTGGCCTCAGACACTTCCCAGCTGTGTGACCCTGGACAAGTCACTTGACCCCCATTGCTCATCCTTACCACTCTTCCACCTAGGAGCCAATACACAGAAATTAAGAGTTTAAAAAAATGAAAAAAAAAATAAAGATGATGAAAAGAAAAAAATATATATATATATGTGTATATATATATATACACACACACATACACACACACACACACACACACACACACACACACATATATATATATATATATATATATATATATATATATATATATATATATATATATATATATATATATATATATCCTGGCTTGGAGATAGACTAGTTTTGTTTGATCAGTTATGGGACTTGGGTACTATATGTTATGATTCATGGAATCCTACAATATCTGAAAAAAAGAAGTCACTCAGAGGGAAACAGAGAAACTCATGATATATGTGAGTAAGATACCACACCTGCAAATAAGTAATCATGAAATTGTATGAGTTATTTCATTAAAGTTTCATATTGAATATAAAAGAAAATAGACTGATTCTGTGAAAAGAATGAGAAATTGGTGGGAAATCTTAATACCCTCTTGATATCTTTGAGATCTCAGGAGAAAGGGAGTGAGGTTTTATATATTAGATAAGTCTATTCCATATAAAATTATTAAAAATAAAGAATATTTTCATTTGTCTCTCATATTTGAAGACATTTGAAAGGTTGATGTCAATAACAATGTACTTAACCTGAAATGCAAGTTATTTAGTACAAAGGAGGATTATTTTTTGACCTGTACATGTAGCTGCTCTGAATGTCATTCTAGTGTTTGTAGCTGAAGCTGCTTCATTAGTTTCGTGTGATCTATATTCCCAAAGTGCTACCTATTTCTGGGACCAGCTTGTTGTCATTGTTTCTGAGGATCACTTGATTGCTAATTAAAGAGCACCATGAGTTAAAAAAAATGCAGTTCTACATTTGGGAAAATGGAATTAGTAAATAGTTTTGCCCAAAGTTTTAAAGAGAAAACTCTTATGTGAAACAAAAATAGGCAGTGATCTTTTAGTTCTAATTGAGTTGGAGAGTAGGATCATTGCAGGTAGGTAGCAACAGTGCATGGAGGTGGGGCACACTATTTACAGGATCACAGGTACAGATATATAAAATAACTCAGAGTTTATTTCTAATTTCCTAGTTTTATAAATTACAGAACAGAGACATAGAGAGCTTATGTGACTTTTCCAAGATAACACAAGTAGTGAAACAGGAAACATTTGAACCCAGGTCCTCTGAGTCCAAAGTTGTCCTCTTTCTATTGTAACACAGGAAAAAAAAATTTTTTTCTCTGTTGGTGGGACTGTAACTCATAGAAAAGGTTAAATTTAAGTGTAAGCTGGCTTTTTTACTGATATTGAACTTATAGTTAAGTAGTTAAGAGGAAAATTCATTTTCTCTCAGAAACTAAGGCTCCTAGGCATATAGATTATATTCTGTTTCTGTCTTTGTTCACAAGAACTTTGTGGGATCCATATTGCTGAGAGAGGTTCAAGCTGCAGAGAGGGGTTCAAGCTGGATCAAAGAATTTCATAGTGTCCTCTGAACTCTAAAAAGAGGGGGCAGTTAAAGGCAGTTGGAGTCCTGGTATAAAAAGACAGGTCACCCTTCTTACAGGGGCCTGGTCCTGACTCTTTGCTCTTGGATCTGAACAGAGGGGCAATCTGTGTAGCTCTGAGCAGAGCCATTCAGTCTTTGACAGCCAAAGCTGCTTTACTTTGTTAGACCTTCAAACAAGACCACAGTCTACCTTAGTTTAGCTATCTAGGTTTAGAAAGAAGAATATTCAGGGGCTTAGATAGGAGGTCAGCCATTCAAGGTACATTTTACCCTTTGGGTAGAGGGGCTGTTTTTGACATAGCTTTTCTTTTTTTTTTTTTAAACCCTTACCTTCCGTCTTGGAGTCATTACTGTGTATTGGCTCCAAGGCAGAAGAGGAGTAAGGGTAGGCAATGGGGGTCAAGTGACTTGCCCAGGGTCACACAGCTGGGAAGTGTCTGAGGCTAGATTTGAACCTAGGACCTCCCGTCTCTAGGCCTGACTCTCAAACCACTGAGCTACCCAGCTGCCCCTGACATAGCTGTTTTAAGTAGTTTTTCCTTACCTCTCAATCCTAAACCATTTCCCCCCTTCCTATTCCCAGATATCATTAAACCCTTATCATCTAGGAACTGTGTCTGGATACAGATAATTTGGGGAAATACTCAAACCCTCCATAAGCCAACTTCCTTTTACTAGTGGCTCTGAAGTTGATCCTAACCTCTGAGCCAGTGAATTGCTTCTAAGACATCAAACTTCACCTATTCTAACCTGTGGGAAATAATACAGAGGAAGATATCACCACAAGGTTGAGCCTTAACCCACTTACCATCTTGGCCCAGAAGTTACCAAGCTAGATTATCTTCCATTACCAAACAGTTAACTGACTTCCAACTGCTTAGAGGGAGGGGGGAGGTGAAAGAGTACTCCAAAAGCTCCTGCCCCTCCCATCCGGTCAAGCCTGCTTGTGTCTCTCCAAAGACAAGGAATTGGGGAGACTCCATTGCCACTTCTGTCATCTTACAGTTTCCCTAATCCTACACTTCACATCATCCATCTCTCCAGGCTACCAAATAGAGTTATCTAAAATAAAACAATTGTCATTCTTGGTCACAAGGATATCACACTTAAATAGAAGAGTGCCTAAATTTCCACATTCATGTATCACCTCAAAATTTGAACCCAAGACCAATCTATTATAGATCTTTCATCTGATTCATAAATTATTAAACATACATCACTTGGTTACATTCAAACCACGTGGGTACACATATAGGCAAAAAAAGCAAAGCCAATTAATGTAGGGAAAGGAGATGGGTGGCTTAAAAATAGATTTAATTATAATTTTTTCTTTTAATAAGGTATCCATAAATGCATGACACTTCTTGAGGTAAATGGAGACAGCTGGTAGCTGTCATATATAACTGGATAATCATAGATTCATTTACAAACGCCTTTTCAACTTCATTGGAAGTCATGGACCTGGGCAGTTCCCAAAAGAATATCCTTCCCCTCTTGAGTATTCAACTTAAAAATACTGTTTGACCTTTCAACCTCAGACTGTACAAAATCACTTTTGGCTAAATTATGAACATTCTCACTAGTAGGCTGCAGCTAAATATATAACTGTCTATTCTGATTTTGTGTCAGGAGTCTAATTTCTACATGGCATGAAGATAAAGGCAGACATGTTAGAGAAATAATTAAAATGTAGACAGAGCTGGGACTGGGAAAGTAAAGGGGAAAATTGAATATAAATTATTTGTTTCTTGTATGTAGTAAGAGCAGCAACTAAACTATGGACAGAATAATTCGTGAAACAATAGTTAATTTTAAGGTTTCCAGACTCTTTGGATTGTTCCAACTTTGATCTGAGTACTACAGAGAAATCATACTTTTCATTACTAAATTGTCAGAGAACCTCAAAAAAGCTCTATCAAAGTCCTCTTCCAATTCTTTAAACTATGTGTATGAAGCATGCTTTGCTTACATATACTTTTGGAAAAAGGAGGAGCATAATTGTTATGACATATATATATGCATGTCTGTGGTGAAGCTAGATAGTGCAGTGTTTAGAGTGCTGGGCCTAGAGTCATGAAGACCCAAGTTCAAATCCAACTTCAGACACTAGTTGTGTAATTATGATAAAGTCATGAAATCTTCGTATGTCTCAATTTCTTCTAAAATGGAGAGAATGATAATGCTTGTATCTCATGGTTATGAGAATCAAATGAGATATTATTTCTAAAGTGCTGATGACATAATAAACACCTAATAAATTCTTCCTGGCAATGTGGTTTATCCATTTTTGTTCAATTTAATATTGCCATGTCACCATGGCAAAACCAAACTGTTTTTCTTTCAAGTTTATCTAAAATCCTTATACTTTGAAATTCTTCTTTTTTTCAATATGCCTGAAGGCTGCTTAAGGCCACCATGCCTCTCTCCATTGTTCTTTAGGTAATGATATACTTCCATTTTTATACTTCAGTATCTAGTTATTTGTAGCAATTAAATACTACCAGAAAATGGTGTATTTTAAAAAAGCCATGACTTGGTTTAGTGAGTAACTTTGAGTCAACACTTTCACATATTGAGTATTGTCCTCTGTTCTCCTCCAGTTTAAGTCAGTTCAAGAGCTATGTAGTTGCTGATTTTATTTATTTTTGGCAGGAGTTATTAAAAGGTCTGATAATTCCTCCAATGTTTTTGGTATTCTCTTCTATTTTAGATAATATGAGAATAAGACCTTCAAAATTTTCTCCACTCCAGCAAGGGCTAACTATAAATAATTGGTCTAGTCTAATGTTTTTTTTTTCATTTTCATTTTCTTCAGTGCCATTTCTTTTTAAGCTTAACTGGAATTATGAAAATAGTTTAAATATGACTGATATACTGTCCTCAATAATAAGACCTTTACAGATATTTCATACTATGTATATACTTCTTATACTCCCAGTGTCATTTTTACATGTTCTTGGGATGATGTTTTCTTTTAGGCTTTATTTAAATTTTTCCAGTCCACCTCTTTTGCTTCATGTTGTTTGAGGTCCCATAAACTCATAATCTCAATAAAACCCTATAAACACATTTTTCTTCTAATCTGATATTAATATCCGTTGCTTGAATTTTCTGTTTGGCAGGGAACACAAGTGAGGGAAGGAGTTTCTAAAATCCATTGATATTCTTATTATGGCGATTGATTCACAGTGGTTAAACTTCTTTCAGAAATATTTATAACCTCTGTTAATGCCTTTTCCTCTATTTCCCAATCATGTGAGTCTGTTAACTTGGCAGACTTAAACAGGTTTAGCTCAAAGTTATTTTTTGCTGGTCACTTGTTTCAGTCATGTCTGACCCTTCATGGGGGGGGGGGGTTTCTTGGCAAAGATATTGTAGTGGTTTGCCATTTTCTTCTCAAGTTGATTTTACAGATGAAGAATTGAGGAAGAGTTAAGCAAGTTGTCCGGGTTCTCACATCTAGTAAGTATCTGAAAGTAGATTCAAACTCACAAAGATGAATCTTGCTGGTTCTGAGATCAAGGCCGCGTTCACTGAATCTTCTGAAAATTTGTAAAAATACAAGTTTTCTGATAGCTATTTTTTCTTAATAAATTATGAAAGGAGAACAGCTATTAAGTGAAGGGGGGAATGGTTAGGGAGAAGAAAAGGTTTGGGATAGTTCCCAAGGGCTGGAGGGAAGATTGAATTCAAGAATATAATTTTTTTATGCAACAGTGTAGCTGCAGTTGAGATTAGGTAAAAGGAATTTGTAACCAGTAGGTATAAAGGGACTTCCCCCAGTGTTGTTAACATCTTGGGAGCAAGAGCATATACAACTTAGAGCAGTGATAACAAACCTATTAGAGGCCAAGTACACAAACTGCAACTCTCACACAACATGTGAGTCCTCACCTTACACTAGACATGGGAGGGAGGTACCACTGCCACTGGACTATTGGGCAGAGGGGCCAGTGATGTGAGAAATGTCCTTAGGCAACCAGGAAGAAGGGGAAGGGAGCAGCCCCCTCTAGCATGTTCTGGCATGATCTGCATGTGTGCCATAGGTTTGCCAGCAAGGACTTAGAGTAAAGTGATTGACAGTCACTAGAATATAAACAGCAATATGACAAGAGTTGCAAAGAAATAAAAAGTTGAGAACAGCATGAAACTCCTTTTTCTATTATCATAGAGAGACTTTAAAACTGACATGGTTAAGTCTAGGTATCATGTATTTCCTGTTATCCTTTCTCTCCATATGGAACCACACAACTTTATAGCAAACATCCCTCAGAATGCAATAAAAAATCAGTTTATCATTAGCTGGAGACAAAACACCAAGCATCAGATAAGTAAGATTTAAAGAGAGCAGAAAACTTCCAATGCCCAGATATGTCTGTTCACAAGGAAGCAATAATTTTGTGTGTGTGTGTGTGTGTGTGTGTGTGTGTGTGTGTGTGTAAGAAATAGATGTAGGTTCAAGAAGTAGCTAAGTAGATGCAATTTGGAAGACAGCAAAACTATTTCTAGGATCACTCTTTAAGTGGATCATTGAGCTGGACAAGATTTCAACTGCTTTTATGTTCAGTCTGGAGTAGTAGAACCTCTCAGTTGCAATCTACTGCTCACTGACTGACAAGCATCTGTAAACCCTCTTCAAAAAATCAAAAGATTTAGTACCACCTGGATCCTCCCCATTATTTGTTAGATCTTTTGTCCAACCAGAAGAACTGATACATCTTGTTATTTGCATTGTTGATATGTGGATATAAGTGTATAATTGAACTTGTCAAGATTATGAAAAGAAGAGAGAACAGGGAATGTTGAAGGAATTGGAGGTTGTAGAGACGAAAAAAAAATAACTTTTTAGAAGAGCAATGGGGGGGGGAATAGAAGGATAAAGAATATATTTTTTTGTCAGAAGGTAATTTCTTAGTTCAGAATCATAGAAATGACATTGTTATTAGTAGAGTGAGATCTCTTGCTTCTGTCCACCAGTTTAGCCATCCTAATTCAAGAACTTTTCATCTCTTGTCTGGAGTATTTCAATAGGTTTTTTCACTGGCCTCTTGGCCTATAGTTTCTTTCATTGATTTTAATCATTAGGACCATTAGAAAAAAATAAAAACTAATTATCTTCCTGAAGTGCCACAAGCTATTTTATTCATTTTCTTTCACTGTATTCTATTTCTGCTGCCAAAAACAGCTGCCAAAGTGATTGTCTAACTTAAAATGCAGGTTTAATCATGTTATTTTTTAGTGGTTTCCTATTACTTCTCCACTTAAATATAAACTCAGTTGAGCTTTGAAAGCTGATTTGGCCAACCTAGCTTTCCAGATGGATCTCAATTTGCCCCTAGTGCAATTTGCATTCCATCCAAGCTGGTTGTTCTTTATACCCAGTAAATTTCTCATCTTTCTTATTGATTGAGTTTGTTCTATTCCTTTAACAACCAGTTTAAGTCCTTTTTTGGTGTCCTTTGCCCCATTATGTGGTGGGGTTTTTGGTATCTAGTTTTATGTTTAAATATGATCTTTCTGATAGAATATAACTTCCTGGTGATTGGGGAAGGTTTTACTTTTATCGCTGCACATTGGTGTATCGACTAGCAAAAAGCAGGTGCTTAATAAGTACTTATTGAAGATTAACTATCCTTTTAAATCTGAAGGTCTTAATCTTGTTTTGTGTCATAGTTGTCTTTGGCATTCTGGTGAAGTCCATGAACTTATTCTAAGAAAAATGTTTTAAAATTCACAATATTACAAAGAAAAATTTTTGTGAACATCTTGTCATTTCTTGTAGCAAAATAATATTCTATTATGATCATTTACCACAAGTAGTTCAGCTATTCCCCAATTGATATATATCACTTCAGTTTTCAGTTCTTTGCCACCACAAAAAGAACTTTTCTAAATATTTTTGTGCAGGTAGTTTCTTTCCTCCTATTTATAAACACATTGGGATACAGACAGGTCAAAGGTTATGCACAGTTTTATGGCCCTTTGTGCATGGTTCCAAATTGCTCTCCAGAATAGTTGCTGAGAGTAGAGCATTTAAGTCTGAGTTTTGTACCAAACAAATTTTGAAATAATGGGACTTTGTATTCTCTACATCATTTAATAAATTGTGTGAATGGGGAGATATGATCTGCTATACAAAATCATCTATGAAAGTTTGTCTGTTCTTTAAGGGTTCAAGTGGTATCTTCATCCCTGCTTCTGAGTGTAGATAGGAATTTCAAAAAAGAAAGGAAATTTATAACAGATGGTTAAGGAAGTAATATCTGAGAATGAATGGTGGAAATTCTGAAACATAGTTTAAAATATAAGAACAACAATATTTTAAAGAAGAATGGAACAGATATAAGAAGAACTGATAAAATTATATTTGCCTGGAATATTAATAATCAAAATGGCTTTAAATTTCAAAAGAAGTCAGAAGGAGAAAACCATGAATGGTTATCTACCAATATAGATACCATGCAAATAACTATATTGTAACAAGAAGAATATTAGGAGATGTGACCAGAAGTTCACAGAGGACAAAAACTAAGAAAAAAGCCAGAAGGGAAACCTGTGGAATCAGTATCTATACACAAGAGCACCAATATGGGAATTTAAGCAAGTTGAACTGAAGACTAAGACAAAGAAGCAAAATTGATCTTTTATATATCTTTGAGCTAGTAATGAATAACTCTTACTACATCATTTCTTTGGAAAATGATACCTGTTATAGGTGGGATGGTGATACAGGATAGGGCCTGATAGAGAGATGGCCCAAGGTCCTCTTATGGTATAGGACCTGAGCTGAGTGAAGGTGGGAAGCCTAGGTGGATCACCAAGTTGTGGTAATGAACACCAGGTCTCACGAAGTATTTGAAACTCAGCTAAACACCAACTCCCACAAAGCAGTGCCCAGAAATAAGTGATCAAGTGAGAAGCTGTGAATTAGATTCACACAGCTTCTCTGACTGCTTATCCTGGGTTTAAGTTGATGGATAACACTATATACTAAGTGGATAACGCTGATGACTGTGATTTGACTTTGCTTTGGCAATCCCTTCCTCTCAGATCCAAAAGATATGATCAATGATCCTTAGGACAATGATGACGTTCACCTAAGTAAGCTTTTAGGATTTAATTATAACAAACTTAGGGAGAGGAACAGGGTTGAAGGAAAGAGGTGTTAGGAAAGCTTCACTAAACTATCGATGATCAGGTTTGTCAATCAAAGTGTAATCAGGTTTGAGACTGTCTGCTAGAGAGGTTTCTCCTCTCTGTGGCACCCTGGCCAGGCCAGGCACCTCTGGCCTTAACCAGATTGATTGAGTATCGATATTGTTCTTCTTTGATGTCCAAATGATTAATATATAGCACAGCTTTGTCCAGAAGTTGAGGATGTGATAACTATTGGAACAGGATGCAGGTAACCTAAGCAGATTTGGTTTGCCCTACCTACCCAACCAACCCAGGTCCCTTCTCAGGAATGAGAAAGCTTCTTGTTCATATTTCTCCCTTTTATAGTCCTGGCAGTAACTGCTTTTGCCTTCTGGCTCGTGGCATCTGGGTTGGTTCTAAATTCTAAAACTGTTGAGTGTCACTCATCCTGTTCTCCATTTTCCATAGCAAAATTATATCACATACCTAGTTCACAAGGAATCGAACTGACAAAAATTAAGGGAAGGGTAGTAATAGCAATGTAGAAGAGAAAGATATATGAAGGTGGACATTTGGAGAGCTGTGTCTGGGTCATGATCACTCCCTATGGTCCTGAGTCTCTGCTCTGATTTCTTTTGGTGACATGTACTTTGAATCAGCAAAGACAGACTTGAATTTTGGGATGATGCAACAACTTCATATTGTTTCCTGTGGACTTACACATGTACATGCCAGGATCAATTACAATACTTATATTTGGATGTGTTTAAATGCCATTCATGAATCAGTGATCTCCTTGACATATGTACCACTGAATGCAGTGGTACAAAAAGATCAAAACCTGTCTTCTCATTCCATGCCTCTCCTGTGTTCTAGATGAACAACCCATGAATCTGGATTTTAAATAAATATTTCTAGGACAGACATTGCAAGATAAATCAAGTCATTCTTGCATTGTAAGGGAGGAAGCAAATGAGGGATTGGAATTCATTTGGATAGTTGGGTTGTACTTTTAATGATCTAACTTTTTGTAGTAGAAAAAGGGTCCAACTTTTAATAACATTAATATTTTTTCAGTGATTCTGTATTGTTACAAATGAAACTGCTTCCTCCAAAAGATTAAAGTTATGAGTAACATATGTGTTGGATATCAGAAAGCTGCCTCATATTATTAGTAGAAAATGCACAGCAGGTAAATTGGTCATGTAGCAAGGGAAAGGGATAGCTTAAAACTAGTATATTCTTTTTTGACCTATTCATTGTCAAGAAATATGAAAGAGGCTCCACCACATTTTGTAGACTGTCCCACACTGCTCTACATAAGATTATTTATATAAAGACTTTGGCCTAAAATAAGAAGACAGGTTGTGATCTCTTTGTACCACTTTTGTACCATTGAATGAAATACATATATCAAAGAGATAACTGATCCATGACTGACATTTAAATATATCTGAATATAACTATGTAATTTTCTTTGCAGCTTTCTCATTCTCTCCTCCTCATTTTAATATTGTGATATTTTTATCTTATCACTAAACCAGCTGAATATTTAACCATATAAATAGTTGATTCTAAAATAACTCCCTCCTAAATAAAAAAAATGCAAACTTTTTATGATAGAATCTTTTTTAATTTTTTTTACATTAATACTCCTTGGTTCTTACCATATCCATTGCCAACAGATACTTTTTGAAGAAAAAATTAAGAGATAGACATAAAAATCTTATGAGTAATCTATAAGCCACTGACCACTTTCATTTCTTAATATTAAATATATATTTCTTACATTTTTCAACATTTTCCTGTTTCTACTTTTAAATTGAAATCACTAATCCAGTTATATATTGACTTGATTCAGATAATCTTTTCAAGTCACCATTAGAATTTTTCTACTTATTAATTATGTATAACAAATTTAAATTCCCAAATCAGATCTATTTTACCCTAATCTCTCTCCTTAAAGGCATCATCAAGCTCTGGTTTTATCTCAAATTGACTATGTCTAAAAATAGAACTTACCTCTCATAGGCCCAAAGCTTAATTTCTCTCTCTCTCTCTCTCTCTCTCTCTCTCTCTCTCTCTCTCTCTCTCTCTCTCTCTCATTACCCCTTCATTAATTCAAGGTCATGACTATGATTTGATTTTTCTTCAATTCTTCCTTTCTGTCATCCCAATATCCAATCAGTAGCAAAATTATATTAATTGTATTTCCATTACTGTGCCTACATCCATTTACATTCATGTGACCCTATCACTTGGTTTTATATACCACTATCTTTGCTCACAGTTCCTTAGTGACGTATATTGAGTCCAGTTTGGTAGCATTACATTAAGCCAGGGATCCTGATTCAAACATGTAATTCAGACCTTGTAACATACCTCAATCTCATTTTCCTCATCTAAGGATGGGGAAATCTAAGATGAGGAAAATAATAATTCCTCAAAAGATCATCAGAATCAAATGAGAAAGTGTGTATATGATAATTATTACATATCATTATTATATAATGAATGGATTTTCATTATGTGTTGAGTGAATTTTCCACTAATATATTTCTTTTTTTTTTTTACCCTTGTACTTCGGTGTATTGTCTCATAGGTGGAAGATTGGTAAGGGTGGGCAATGGAGGTCAAGTGACTTGCCCAGGGTCACACAGCCGGGAAGTGGCTGAGGCCGGGCTTGAACCCAGGACATCCTGTCTCTAGGCCTGACTCTCATTCCACTGAGCTACCCAGCTGCCCCCGTAATATATTTCTGATTAATGTTTAACCTTGATTATTCTAATTCCACTACTAATAGATATAAATATAGATATATTATAGATATAGATATAAATTGAGCTGTGATGGCTTTGCTATTAAAATAGTAAGTCTGACAAAGACTATTTGTCTCCAATATTCATTAGGTAATTCTAAAATTTAGGGGCAGAATGTTGCAATAATGGGCTGTGTAGAGTGATTCAGCTGAAATTTTAAAAAAATTGAGCTTCATCTACCTGTGTAGAAGTGAAAATGATAAATTATTCTATCTACCAATGATCGCTTCCATTCCATTCTCCAATTTAATTTGCCAGAAGATATGAAACTCCTTATAAATCACAAGAAAAATAAAATTCATGCTGTATTTATTTTATGGTATTCAGAAAACATTTATAAGGCCATCAAAAATGTGACACCTGAAGCTTTCCCAAAAAGTAAAGTTTTCTGCATAAAAATTCCATTACTCAACCTGTATCTTAAGTCCCCAAAGTTCTGGCAAATCTTAATTCTTCATTAAATCATTCCCTCATTTAATTCATTCATTCCATCAGAGAAATATATATTTTTCTATGTCCAAATCAAACATGAAAATGAATTTAAAATAAAATTAATGGAATGGAAAACAAAATCTCAATCTACTGATACCATGGATAATACCTGTGGCTAAGACAAAATTGTGACATATTCTTTTTTTTTTCTTCTAAAAGGGCTGTTTTACAGTTGTTTGCCATAACACTTGGGACTCAGGATTTCTTACTATGTTCTTTTAAGCAGTGGTCAAAGTTTCATGATTGATGGGTTTGGGTTTGTCAAAGAGGTCACATTTTTAAACAGTTTTTTTTTCTTCAATTTCACTTACTTAGCTTTAGAGAACAGAATAAGAATACTGAAAAGATTCTGGAATATCACTAGTCTTTTTAACTTCTTTGACCACTCCATTGGCATAGAATATGATTTAGATGAATCACAACTAGTTTTCAGGAAACTTGAGAAAGGGACAGAAATACGTAGAATGGGCAATGCAAACAGGAACAATTCGAATCTAATATTCAAGTAATTTAGAATTTTTGAGAATCTATTCCTGATTACCATAACCTCTATCCATTAAAATATTTTGACATCTTTTGTTTTTGTATCATCTTCCTTTCTTAATATGTTCTGTACCCTTCCCAACCTCACTCTCCGAGAGTGTGAACAATAAAAGAAAGAGGGGAGAAAAGGCAATTCAATAAAAACTCATGAATTGAGCCTGAAAATATATGAAATGATCCAACCCTATGAATCCCAATATCTGCAAAGAAAGGAGAGAGATGTGTTTTCTCATCCCAGAACATAATCATCATTATAATTACACAGGGTAAATGTTTTCTGTTTGTTTAATTTTGGTGGTATTCATTGTTTCCATTTATTTTGTTATGAGTGCTTTGTATTTTGATTTCCTGATTGTGTTTCCCTCTCTCTGTAAGTTAACATGTTTTTCCACACGTCTACATTTTTCACAATTATTTCCTATAGCACAGGAAAATCCATTACCTTTCCTTTTCCGTATTAGTTTAGTCATTCCCCAGATGTCACTTAACTCTATTTCAATGGCATAAGGGGTCAAGATAGTACTGATTCTTGTCTAAAAGTTTTGATTAGTTTAAAATGAACTGGCATAGTAACAAATACTGATATGATATACAAGAGTATTATATGCACACACTCAAAAAGAATAGTTCTCACAAATCTGTAATGTGTAAAAACCTACTGTTTCCATCATTTTCAGCCAAATCTACTTTTGCATATGACCCACCATAAAAACCTCTTCAGAAATTCAACCTTAGAGAAAGTTGAAGAGGCAACAGCCCAGGTTTTCATTTGATTATTTCTTTTGTAGAAGGAAAGAGGATTAATATCTTATCAAAGCTTTGGCTTGCCTTAATGTAACAACTAGATCATGTGACAGAATTGGGGTCAATGTTGTAAGGATTTTAATAGCAGCCAGGTTGGATCAAGCTTGACCGTCAGTTACCTGAATGGAATCAAAATTAACCAAAAGTGGCATGAGGCTGGTGTGAGCCAAAGGGGCAGTTGGAAATAGACTATATAAGGGCAAATCTGAATCAACTTTTGGTCTCAGTCCTGAGATACAATTAGGCAAGGAGGGAGGTCCTTGATTTAGGTCTAGACTAGGGAGAACAGGTCAGCTGTGTTCACCAATCAGCTGATTCTTCTCTTCCTAGCTTCAGCACTAACCAGCAGTCAGAAAGCTATCTAACTATTAGAATCAGCAGATTCAACACGGTACTGTGCACAACTTCTTTGGGGTTAGCATTTTGGGATCATTGTTACACTTGTGACCCATTAGGATTAATACCCCAGGAAACCATCTTAGCAGGTTTTAATGCCATCTTAATAGTTACCAAAAATTATCCTAATAATGTTGTTCCAATTTCTACTTAATACTTTATAATTTAAAAGTTACTTCTTTGGACTTCAGACTCCAGATCCTAATTTCTCATCCTTAGCCTAACTTTCCCTAGATTCTCCAAAAGTCAAATGATAATAATAAAATATAAGTGGGATTAAAAAATAAAAATTAAAATCTTTATCACTTGCTATTTTTAAAGAGATTCTCAAAGGATCAGTTGTAATTGAAATGAGCTATTTCATGAACCAATAAGTTGATCTTTCACTTAAAAAAATAAATCAAAACATAAAACTTTACAGATTTTTATGTGTTTAAAAATTGGAAGGGAGGTTTTGTGCAACTGGAACTGGTATTAGATAACTTTATGAACTATGATCCCAAGCTAATGCATGTTTAGGTTTTCCCACATTTATCAAATGACATAAAAAATAACATTCCAGTGAGATGATGAGTACCTCATCACACATCAAGAGGGATGATAAGACATTGCTTTGAGTTTTTTTGGACTGGTCCCAGTAACAGGTTTCTTTTAAATTTCATCTTAATAATTTGATGCTTTAAAGATTTTAATAGCTTCAAGGTATAATATTTTCTTAGTGTAGAGTAGGTTTAATGGAATATTAGGATGATAGACTCTGGACAGTCCCTTCCAGCATTTTCCCTGGTGACACTTCTATGAATGGTCCTGACAACCAGTGAAATAGACATTTCTCAGGTTGATGAAAGCATCCTATTTCTCTGTCAGTTACTTTAGGAAATCACTGAGGACTTCTGTCACTAGCTGATGACAGACTCCCAAGTAGAAGACAAGATTAAAAAAATACTTCATTCTTCTAGCAGACTTCATTCCTCTCATATGCTGTTTCATTAAATACTAGAATAGCTATTGTATAAGAGCCAAATTGAAAACAATTAGAAATCCTTTTAAAAAGCAGAATTAATTTAATCACTTTTAAAGATGTATTTGACTCAAAAAGTCAACAGAATGATTGGACACATGAAAACATGAATTTTACTTTACATTTTGAAAAGATAATTTTAACAGGGAGGTATAGTGATTGGAGAGCTGGCTTCTGAATCTTGAATGCCTTGGTTCAAGTCTTGCTTCAGACATATTATCTCTTCTCCCTAGACAAGTTATTTAATCTCTCAGTTCTCCAAACAACTTTCTAAGGTTATTCATGGAAACATTAATGCCAATCTGTGTTTGTAGAAGTTTGAATGAAATCAGTTTCATTCTCTACTCCTTGTTCCTAATTTTAAGTATTCAATAAATTCCAGATATTTAAGAATTTACTTTAATCCTTAATCTAGGTTCTACCTAAGTCTAAGTATACCATCAAGCTTAATATATATGGAGAAAAATGATTTAACCTAATATAGTCCTTTTCCCAGAAAAGGTGTGAATCAGACATATATCAAGCTTAGAGAATTTTGGGGAAAGTGACAATTTCTGTTCAGGCAGGTGCTTTGACTAAGTCTTAAATGTGGCCCTGTCTATTCCTATCATAGAATCAGGTTTAAGGAACACATAGAAAAATTCAGTCAACTAACCCTGAGTCATATCTTTATGGTATTATATAATTATTCCATATAAAGTATTCTTAAAATATCCAGATCCACAAAACATATTCATATATATTGAACCAGAATTCAGTGGATACAGATATTGCTGACATTAAAGTTACCAGTCAACTCTACATTTCTGGGGAATCTTTGGAAGTTCCGGGGCCAAACATTTCATCATTTTGTGATCAATATTTTGATGAGCTTCACTTTACTTAGCCTGGTCTTTAGGATGTAGTTATATTTTTTCATCATTGATCATATGTTAATTTATTTTTAAATTAGAAGTCATGGAAGAGTTATTTTTTCATTTTTTAATTTAGAATATTTTTCTATGGATACATGATTCATGATTGCCCCCTTATCTTTCTTCCCCCCTCCCAGATGTTGACCAGCAGTTTCGATGGGTTTTACATGTCTCATTGTTCAAAACATATTTCCATGTTATTCATGTTTGCAGAAGAGTGATCTTTTAACATCAAAACCCTAATCACATCCCTATTGAACTATGTAATCAATCATATGTTTTCCTTCTGCATTTATGTTCCCACAGTTCTTTCTCTGGATGTGAATAGTGTTCTTTCTCACAAGTTCCTCTGGATTGTCCTAGGTCATTGTATCGCTGCTAGTAGAAAAGTCTATCACATTCGATTGTGCCCCAATGTATCAGTCTCTGTGTACAACGTTCTCCTGTTTCTGCTCCTTTCACTCTGTATCAATTCCTAGAGGTCTTTCCAGTTCACATGGGATTCCTCCAGTTCATAATTCCTTGCAGCACAATAGTATTCCATCATCATCAGATACTATAATTTATTCAACCATTCCTCAATCATTAGATACTCCCTCTTTTTCCAATTTTTTACCACCAAAAATAACTCAGCTATAAGTATTTTTGTAAAAGTTTTTTATCAACAGTGTATTAGTGTCCCAATTTTGCCATATCCCCTCCAACATTTATTACTTTCCTTTGCTGCCAAAAATATGGTAGGGAGTAGTGCCAGGTTTTGAAAAAAACAATACAACAATTCATGATTTAAAGCTAAAGAGAAGAGTAAATCAATGAAATACCAACCAAGATTAAATATATTTTGCAACTCTAACTCCATAATAAGTAAAAAAAGAAGCTTAAATCAAAAAGTGGATTTTCCACAAGAACTCCATGAACCTATTGTATAAATGAAGCAAGAGATATTTTAAAAAATAGAATAGAAACTTTTGAGGAAAAATTAGAACAAGAATGAGTAGTTTAAAGAGAGTTATTTATCTTAAGAAGTAGATTCCTTGAACATTATATCAGACCAAGAAAAAATCTGTGACTCTGAGGCAGCAAGAAAAATTATAAACATTTTTTGAAAATTGAAACAAATAGAAGAAAATATAAACTAGCTAATATAAAAAACAAATGACCTAGAAAAATAAGTTGAAAAGAAATGATTCAAAAATCACGGAATATAGGATCTTTAAGCTTTTCTGATAAAAAAAAAAGATCAGGGCAGGCCAAAGAAAGAAACCTAGAAAGGTAAATTTGTTTGAATAGTTAAAATAGGGATGTATTTTGATATATTGTTCATATTGTAAGTGGGAAGAGGAAATAAGTATCTATCAGAAACTAATGTTTTCAAAGGATACTAAGAAAGCTAAATAAAATTATTCTTTCCCAAGGGTGTATTGGCGCCATTTCAAAGGTTTAAGAGGTTAAAGAAAAAGAAAGACAAAATGAATAATACTTTGATCTAGGAAGGAGGAAGAAGGGGATTGAACTTTATATTTCCCATAGTTGGGGTGCATGAAAAGAAGACTATGAGAATGTGGAAACAAAATGAGAAAGGTAGAGATCAAATGGAAATCACTTTTATTCACATAAAATTAGAAGACAATATTTGTCCATTTCATTGCCTTTCACCACCTTCATCCTCCCCTCCATTGTAATAGTTTTTTCATGCCTTATTGGGTGAGATACCCCAATCTTCCTCTCCTTTCCATTTTCTCTCAGTGAAATTCTCTTTTTCATCCTTTGATTTTTTTTTCAGAATATTGTTATTCTAATATGTTTGTTCTTGTACTTTTATGTAAGTTCCTTAAATAACTTTAGTGACGATAAAAAATTAAGAGTTACAAATATTATCTTTCCATACAGAAATATAATCTAGATCTAAATAATTAGAAAAATCATTAATTGCTCATGGGTAGGACAAGCTAACATAATAAAAATTACCATTCTACCCAAATTGATCTACTGATTCAGTGCCATACCTATCAAACTACTAAAACCTTTTTTATAGAATTAGGAAAAAATTATAACAAAATTCATCTGGAAAAAACTAAAGATGAGGAATATCAAGGGAATTGTACCATAAAACAGTGGTCATTAAAACAATATGGTACTGGCTAAGAGACAGAAGAATGGATCGGTGGAATAGACCAGGGGTAAATGACTTCAGCAAGCTAGTTTTCGATAAACCCAAAACTCCCAACTTTTGGGACAAGAACTCACTATTTGACAAAAAATGCTGGGAAAATTGGAAAACAGAATGGGAAAAATTAGGTTTAGATCAACATCTGATACACTATACCAGGATAAATTCAAAATGGGTAAATGACTTAAATATAAAAAGTGATATTATAAATAGGTTAGGTGAACATAGAATAGTATAACTGTCAGAATTGTGGGAAAGGAAGGTATTTAAGACCAAGCAAGATTTATAGAGCATTACACAATGTAAATTGAAGGACTTTGATTATATCAAATTAAAAAGGCTTTGTACAAACAAAACCAATGCAACCAAAATTAAAAGGAAATCAACAAATTGGGAGAACATTTTTATAACAAAACTTTCTGGCAAAGGTTTAATTTACCAAATATATAAGCAACTAAGTCAAATTTACAAAAAAGAAAAAAAAGCCATTCCTCAGTCAACATATGGTCAAGTGACATGTATAGGCAATTTTCACATGATGAAATCAAAACTATCAATAAGCACATGAAAAAGTGTTCTAAATCCCTCCTGATTAGATAAATGCAAATTAAAATAATGCTGAGTTACCACCTTACAGATTGGCCAATATGGCAGCAAAGGAAAGTGATAAATTTTGGAGGGGATGTGGCAAAATTGGGACACTGATACACTGTTGGTAGAATTGTGAATTCGTCCAAACATTCTGGAAGGCAATTTGAAACTATGTGCAAAGAGCTTTAAAAGAATGCTTACCCTTTCACCCAGGTGTACCACTTTTGGATTTATACCCCAAAGAGGTAATACAGAAAAAGACTTGTACAAAAATATTTATAGCTGTACTCTTTGTGGTAGCAAAAAATTGGAAAATGAGGGGGTATCCATCCATTGGGGAATGACTGAACAAATTGTGGTATCTGATGGTGATGGAATGCTATTGTGCTATAAGGATTGATGAATTGGAGGAATCCCATGTGAACTGGAATGTCCTCTAGGAACTGATGCAGAGCAAAAGGAGCAGAACCAGGAGAACACTATACACAGAGTTGATACATGTGCCATAGTCGAATATAATAGACTTCACTACTAGCAACAATGCAATGTCCCAGTACAATCCAGAGGAACTCATGAGAAAGAACATTATCTTCATCCATAGAATGAACTATGGGAACAGAAACACAGAAGAAAAACATATGATCGATCATGTAGTTCAATAAGGATATGATTAGGGTTTTGATGTTAAAAATAGTTCACTCTATTGCATATATGAATAACATGGAAATAGATTTTGAACAATGATACCTGTAAAACCCAGTGGAATTACTTGTCATCAACTTGATGGGGGAGGGAAGAGAGGTGGGAAAAATCATGAATCATGTAACCATGGAAAATACTCTAAAATTAAAAAAAGACATAAAACCTATTTGACTCTATTGAACCTCTTAAATTTTCTTTTTTTGTTTACCATTTAATGCTTCTCTGGAATCTTACATTTTATTTGAACATCAGATTTTCTGTTTGTCTGTCTTTTCATCAGCAATACTTGGAAATTTTCTATTTTATTAAATAACCATTTACCCCCCTGAAAGAATATACTAAGTTTTGCTGGGTAGGTGATTCTTGGGTATAAAGATAGTTCCTTTGCCTTCCAGAATATCATATTTCAAGCCTTCTGATCCTTTAATGCAAAGTTGTTAAGTCCTGACTTAGTGTACATATGTATAATGTGAATAATGTAAAATATTCACTGTCAGTTTATGATATTTGAATATTTTTCTTGCTGCTAGCAGTAATTTTTCCTTGGGATGGGAGCACTGGAATTTGGCTGTAATATGCCTTAGAGTTGTCATTTGGAGATTTATTTCAGGAGAAAATTGGTGGGTTCTTTCAATTACTATTTTACCCTCTAATTCAAGAAAATCAGGGCACTTTTTTTTTCTTTAAAATTTACAGCATGATTTTATTTTGGGTTCAAGCAGATAATTTCAGAGGATGAAGAAGTGATCAGTTCCTACCACTTATTCCCCAGCATTTAGCAGAAAATGCATTTTATTTTGTTTTTAAACATTTATTAATATTCATTTTTAACATGGTTACATGATTCATGCTCCTACTTTCCCCTTCACCCCCCGCTCTGCCACCACCCATGGCTGATGCACATTTCCACTGGTTTTAACATATGTCATTGATCAATACCTATTTACAAATTGTTGTTAGTTGCATTGGTGTGGTAGTTTCGAGACTACATCCCCAATCATGTCCGCCTCAATCCATGCGTTCAAGCAATTGTTTTTCTTATATGTTTCCTCTCCTGCTGTCCTTCCTCTGAATGTGGGTAGCGTTCTTTACCATAAATCCCTCAGAATTGTTCTGGGTCACTGTATTGCTGCTGTTACAGAGGTCCATTACATTTAATTTTACCACAGTATATCAGTCCCTATGTACAATGTTCTTCTGGCTCTGCTCCTTTCACTCTGCATCAGTTCCTGGAGGTCTTTCCAGTTCACATGGAATTCCTCCAGTTTATTATTCCTTTGAACACAATAGTATTCCAACACCAGCATATACCACAATTTGTTCAGTCATTCCCCAAATGAAGGACATACCCTCCTTTTGCAGTTCTTTACCACCACGAAAAGCGCTGCTATAAATATTTTCGTACAAGTCTGTTTATTTATGATCTCTTTGGGGTACAAACCCAACAATGATATGGCTGGATAAAAGGGCAAGCATTTTTTATAGCCCTTTGAGCATAGTTCCAAATTGCCAGCCAGAATAGTTGGATCAGTTCACACCTCCACCAGCAATGCATTAATGTCCCAATTTTGCCACACCCCCTCCAACATTCATTACTCTCTCCTTCTTTCATTTTAGCCAATCTTCTAGCTGTGAGGTGATACCTCAGAGTTGTTTTGATTTGCATTTCTCTAATTATTAGAGATTTAGAACACTTTCTCATGTGCTTATTGATACTTTTGATTTCTTTACCTGAAAATTGCCTATTCATGTCTCTTGCCCATTTATCAATTGGGGAATGGCTTGATGTTTTATACAATTGCTTTAACTCCTTGTATATTTGAGTGATTAGACCCCTGTCAGAGTTTTTCGTTATAAAGATTTTTCCCAATTTGTTGTTTCTCTTCAGATTTTGACTACATTGTTTTTGTTTGTACAAAAGCTTTTTAGTTTAATATAATCAAAACCATTTAATTTAAATTTTGTAATTTTCTCTAACTCTTGCTTCGTTTTAAAATCTTTCCTTTCCCAGAGATCTGACAAGTATACTATTCTGTGTTCACTTGACTTATTTATAGTTTCCCTCTTTATATTCAAGTCATTCACCCATTCTGAATCTATCTTGGTGGAGAGTGTGAGATGTTGATCTAGACCTAATCTATCCCATATTGTTTTCCAAATTTCCCAGCAGTTTTTGTCAAATAGTGGATTCATGTCCCAAAAGTTGGGCTCTTTGGGTTTATCATAAACTGTCTTGCTGATGTCATTTACCCCAAGTCTATTCCATTGATCCTCCCTTCTGTCTCTTAGCCAGTACCATATTGTTTTGATGACTGCTGCTTTATAGTATAGTTAATATCTGGTACTGCTAGGCCCCCTTCCTTCACATTTTTTTTCATTATTTCCCTTGATATTCTTGACCTTTTGTTATTCCATATGAAGTGTGTAATAGTTTTTCCTAATTCAGTAAAGAAGTTTTTTGGTAGTTTGATAGGTATGGCGCTAAATAGATAAATTAATTTGGGTAGAATGGTTGATATGGTCAGTTATGTGGATGGTTTTCCTAATGTTGAATCATCCTTGCATTCCTGGTATAAATCCCACCTGATCATGTTGGATGATCTTCTTATTACTTGCTGGAGTCTCTTTGCTAGTATTATATTTAAAATTTTTGCATCTATGTTCATTAGGGAGATTGGTCTGTAGTTTTCTTTCTCTGTTTTTGATCACTTGACCCCCATTGCCCACCCTTACCAATCTTCCACCTATGAGACAATTCACCGAAGTACAAGGGTTTAAAAAAAAAAGAAATTTGGTAGGACTCCTTTGCTTATCATATCAAATAATTTGCATAGTACTGAGATTAGTTGCTCTTTGAAAGTCTGATAGAATTCACTTGTGAATCCATCAGGCCCTGGCGATTTTTTCTTAGGGAGTTCTTTGATGGCTTATTCAATTTCTTTTTCTGATATGGGATTATTTAGGTACTCTATTTCTTCTGCTGTTAATCTAGGCAGTTTATATTTTTGTAAATATTCATCCATTTCTCCTAAATTGTTATATTTATTGCCATATAGTTGGGCAAAATATTTTTTAATGATTGCCTTAATTTCCCCTTCATTAGAGGTGAGGTCTCCCTTTTCATCTTTGATACTGTCAATTTGGTTTTCTTCTTTTCTTTTTTTTTTATTAGATTGACCAATACTTTATCTATTTTATCTGTTTTTTCAAAATACCAGCTTCTAGTCTTATTTATTAATTCAATAGTTCTTTTAATTTCAATTTTATTAATTTCTCCCTTGATTTTTAGTATTTCAAATTTAGTTTTCATCTGGGGATTTTTAATTTGCTCACTTTCTAGTTTTTTGAGTTGCATGCCCAATTCATTAATTTCTGCCCTCCCTAATTTCTTAATATATGCACTCAAGGATATGAATTTCCCCCTGAGTACTGCCTTGGCTGCATCCCACAGAGTTTGGTAGGATGTCTCATCATTTTCATTCTCTTCAATGAAATTGTTGATTGTTTCTATGATTTCTTCTTTGACTAATTGGTTTTGGAGAATCATATTATTTAATTTCCAATTAGTTTTTGATTTTCCTGTATAGGTTCCCTTACTAATTATTATTTTTATTGCATTATGATCTCAGAAGGTTACATTTATTATTTCTGCTCTTTTGCATTTGTTTGCAATGATTCTATGCCCTATTACATGGACAATCTTTGTGAATGTACCATGTGCAGCTGAAAAAAAGGTGTATTCCTTTTTGTCCTTATTTATTTTTCTCCACATATCAATTAAATCTAATTTTTCTAAGACTTTTTTAACCTCTCTTACCTCTTTCTTATTTATTTTTTGGTTTGATCTATCTAGATCAGAAAGAGGAATACTTAGATCTCCTGCTATTATGTTTTTGCTATTTCCTTCTTGTGATCTGCTAGTTTCTCCTTTATGAATTTGGATGCTATGCCACTTGGTGCAATAGGATATAATGACCTTCCCTGTCTTTTTAAATCATAGCTATTTTTACTTTGGCTTTGTCAGAAATCACAATTGCCACTCCTGCCTTCTTTTTCTCATTTGACGCCCAAAAGATTTTGCTAAAGCCCTTGACCTTAAACTTGTGTAAGTCCACCCACCTCATATGTGTTTCTTGTAGACAACATATGGTAGGATTTTGGTTTCTAATCCACTCTGCTATTTGCTTCCGTTTTATGAGCAAGTTCATCCTATTCACATTCAGAGTTACAATTGTTAGTTGTGCATTCACTGACATCTTTGTATCCTCCCCTAGACCCACCCCTTCTTCTTATACTATTTTCTTTTAAACCAGTGGCTTGCTTTGAACCAGTATCCCTTATCCTTTCCCTTGATTTATTTCCCTTTCTACTCCTTCCCTTATTATTCCCCTCTTTTTATTTTTAAAGGCCTAATAAATTCCCTCCCCCTTATCCCCTCCCTTTCTTGAACTCCCCACTCCTCTGCTCCCCTTGCTTTATCCATTCTGACTTTCTCAGTAGGGTTAGATAGAGTTTTTTATCCCAATGGATAATATAGCTACTCTTCCCTCTCCGGGTTGATTACGCTGAGAGTAAATTAAATATTACCTCTTAATGCTCTCTTCCTCTCCTTCTTATAATAGTATTTGTCCCCTCCCCTTCCTGTGCCCTCTTTGTGTGTAATAGAATATCCTATTTTTCTTATTCTCTCAAGTTTCTCTTGGTCCCCTGCTATTCTACCCCCTCTTTCCCATCCCCCATATCATCTTAGACCATTTAGTATTCTACCCTCTCCCTATGAATTATTCTTCTGATTACTATAATAGTGAATACTAAAATAGTGAATAGAGTTCACTACAGAGAATTATACATAGCATTTCTCCACATAGGAATACAGATAATTAGATCTTTTTGAAGCCCTTAAAGAGACAAATTTAAAAATTATGAGTTTTCTTTCTTTCCCCACTGTTTCTTATTTACCTTTTCATGTTTCTCTTGATTTTTGTGGTTGGATATCAAATTTTCCATTTAGTCCTGGTCTTTTCTGGGCAAATACTTGGAAATCTTCAATTTTGTTGAATGCCCATACTTTCCCCTGGAAGTATATGGTTAGTTTTGATGGGTAGTTGATCCTTGGTTGTAGGCCCAGTTCTCTTGCCTTTCTGAATATCATATTCCAAGCCTTGAGGTCTTTTAGCATAGAGGCTACCAGATCCTGTGTGATCCTGATTGGTACTCCTTGATATTTGAATTGTCTCTCTCTGGCTTCTTTTAAGATTTTTTCTTTTACTTGGAAGCTCTTGAATGTGGATATTATATTCCTTGCGGGTTGTCTTTTTAGCGTCTATTGTAGAGGGTGATCTATGGATCCTTTCAATGTCTATATTGTCCTCTTGTTGTAGAAATTTAGGGCAATTTTGCTGGATAATTTCCTTTAGTATGGAGTCCAAATTTCTATTAATTTCTGCTTTTTCAGGAAGACCAATGATTCTCAAATTGTCTCTTCTAGCCCTGTTTTCTTGATCTGTCAATTTCTCATTGAGATATTTCATGTTTCCTTCTATTTTATCAGTCTTTTGACTTTGTATTATTTGTTCTTGCTGTCTTGAGAGATCATTAGCTTCTAATTGCTCAATTCTAGCCTTTAAGGACTGGTTTTCAGTTATAATCTTTTGGTTTTCCTTTTCAATCTGGTCATTTCTGGTCTTCAGTTGACATGCCTTTAAAACTGTTATTTTCGTGCCAGATCTCTTCCATCTTTCTCATCATCTCAGATTTGAACTCTTCAATAGCTTGTGACCACTTTTCATTATTTTGGGAAGGTTTGGATGTGATTACTTGTTTGTTCTCCTCTGCTGTTTGCTCTGCTGTCTGGCCTTTCTTTGTGTAAAAGTTGTCCAGTGTTACAGATTTCTTCTTGATGATCTTTCTCTTTTGGGGTTTTTGAGAAAGGCTTGCCATTGTTACCCCTGAGCCCTCTCAGGTTTTTCCTCACACCCAGAGTCTGTTTGTACTCTCTAGGCTCCTGAAGTCTCAGATCTCATTGTTCTCAGGGTCAAGCCTCCTGGTGGTCCCTTTTTTCTTCCTCTGTCTGAAGCTCCTTTAATAGTTTCAGGGTGCTATTTCCACAGTTGTGCACTCTTCTGCACTGGGTCCTCACTCAAGGTCCACTCCTGTGCTCAGGATCTGAGTCTGCTCCTGCGCTCAGGATCTGTGGACTCAAGAGCCTGCACTTGGGCCTGAGCTCAGGATCTGCGTTCACTGTCCGTGCTTGTTCTTTAGCCTCTTGGGGTCTTAAATCTTTTTTTTTAAACCCTTGTACTTTGGTGTATTGTCTCATAGGTGGAAGATTGGTAAGGGTGGGCAATGGGGGTCAAGTGACTTGCCCATGGTCACACAGCTGGGAAGTGGCTGAGGCCAGGTTTGAACCTAGGACCTCCTGTCTCTAGGCCTGACTCTCACTCCACTAAGCTACCTAGCTGCCCCTGGGGTCTTAAGTCTTGATGCTCTCAGGAACAGGCCCTGGTGACCCCAGGTAGCTGCCAAGGACTTAATGGGTGCCCCAAACTTGCTCTAGCTCTTGTGTGCAGGCTTTGGCACTGTAGGTTGTGTGGGTTGGGGGAGGGGGTTGCTCAACTTGCGTTTTAGTGAGAGCTATTTCACCCCCTTATAGCATGGAAATGCCCCAATTCCACGTTACTTCAATGCTGTGCCCTGTTGTGGAGTCCCTTCGTTCCTCTGGATTTGTTTTTATGTCTTTTTGAGGAGTCCTATATGTTTAGGTTAGGAGAGGTTATGCAGCTGCTTTTTACTCAGTTGCCATCTTAACCAGGAAGTTCCCAGCAAATGCCAATCAGGGCAGTTTTTAAAAATAATTTCTTTTAATATAATGTCTAGGATTTTTTTTTTGGTCATGCCTTTCATGTAGTCCAAAAATTCTTAAATTGTTTCTGTAGGTTCTATTTTCCAGGTTATTTCTTTATCCAATGATATATTTCATATTTTCTCCTATTTTTTTTCAATCTTTTGATTTTGTTTTAATGTTTCTTGATGTCTTGTGAAGTCATTAGTTCCTATTTGCCCAATTCTAATTTTTAGAATAATTTCTTCAGTGAGCTTTTAGACCTCCTTTATAATTTGACCATTTCTACTTTTTGAAGAAATCTTTTCCTCAGTGCATTTTTGTACCCCTTTTTATGTTATGGCCAATTCTTCTTTTTATGGTATTATTATATTCTTGCATTATTTTAATTTCCCTTTTCTATTTTTCCTCTGCTTTTCTTATTTGATTTTTTAAATTCTTTTTGAGCTTTGCCAGAGCATGAGACCAAGTCCCATTTTCCTTGGAAGTTTCGCATTTAGATGCTTTGATCTCATTGTTCCCTTGTGAGTTTCTGTCTTGGTCTGATAGAGACAAATGTCTCTATAATAGTTTCTGTGGGTATATTTTTTTATGTTTGCTCATTTTCCCCGACTTATTTCTATCTTAAAGGTGAACAGTGTTCTCAGAATATAGAAAAACCTACACTAGTGAGGATTTGCAATAGGAAGGCACACTGTGGACTGCTTTGCATTGGGCTTGGAGCCTCATGTTAAGCTTAGGTAGAAGCTCAAGGCTTCACTCTAGGCTTATACTGGCCAGGTGCATTGCAGACTTGCCTTGTGTGGGAGCTTTGGGCCTTGCTGCTAGGATGGAAAGGAGTTCTGGTCCTCCCTTTGTTTTTTTTTTTTTTTAGTATTTTTTTAAACCCTTGTACTTTGGTGTATTGTCTCATAGGTGGAAGATTGGTAAGGGTGGGCAATGGGGGTCAAGTGACTTGCCCATGGTCACACAGCTGGGAAGTGGCTGAGGTCGGGTTTGAACCTAGGACCTCCTGTCTCTAGGTCTGACTCTCACTCCACTGAGCTACCCAGCTGCCCTGCTCCCTTTGTTTTTGCACTTGCTAGGGGCACCACACTGAACTGACTTTTTTTAGGTCTTAAGACCTCACTGCAGGCTTGCCCAAGGGCTTAGAACTTTAAGGGCAGGGATGGGATTGCTTGGCTGTGGGCTTAGACAGGGCCTTAGGAGTGTTGAAGTTAGTTTAGGCCCAGGTTCAGAACCTGGATCCATGAGAGAGATAGGTGGGGGCAGCATGTTGTTTGGTTATGCTGGTGCTTTTTGGGGCAGCTTTGCTGTGGGCTACACTCCCCTGAATCCACAGTGAATCAGTTATTCCCTGTCTACCTTAAAAGGTTTTATCTGCAGAATAATTGCTTTATAATATTCGCTTTTTGGTTTTATCACTCTAGTATTCATTTTTGAAGATTTATTTTAAGGTTGATTGGAGAGGATTCTCAGAGAAGTTTGAGCTTTCCATGACTCTACTCTGCCATCTAATATTTGCCAACTTAAAAATGAACAATGAAGGACTGAATACCTACATATAGTTTAACAGGAAAGAAGTGGAGATACAGTTAAAAGGGAGATAAATATTATTCCTAACCCTGGATGATGGGAATTAAGGGAGATGAGGGAAAGAACTAAAAGCTAAGGGGAAGCTTTAGGTAGGCTTTTAGACAACTGGGAAATGGCTAAACAAATTTAGGTTTACAAATATAATGAAATATTAATATTATAGAAGAAATGGTTTAAAAGAATATTTAAGAGAAAATTCAATAGTATCATATTATGCTGAGTGTAATGAGAAGAAACAGTAATATATTTAATATGAGGACAACATTGTAAAAAAACACACACAAAAAAATCCCAAAGCAAAACAAAACTTTGTATAATTTAATTCTGATGAATACAAGTAATAACCATGACTCCAGAAGCACTAGCATAAAGAATTATGCTGACAGAAAGATAATCGACACTTGATTCAGAGACATACATTTTTAAATATAGCCACTAAGTGGATTCTCATTTCCTTAAAATCCCCACCCCCCTTTTTTATCTTGGTTAATGGTAGAGAGGAGAGATAAAGAAAAGGAAAGAGTTTAGCCACAGTAATGACCAAAATAAGTCTTTATAACCTTTTTAAAATGCACATAATATGTGGTATCTATTGGTGATGGAATACTATTATGCTCAAAGGAATAATGAACTGGAGGAATTCCATGAGAACTGGAACAACCTCCAGGAATTGATGCAGAGTGAAAGGAACAGAACCAGAAGAACATTGTATACAGAGACTGATACACTGTGGTACAATCAAACATAATGGACTTCTCTAATAGCAACAATGCAAGAATCCAGAGCAAGACTGAGGGATTTATGAGAAAGAGAACTAGCCACATTCAGAGGAAGAACTGTGGGAGTAGAAACACAAATGAAAAACAACTGCTTGAACACATGGGCTGATGGGGATATGACTGGGGATGTAGACTCTAAATGATCACTAAATGCAAATATCAGTAATATGGAAGAATGGAAGAAAGTCCAGAGTATACAATAAATAATGACAATTGTGAAAGTAACATGCAGAATGTAACATATATTTAATTTTTATTTTGAAAAGTCTTATCTTTCATCTTAGAATAGTTACTATGTATTGGTTCTAAGGTAGAAGAGTGGTAAGGACTAAGCAATGTGTACCTGGTGTTATATGTACCTGGTGTTATGTGGATCTGAAGCTGAATGAGTGTGGAAGATCCCTAAGTGTAACACACAAGTTGTGATAGTGAAACACCAAGGACTCCACGAGAATATTTGTAATGAATCTGCTTTACCCAACTTCAGTATAACAGTGTCCCAGAACAGACAGTCAAGGGAAGAATTTGTGGTTAAGAGCACACAGCTGTTCCTAACTGTTTATCCTATCTTAATATGGATAATGCTAGTTGACTAGGATTTAAGCTTTTGCAGTTGAAAGGAATCTCCTTCTTCTGTCAAATACCAAAAGATATATTCACTAAACCCTAAGGTAAAGATGACATTCACTTGAGGTGTGTTTAAAGATTTAATAACAGGCTTAGGGAGGGAAACAGGGTGTGATATACAGAAATGGGCAGCCATTTTCTGTAGGTACAAAAATGCAGTTTGCCACTTTGGAACTCAGAACCTGGCAAAGTAGCCCTGGGATTGTGCCAAGGTGACAGTTAGGGATGGTAAAAATTGAGTTCCAAAAACCCCTGAGGGTCATTCTTTCTTTCTTTCTTCTCCTTGGAGTAGGAGATATCAGACTAGACCCAGGGAGGTGGGAAGTTTGATTAAGCAGGCAGGCAGGGTCAAACTTTATTGCTAGCCATATCAAGCCCCTTTATTGGCATAGGCAATAAGCTTTATTTCTAAACAACATTATATAGCAAACTACAAGAATTACAACAGCATCTGACCCAAAGGCTTGTTAGCCCTGGGCTCAGCAACAAACAGGAACAGAGTTGGAAAGACACCCCCAAGGTCTTTCCATACTCTGCACCTTGGGGAGCAACTAGAGTTTAAATTTTCATCAGACTTTAATACTTAGGCAAGATCATTTAGGGTTTCCATCACCCACTCTCCTTCTTCCATTTACTTACCCTTTAGTTTATCAAATAAACCCAGATTGATCACAAAGCCTATCATAATCTTTAAGGCAACATCTTACCTTTGATGACAGTATCTAAATTGGTGTAGTCAGATCCTGATGACATCTCTAACTGGTTATAGCCACTTTCAAGCTAGTGCTAACCCTTAATTATAACCGAAAGTTTCAGCAACCAACATTCCTCTTCCTGGTTACTTCTACCCAACTGACTGCAAAGACTGTTTTCTAAGGTTTGTGGTTAGCAAGAGAATTTTCAGTCTTGAAGGAGGCTTAGCCCAGCTGGAGTGGGGATCAAATCTTATTCTCACATCTAGCTGTGCATAGGGCTTCTCCTTGAGCTAACCCAGCTACCATTCCTTGGCCCCCTGCTGCTCATAACAAGGAAGATGATGGGAAGAGGGTATAGGAGATCCTTGGCCTAAGTTATTGATGACACAGCTGATATATGAATTGAAGGTAATCAGAGTATTCAAGCTTGCTAGTTGTTGATGGTTAGTTTGCCAGTTTCCAGCCTGGCAGAGCCAGACTGCCTCAACCTGAATTAGGTTATTTGATGGTAAATGATGTTTCTTCTTCTTGATGAGTGAATTAAATCAGAATGTTCAGTATAGGATAACATAGGATTTGAGACTATGGAAGTGGTCAGTGCTGGTTGCTGGTATCAAGTTGACTTTTGGGCTATTAAGTTGACTTTTGGCCTACCCAAACCCAACTAAGACCTCCCACCAATCCCTCTATCAAAATTGAAATCTCTCTCTCAGTTCAAATCCTGCTTTTTTTTACTTTTTCCATCAACTGAATTTGTACAGTGGGGCTCTGCCCAGCTCAGCTCATTCTAAGTTCTAAACAGCTAACTGTCAATCATTTTGCTTTTCATATTGCATTGCAAAATGTCATTACAAATTAAGTAACTTGTTCAGGGTCACACAGTCATTGAGGTCACATTTGAACCTAAGACCTTCTTTCTCCTGGGCTAGCATTCTATCTATTGAGCCACTTAATTGTTAGTAATTTGGAACATTTTAGATAGATTGTTAAATTGTTTGCGATTTTTCATTTGAGACCATTTCTTTAATTCTTTGGCCAAATCTATTGTGGTGATGGCTTTTGGTAGTGAGTATTTACATTAGGTATCCATATATTTTCAATAAGAAAATTATCACAGATATGTTATAGAACTGATTTTCTTCTCAGATGACTGCTTATATGCATTAATTTGTAATCAAATGTATCTCTCTTTGGTAACTGATTCTATCCATTGTTTGTGAATTCACCTTTACCCATACTTGTGAAAGATATATTTTCCACTTTTTTTTAATAGTATGTCTAATAATTAGGTTATATGCCCATTTTGAACTGATTGTGGAATGTGGTCTTAGATGTTAGTCTTAATTTTTCGTCAGATGTCTTTTCCATTTTCTTACCACTTAAACAGTTCTTTCTTAGAAATTCATATTTTGAGATTTATTTATCAAATAATTGTTGTTGAATTCATCTGTTTCTAACTCAGTATTTTAGTCATTTCCTTGATATTCTAGATTTTTTGATCCTTCAAAATTACTTTGTCATTATTTTGTCTAATGCTGCAAAGTATCTCTTTGGTAGTTTGGTATAGTATTAAATCTATAAATTAATTTTGGTATATTATTTTCATTACTATTATGTAGACATAGTCTAGCTAGGTTTTTGACTATTCCTCAAGAAATTTAAGTTTTTCCCTATTTCTCTGAGGAATATTTGGAAATTGAATCTACATAAGTACTGATTATGTTTTGATTATTGAACTCCGAGATTTATATATTTCATACTTATTTTGAATGGCACTTTCTATTATATCTTCTTGAATTTTATAATTGCATTGATATTTATAGGTTAATTTTGTTGCCTGTCACATGGCAGAAGTTAATTGTCTCAATTAGTTTTCTTGATCATTCCCCTGGTTTTTGAAGTAAACTATTATTAGCATATAAAGATAGTTTGGTTTTCTTTATCTTTATTCCTTTAATTTATTTTGTTTGTCTTATTGTTCTTTCTATCATTTGTATTTAAAATAATAGAATTGAAGTAAGGTAACCTAGATTTACTTCTGCACTGGGAAAGCTTTTAGTGTTTTCCCCCTTTCATATAATTCTTGCTTGCTTTGGTTTTAGATATAGTTTTTTTAATATTAAAAAAGAGAGTGAAATCCTCCTATTTTATACTTGATAGGATTTTCATTTTATTTTATTTCTGGGCATGAATGAATATTGTACTTTCTCAAAGGATTTTTTATATGTAGTGAGATAATTATATAGTTTGATGTTTTTGTTTTAAACATGAGTAATTCTGTTTATTGTTTTTCTAATGTTGAATCATCCTTACATTCTCAGTAGAAATTCAACTTATTCAAAAGAATGATTTTTGGAATAAATTCTTATAGTCTGTTTGATAGGATCCTATTTAAATTATTTCAAACATTACTCACTTTATTCAATTTTAGCTCACTCTTGGGCTCATTCCACCTGTCCTCTCAGGTGCCTAACTTCTTCTTGAGTATCTTCCTCTTAAGTCCATCTTCAGTTCCAGCTTCCCTCTTTATTTTGTTTGCCCAGATAAAATGTTAAGTCCTACTTAGCAAATTATTCGTGGGTCTGTGAAAGGGATGAGAAAAATGGTTCTGCTATTACAGGAGGGTCAAACCACCAGTCTGAGAAATCAGGCATGCAAATGTCCTCCTGCTGGGCAATAACAAAGTTTATTGACTTGGGGTGCACAATTTATAGGGAAATGACATGGGCTAAGGGATTAGGTAAGCCTTTTGCAGGTACAATAGTTGGTAATGATTTACAAGATGGAAACAATGGATGTAGATTGCCTTAGTGGTGCCTTAGTGGCTCTAAGCAGTGCTTTTCTATAGGATAATAAATCCGATGTCAGCATATCACTGTATGACCCAATACTGTCTGTTCTCACAGAACTCCTAATTCAGTAGTTTTCTTGGCAGGACATCTAGCATTTGGAGAGGGGGAAAATATTGCTTTTCTCATGCCATAGAGTAGACTATGTGCTCTGTGATTTCTAGATAATGGCTCTTATTTCATTGGGGCCTACTCTCACTACTGGGGGCTACAAAATGAAAGTTTTTTTGGAAGTAAGGACCATCTTCCATGCATCCCTAGTGAAAGGCACAATGGCTAGCATATATTTATGTTCTTAATAAATTATCTATTTATCATCTTCCAATAAAATATCAATCTACAGTTCTCTTTTTTGACTTATCTTTTCTTTGTTTATGTGTTAGCAACCTAATTATCTCATTTAAGATGTTTGATGGAATGCCTTCTTTCTCAGGTATTGAGAATATTTTTTAGTACTGTTATTAATTGTTCTTTAACATTTTATAGAATATATGCTTGTGGACAAGGGTATTCTCCTTTGATAGTTGCTTTACAGATAGGTCTGTTTTATTTTTTGAGATGGGACAATATAAATTCTCCATTTACATATATACACATATACATATTTAGTTATTTTAAATTTTTTAGGTCATCCTCTTTCCTTTATATCCTCATTGTGCGAGGCCAATAAGAGAAACAGAGTCTTAAATAGATGAAAATCTGAGACTCCTCTTTTGACTCCTTTTATGATCCACACCTTTTCTTATTGAAAAACATTATAGCCTTGTATTCCTACAGGACTTTAAGTTCTTAGTAAACCAGCACTTAATGAATTAACCGCCTTTTTTCACTCAGCAGAGTAAAGCTGAGGCTGTAGGTATATCACACTAACTGCTCTAGGCATCCCAAGGTCATGGAGTGGCAAGCTTAGGCAAAATAACTTTTAGATAAAGTGAAGCTCATTTTTAGCCTTGGGACTTTTTTCTCATCTGTCATTATCATCATAAGAAAATTCTTTGTAAAACTATGACTTTATTGTGCTTTGATATGACATAATTTGTGTTTCTGTGCATCTGGGAAGTTTGGGGTGGGGTTCTTTTGTGTGAAATGAGTTTTGAAATATATATATATAATACACTCCATGCTTCAAGAGATAGAGCAGCAGCATGAGCTGACAAAAAGATCCTCAGTATCCTTTAATTTCCTTATCAACTAAACTCTTTATCAGATTACCTGGAGATGATAGATAGATCTTGAGATCTCAGTATTTTGGGGGAAGATAATTGTTCATTGTAGGGTATGATAATTTTTATTTCATCTAGTTTGTAGTGATTTTTCCCCTTTATTCTTCCTTTTAATCAAATTAGATAGAGATTAATCAATTGTGTTGGTATTTAAAAAGAAAACTAACTTTTAGTGTTGTTAGTCAGTTTTCTAGTGTTTTCTGATTTCCAAATTAAATATTTCTCTTATTATTTTAAAGATTTCCTCTTTGATGATTATTCAGGGTGTGTTTTTATTTTGGCTTTTTAATTTCCCCATATTTTATTCATATACATTTTTAGGCATATACTTTGTACATTCTTACAGGAGTATGGAACTTTATTAAACAAGGATAATTGGTAAATACTTTAATAATTAGCATTCTCCAGTATTTTTACCTTTGGGGGATTCTCACTGACTTTTGCTGTGGACTCAGTTTTATTAATTACATATCTAGTGCATATTTCCTTTTTGATATGTTTTTGAGAATAAGAATTGGGTAAGTGTCTACTCTGCCATTTTATTGACCATATGATTTGGAAAAATTATAATTAATTTCATAATCATTGCTCAGATATTTAAATTACATTCTCATAAGTTTTGAAGGTGATAAAATCCTGACCCTAGTTATACCATTGCTTTTAGCTTTGTACAGTAATTTTAAAAAGGATATTGACAAACTAAAAGGGATACAGATGAAGTTGACTAATGCAGCTCTCTAGGGCCTTAATAAATTCTTTATAGGACAAATAACATTAATACAGATAAGCATCATCATGTAAGAATTAAAATTCAGGACTCTGGTCCTTAGGATTTTAATACAGTTTATTAAATTTACTTGAATAGGTAAAGATCAGAATTATGTAAAAGCATAAAAGTAACATAGCCAAACTTAAATTACCATGTAGGTGGTCTTGTTGTATCCAAGTTTTGATACCCAGATTCGATCGTGGCAGGAAGAATCACACTGACACTGCAATATGCAAGAAGAGGCCCATATATTTTGCTAGCAGAGAAGCTAGGGTCAGTGGCAGAGAGGAAGGCTGGCCAGTCTGACCCCGAGGCTTCTCCAGCCAAGGGTTTATATAGAAAGGTTTGGGGAAGGGGGCTGGTGCATACAAAATTATCAAGGTAGTGTCAGGGACAGATGGTCAGGAAACATCTGGGGAGGAGGGTTTCAGGGTCAGGGGTCAGGAAGCATTTGGGGGGTTTCAGGATTAGGGGTCAGGAAGCACTTGATCAAACATTCATAAAAAGGGGTAAATAAAACATTCCCACGGAGGTATATCAGGGTAATAAACATTCCGGAGGTAGATCACGGTAATAAACATTCCCAGGAAGGGTAGAAAACATTTCTCAAGGAGGTGTTAAGATAGCTTTAGCTGGGAAACGTTTTTAGGTTTGTCATGGGGGTGGGGAGGTGAGGGAACAGAAAATATTTGGGGCTAGAGTTTTGATTTTTAGGCTTATCAGTCTCAGTCTAACTACTTCAGCCTCCATTCCCTTGGCATGCCCACCTGAGCTAGAAAGATCCTTACTTCTGGATCTCCTCTTTTATTTCTTCCCTTTAAACTTGGATCAATTTCAGAATCATTTCCAGATCAAGTGCCTAGGTTACCATCCCATGACCCATTCTTGGTGATGTGATATAGCTCTAGGATTGCAGGGATGCAGATAGGACCCCATGCATGATCCTGGAAGAGTGTTCCCTTCACACAGTGGGAAATGTAGTTCAGGGTCCAGAACTCTTTAACTTTACTTTGCATTTACTTTTTGTGGATCTCGACTATATTTCTAGTATATATTTTCTCTCCCATTGATTCCAATGACTATAAACTCTTTGAAGTTAGGTACTGTTTTTTTTTTCATTTTTTGTACTTTCAGAGCATAGCTCCGTCTCTCTAATATGTCCTTTCCTCTTCTCAAGAAGTTGAAAGTTTCAAAAAATATAATCTCCAAATGGTTACTTTGGGGGATATCATACCATTTTGATTGGGTTTAGATGGATGAATTCAGAGGTTCTTTCCATCTCTGAAACCCTATGGTTCCATAAGCAATAGCTATATAAGAACATGTTTTATTACTTTTGAAAGTTGTGTGACTAATAATGATAACATACTGTGTTTTAAATTTTTGTTGTCCTTCAGCTGTTTCTTAGTTCTCTTGGGCTCTTTGTGACTCCGTGTAGAGATTTCTTGGCAGAGATACTGAAATTATTTGCCATTTTCTTTTCTAGACCATTTTACAGATGAGGAAATTGAAATGAACAGGGTTGAGTAACTTGCCCATGGTCAAATAATTATTAAGTATTGAATGCCAAATTTGAATTCAGGAAGATGATACTTCTTGAATCTAGGCCCAACACTTTATATTTACTGTCACATTTGATACTCATGCCAGTCCTTTGTGTTAGGTGTTATCATTAGTTCCAATTTTTGTAGATGAGGACAAGGAGATTGAAAGAAGTTAAATGACTTTCCCATAATCACAAAGCTAGTGAATACCTGGAGCAGGATGTGAAATTAGTCTTTTTTCATCAATTACCACCACTCTGGCCACTGAACTATCAATCACAAAGCAACAATTTTGGAAACTGATTGGATGAAGTTTTATGTAATTTTCCTGATATGGAAATTGTCTAACGATGAGATGAAGGATCATAGGCAATAGCTAATGGTTCTAATTGTTGTCTGCTCAATTCTTCCTGTGGAGATTATTTTCATTTTTATGTAAGTGTGCTGCAGAGTTTGTAATAGCCTTTGCAAATATTAAAGAGCAGTAATTTTTGTGAAAAAGTCATTGAAGAGTCATTAGGAAAACAGAAAACTCCTGATATGACAGTAGGTAAACAATACCTAGTATTAGTTATATGAGTATTAGAACCAATGACATGGTCCCTACTCCAACTGTAGTCATATTAGACAGAGAGTAATATTGCTGTGTTTTTTGTGATTGGGTCATAGTAGATTAGTGATATTTGAATACTATTATGGTACCACATGACAAAAATTTAAAAATATCTTTATGATCTTTTGATGGTAGAATAGGCTAAGCATTTGAGTTCAGTTCAAAGGAAAATTAAATATTTTATTATTTTGTATTATTACATATTAGCAGATACTAACATGAAGAAACTTGAACTATAAGAATAGGAATGTCATGGGAATTTCTTGATTTAGTAATGATTGTCTTCACATTTTGGGAAGGAATATCACTTTTAAAATATGCACCCATAGGTTTTTCATTATTTTTTAAATATCAAGTATATAAAAGGCCTCAAGAATAAAATAAATCATATCAAATTAGGGAAACCAACATAAATATTTGGAAAGGAGAGGGTACATTAATTTTCTCTGCATTATTAAAATATTGCCCATTTGTTCTTCTTCTAGGATTGTCTTTATCCAAAAGTCTATATTTCTAACCTGAGAATCAGAATGGCACCTATTCAAGAATCAATATAATAATTTTATTAAAGAGGTTTTTTTTTATTTTATACATATACATATATAAATATGATATATATCATAAGCTTAAAAGAGTTTTAATGATATCAGTTCACGATATAGTTAGAAGATTTTGAAAATATGGATCCTAGAGAAAACAATGAGATCATTTTCATTTTTAGTTAATACCTGAATTCTGTTTGTTCATTGTTGACAGAGTCCATTCTTCAAGATACATAGACATTTAGACTATGCTATAAAAGTAAAGTGCTGAACCTAGAGTCAGGAAGACCTGGGTTCAAATTACATGCAAGACATTTATAAGGTGAGCATGTCGAAGTCAATTAGTCATTTTGGACCTCAGTTTTCTTGTCTCTAAAACGAGGAGATTGGAGTCATTAATCTCTAAGTCCCATTCTGGCAGGTAATCTGAAGTTTACTGAGGATCAAACCAAATAGGAAAAAGGATACTGTTACCAAGATAGGATGGAAGTGAATGAAAGTTTGCCTTTTTATTTTTAAATGACAATTTTGTTTACTAGGGAATGTCATTTTGATTGTTCAGTTCCAAAAAGATACAGGTAGAAAGGTAGTATGCTTGAAGGGAAAAAAAGTTTGCTTGGATATGCACATTGTTTAAGGAAACTGTTTTTTCTTTCCCTTTTCCCTAATCGGATTAGGGTGAGAGAGAAAAATATATTTCTGTTCATTAAAAAAATAGAGATTTATAAATGATGTTTGAATTGGATTCCAGATATACTAAAAACGGAGTCCTAATAAACCATTGATCATGGGTGCCAGTAGTTTCTTTGGTAGTGATCTTTGTCAGTGCCAAGGTGGGGAGAAATGTCTTAGGGGAGGGTCAGAAGAGTGGCTATTTGGCAAAGATCAAGGTAGGCTTTTCCTGGCTTGTTATCTGGTAAGACAGCGCCTCTGGAGAAAATTCTCACATAGCTCTGATTCTACCTCACTATTCCTCTGACTCTTCTGTGGAGTAGAAATCAGACTAGGAGATCACATTCCCCTTTTTGCAATACTTCTGTCCATCTTTTTTTTTGGTATAGCCACTTTCTTTAGTCATGGCAGATGGTGAATAATTGCAATATTGTTTGACCTGGCCTACATGCTTGTAGGATATAAACTATCTCCACTAGAAATTGGACAAATATCAGGGACTTGATTTTTTTAATGTATATATATTTGGGGGGGGAGAAGCTGATTTATATATTATTTGGGTGATTTATTTAATGCATTCCTAAATTATGAACCTAGCTGTATATCCTATACCAGTTTATTATTATAATGTACACTGTTTTGAAACATTATTTTGTATTGTCATCACGTTATGTACGTGTTTATGTATAGGGTCAGATCTTAGACAATATCACATTTTCCTGAGGGGGGGGGATTGTGAAACTATCCTAAACATTCAGAGATTAAACTTTTTTAAAATAAATTTTAGGGAAAGATATTGCCATTACCCTGAACCTGAAAAGCAGAGCTGGAGAAAAGAATGCAAGGACTATCATGATTATAGATAAAATAAAATGATGACAGGAATACTAGATGCTCCCAGAAATCAGACACCACATCATGAAACTCTGGGTGAGCCTTTGGGACTGAACTTGGGGAAGGATCATCCATGCCCTTTAGTCCTTCCCATGTGCAGATATTTTATTTTTATTGTAACACTTGTGTCTAAAAAGAAAAATATCCCCTTGTCAATGAATCTGTCAATGATTTTTAATATGTTAAGAATACTCAAATAGTTAGAACCTACATAAAATATATAAAACATTTGAGCCTTATGTATCCTATTGAGATAATGCTACAATAAATAGATATTATATAGGGAATCATTCAGTAGGGAGGCTAATATGTTTCCCAGTGAATTAGAGGGGAGATCATGGAAATTTAACACTAGCCAGAATCCCTTTTGTAGCTCCCCAAGACAACTTTTGGATTTTAAAGTGAATATCTTAAGAATGAAGCTACCACTTGCTTTCCTCCCCCACCCTCTTGAATAAGAATGGAGACAAAAATTCTTGTTCATCTGACAACAAGCCCCTTGAGATAGTGGGGTACAGGAAAGGGAGTGGGGTAGAATAAAGGTAGATGAACATTATGTGGCCTTTCTAAAGGTCTCAGTGTTAGGGTTCTTCAAACAAATGGGATTTGGAAAGGGCTGTCTTGAAGATGACAAATTAGAGTACTAGAAAGAAGTTGGCGCCGTTTCCCCTAGGAATCCAGGGCTAGTGGAAGTATTGACCTAGCTCTCAAAATGGAAGAGAATGGAAGGCAACAGGCCCCACATAGCTGGTGCCTTCTTTATTCCTGGTCTGCTTTTTATCATTTAATAATTATAAATTAAGATACAGTCTCTAGAGAATTTCAATCATAACAGATTTGAGGGTAGTGTTACAGATGTAAATGCTGAATGGATTTTCATTAATTACTTATGGAATAGGAATAAATTGTAAATATTTGTAATGGAAAAAAAATCAATAAACCTGAAAAAAAATAGGAAGGTTTGTTGGGTGACAATGTCTTTTATGAATAGTCCCCAGGTTGTTTTATCAATTGTTGTCCCCAAAAATATCATGATCTATGCATTGCTCATCTTAAATAATATCTCATATAGCCTGGTAAATTTAAGTAATATATCAGATAATGTAAGAATAGAATAATCCCACAACACAGATATTGCTATATAGCCTATGAATTGACTATAATCTCTACCTTCCAGGCTCATTATTTGAAGAAATTATTTTACAATCTCATACACATAAATTAAGGAAAGCACAAGTCAATCATATTTTCATCATTTTCATTGTCATTATTAGCATCACCCAAATAACAGTTGCTCCCCAGTTCTTGGGTTATCAGAGAGGAGAGTCTGTTAATGCCCTACATGGATCTCAAGGATAGAAAGGATTTTTTTAAATAAAAGAAAGCAAGAAACACCACCATCTATTAGCAGATATCCAAAGGAGAGGAGTAGTTCTAGAAATTTTTTCCATAGCCTTGAATGTCATGTAATCTCAAGCTGATGTCTCCAGAGGGAGAGGATCCAAGAATGTATGATGTTGTTCACATCTCTGACATTGAAGCAACTCTCTAAGATTATGTTACAGGTAGATTTTTATCACTGATGCTTAACATATTGATAATTCTTATTGATATTCCATGGTAAACTATAGACTAAAGCCCCATGATTCATATGACTTTCCTCAATTCATGATTTTAAGCAAACCTAAAGTTCCCTTTAATAACAACAGGAGAAAGCAGGTCCACTTGAGAAGGCATATTAAAGGAGTGTACTAAAGTTTTATATTAAATAAATAGAGTGGTATCAAAAAATGGGAATGTGGACCAGAGAACTAATGAAAAAAAAAAAGAGGATGACTCAATCCAACTAAAGAAAAATAAAAACAAAACAGCAATATTTACCTTCTTGTTGGGTACTAAATGCTGAGCATAGAAAGACTACAAGAAAATCTATTCTTGGCCTTGAGGATCTCATATAGAATAGGTCAATGATTTCCATCAAAGGCACTCAAGAGGCTCTTCTTCTTCATTCTGTAGGGAGAATAAGAAAAAAAGAAAGACCCTAATTAGGAGAAAACTGTCAGCAATAGCAGGGATCAAGAATAGAAGAAAAGATATCATTTGGGCAGGTTCTATGAGCCGGAAAGCCTCCACTCCAGGAAGCTCATTTATAGTTCTACACCTGCAGAAATATACTTCACTGTTAAAGGAAAACCTAGTAGAGAAGATCCACTGATGTTTCGGAAAATTGGCCTCATCACTCTACAGATGTAGGGTGAAAAATTAAGTTGGAGTGAGAAAAACAAGGGGAATGAATCTTCCATGCAGTCATCTGCTACAAACTCAGTGGTGGATGATTCACCAGGTGTTTTTCCTGATGTATCTTTTTCTATGTTTGACCGTATCTCTCTACTAAGAGAGATGTCCAGTAGGCTGATGTGTGTTTTCACTGAAATTTCTGTTTGTTTTAGTTTGTTTTTCTATGCCTTCAGAGGCAAATAGTTTGGGGATTTTAGAAGTGGGAACACCAAGCGGGAAGTGTTTGGAGATAAAGAGGAATGTTCGATTCGCAGCCTGCCTGATCTGGCCCTTTCAGGGGTGGCTAGTGTTAGAGGAAGGAAGCAATTACTGAGTTTCTCTGACCTTTACAATTAATAAAATGAAATTTCACTACCCTTTACCCCTCACTTAGCACAGAGACAAATGTATTCTGAGGTAACAGCTTCCTTGCTAGATAAAATATAATCTTTGCGAAATGCCAGTAGATAGGTATGATGGGCAGTGTATTATGCACAAGTAGAAATGCGAACAGCACACATAGAAAGGTGTGCCACTATTAAAATATTACCTTCACATATTATGTATTAAATAAATATCTATTTTTGTACTTTTGGAGTGATGGAGGTTAAAGGCTGCACAATGAATCTGAGATCCAATGTTACACAATAAAGAATTCGAGTCATGTTGGAAGCCTTGTCTGTTTCTGATGCCAACAAAATAGTACTTAATGGAGATGGAAATTTTCCCTGGACTCTACTACATCGGCGTGCATGTTAAAAATGATGAGCTGACAGGTAAATCAGAACACAATAACAAGAAAGGCAGCATGTCCCTCGATAGAGCTCATCAATGTAGTAGCTCGCCCCAGCATAAATTAAGGATCTAGCATTGTTTCAAATCCATTATTTAGCTATGAATTTGCCATTGATTATATATCCTCATGCAGTTTCACTAGTGTTATCTGGCTACTATAGCCAACATTAAATGGGCAGTGCAAGATTGCCAATCAGAAGATGCTAAAATTCAGCCAATTCTACCAGTATCCCAAATATTTTGGCTTCAAACATGCTTAATGAAGCACACTTTCAAACATCATTCATTTTGTTTTACTCCACAGGACAAATTGTTGACAATAAATTGCTATATTTATTTGATAAAGTCAAACTTTATATATACATTAAAAACTGTCACACTTTCCAGTTATTTAAAAAAACAATTCATTAATTAAAAGTGAACATTATGCTGTACAAGCTATTCCTTGGAGTCTCTGTTAATAGGAATGATTGCTTAATTAGCATATTTTGTTTCCATGGGGGGTATTAATTAAGGGAATTCTATCATATTATCATCTCTTTGGTATTCTATATTGTTTCTCCGTCATCAACTAGTCAGCAGTCTTGATTTCCCAACTTTCTGAAAGATCTTGACTAGATAAGGACATTGTGTCCTTGAAATAAATTTCTTCCTGATAGGATATTCTAATTCATCACAGCACTTCTGGATTTACTCTGATTTTTATAAAAGGAACTAAAAGTGAGAAGACTTAAATATTTCAGACTCAAATATTGCTTAGTCTCACACATTTCCATTTAGAATATATATCTACATATGCAGATATACATATATACATTCATAACTATATGTATATATGTATACACACATATATCACTATATATATGTATATATATATATATATATATATATATATATAGCCTGGACTATGGGGAGAGCTAGATGGTTCAGTGGATAGAGTACTTGATTTGGAATTAGGAAAACTCATTTTCCTGAATTCAAATCTGGCCTCAGAAACTTAATACCTGCTGACCCTGGGCAAATCACTTAATCCTTTTTGCCTCAGTTCCCCATCTGTAAAATGAGATCAAAAAGGAAATGCCAAGAAAATGCATAAATTGGGACATAAAGAGGTAGACATAACTGAAACAAAGGTAGAACAAGAGTGCTTTTCAAACTTAAAAATGCTATACATGTGTAAGTTTTATTCATTTAATTTGTGGAAACTGAAGAAAATCTAAAATGTGCTCCAGTTCTTTCCTTTTTTCAGGACTCAGCTTTGATACCACCTTGGGATCTTCTCTACCTAAATGAAAAGGTTTTATTTTCTTTTTGTATCTCCAGCACCAAAAACAGTTCCTAACCCATACTCATCACTTTACAAATGTTTATTGATTAATGATTTACTGTTTTTTTTAATGGTTCAAAGCCCAAAGATACATCTTACTTCTATCCTTGGAGGCTTTCCAGAATTATTTTGTGATTCTAGGCTACTCGTTGCTGTTTACTGCCTTTCAACTTATAATACATTATATCCTTAAACAAAGAGTGTCCCAAGGAAAATTGGAATGAGGTCAATTTTCTTTGTTATTATCTATGATTTTGCTTTTTTGGAGAGAGAGAGACAGAGAGTCAGAGAGAATCATATGAAAATATACATAGTGGTGATACAGATATTTTATAATTTATTTATAATAATATAAATTTATAATAATTTATATAATTTGTAATTACAAATATACTATATTACATAATATTATAAATATAAATTCTTAAATTTGCATGAAAATCAACTTGATATGTATAATATAGGAAACATGATTTGATAGTTCCTCTTTAAAAATATTTGGGAATTTCAGTGACTTGCAAGCTCAAAATGAATCAATAGTATGTTATGGTAGTTAAAGAACAATGTAAATCGTCATAGGTTAAATTAAATAAAGTGTAATGTTCTTAGCTAGGCTAATGATGACCTCTTTGGAGACAATGGTTCTAGGCTTCACAGGAAGGAATTTGACATATCTGAAAGCTTCAAGAAGAAGGCAGTGAGGTTTGTGAAATGCCTCAAGGTCTTGCCATAGGATATATATTTCTGCTTGTCACCACAGGGCAATAGGCAGAAGTTGCAAAGAAGCAGATTTAGATTTAATTTAAGGAAATTCATTTTAATGATCAGAGCTAACTAAAAGTAGAATGAGCCACTTTAGATGGAGGTAGGTTTTCCCTTGCTAGAAATCTTACAGCAAAGTCTATGATTATTAGGTTTGGAGGGAATTCTTATTCAGGTATGGGTTGGATTATATGGCCTCTGTGCTCACTTCCACCTTTAACTTTCTGTGATCCTCTTATTTGAATTCTTTTGTTTCAACAAGTTTTTCATTATACCATGTTATTGAATCAAAATGTCTTAAGTATTATTCACTTATCCATTGTCAAGTGTTTGGCTGTCTTCTCAGTTCAGCACTATGCAACAAACAATTCAAAATGAGCAATAATAAGGCAGGAAGGTAGTGGCAAAAGTTGTGACCCTGGAATGAGGAAGATCTGGATTATTCCCCAATGCTTACTAGTTGTATAACTCTTGGCAAATCACTTAACCTAACTTAGCCCAAGTCTTCATCTGTAAAAAGGAGATAATTGTAGTGCCTACCTAATGGGATTGCTGAATAAATAAAATGATATAGTACATGTAAAGGCTTTGTAGACCTTTAAATGCTATATAAATGTTTACTCTTAGGAGTAGAAGCTGTTATAGTAGTAGCCATAGTAGCTGTTGTAGTAGTAATAGTAGGCAGCACCAGGTGCCCACTAGACATAGGAAAATGAAGACTGGACCATACATTTCATTAGTATAGAGAGCTGCTGAATGAGGAAATCTCATCTGCCAATGCAAGTTGGCACCTCTTCTGAAATTTATAACCTTATAATATTGTCCAGAACATGAAAAACCCAAGGAACTTGCCCAGAGTAATACAGTCAGTACATGTGAGAGTTAGGACTCCATAGCCAATTTATTTCATACTAGGGATATAAATGCTAAAATTAAAAAAAAAAACAAGTAAAATGAAATCACTGTTGTCAAGGAGTTTACTTTCTATTTGGATAAAGTAATTTATGACAGGTGGTTAATGGATGACAGTGATTTAATGTGTTACCATTTTTTCCATGTCAGTTTTTATTTTCTCTGCTCTACTATATTTATCTTATCAAGCAGAAGAAGTCACATCAGACCATGATATATGTATGTGATAGGTATGTAATATGTGATAATAAGGGTTCTTTACTAGGCTGTAGCAGCAGCAGAGTAGCCAGAAAAATAGTCTCCAAAAAGTTTATTGAACCCTGGAATAGATTTATATATCCTTTACAATTATTCAGTTTTCATAATGTTGAAAAGTAAATGTTTAATTTTAATTTTAATAAGATGGTGCATGCTGTCATTTTGCATTGTTAGTTCCTGGATGTAACTTTCTCAGAAAGGTGGATCTTTATAGAGAAGGCTCTCTGCCTTAACCACCTCTCACCTGATCTGTTACCACAAAATTTTTGCATGAGTGGGAATGTTAAAACTGTCATATATATTAGAAACCGCATTCACTTGATGATCTGAAGGCAGAGATTAAAAAATGTGATCTCTTCAGTCCCTGAGAAACAGCTTATAATAGTTCTTGTAAAGTACAAAAATTATGTGGATGCTTTTCCTATTATTGAACCATTCTTGCATTCCTGAAATAAATCCCACTTGATCATAATGAATAACCCTCATAGTCACTTGCTGGTGTCTTTTTGCTAGTATTCTACTTGAGATTTTTGCATCTGTGTTTATTAATGAGATTAGTCTGTAGTTTTCTTACTCTATTTTTGATTGACCTGGCTTTGGGGTCAGTATCATATTTGTGTCATAAAAGGAATTTGGTAGAACTCCTTTGCTTATTATGCTAAATAATTTGTATAATATTGGAATTAGTTCTTCTTTGAATGTTTGATAGAATTCACTTTTGAATCCATCTGGTCCTAGGCATTTTTTCTTAGGGAGTTCTTTGATAGTTTGTTCAATTTCTTTTTCTGATATGGGATTATTTAAGTATTCTATTTCTTCTACTGTTAATCTAGGCAATTTATATTTTTGTAAATATCCATCCATATCACCTAGATTGCTATGTTTATTTCCATATAATTGGGCAAAATAATTTTTAATGATTGACTTAATTTCCTCTTCATTAGAGGTGAAGTCTCCCTTTTCATCTTTGATATTGTTAATTTGGTTTTCTTCTTTGCTTTTTTTATTAGATTCACCAGTACTTTGTCAATTTTATTTGTTTTTTTAAAAGTACCATCTTCTGCTCTTATTTATTAATTCAATAGTTCTTTTATTTTCAATTTTATTAATTTCTCCTTTAATTTTTGATTTCTAATTTAGTTTTCATCTGGGGATTTTTAATTTGTTAGCTTTCTAGTTTTTTTATTTCCATGCCCAATTCATTGATCTTTGCCCTCCCTAATTTGTTAATATATGCACTCAAAGATATAAATTTCCCCCTGAGTACTGCTTTGGCTGCATCCCACATATTTTGGTAGAATGTCTCATCATTGTCATTCTTTTCTATGAAATTGTTAATTGTTTCTATGATTTGTTCTTTAAATGAATTTGGAGAATCATATTATTTAATTACAATTAGTTTTTGATTTGCCTATACATGTACACTTACTAATTATTATTTTTATTGTATTATGATCTAAAAAGTTTGCACTTATTATTTCTGCTCTTTTGCATTTGTTTGCCATGTTTCTATGCTCTACTACATGGTCAATCTTTGTGAATGTACTATGTGCTGCTGAATAGAAGGTGTATTTCTTTTTGTCCGTATTACTTTTTCTCCACATATCTATTAGCTCTATATTTTCTAGAATTTCATTTACCTCTTTTATCTCTTTCTTATTTATTTTTTGGTTTGATTTATCTAGATCTGATAGGGGAAGGTTGAGGTCTCCTACTAGTATAGTTTTAGTATCTATTTCCTTCTTGAGCTCTGCCAGTTTCTCCTTTAGAAATTTAGATGCTATACCATTTGTTTCATACATGTTAAGTACTGCTATTTCTTCATTGTCCATATTGCCTTTTATCAGGATATAATTACCTCCCCTATCTCTTTTAACCAGATTTATTTTTACTTTAGCTTTGTCAGATATCATGATTGCAACTCCTGCCTTCTTTTTCTCAGTTGAAGTCCAATAGATTTTGCTCTAGCCTTTTATTTTTACTCTATCTATGTCTATCAGTCTCATGTGTATTTCTTGTAGACAACATAAATGGTAGGATTTTGGTTTCTAATCCACTCTGCTATTTGCTTCCATTTTATGTATGAGTTTATCCCATTGACATTCAGAGTTGTAATTGTCAACTGTGTATTCCCCATCATTTTGTTCTCCCAGGGAAAATGACTTTATTGACCAACAATTTCTTTAAATGGAGCTGCAAAAGCATATTCTGGTTTGAGAAGATTATTAGGAATCAAATCCTATTTTAATTCCCAACCAGGAAGTGCTGCGGTATACTGATTCTAATCCTCTAACTGGCTTACTTGGTTATTGACTTTCTCCAAACTGTGATCTTCACATTTTAGGCTCTATTCAAAAGCAATGTTCAGCTGAGTCTACATACTAAACTTCTCACTCTTCAGCTGCACAGCTTTTTCATGGATTCTTGCTTTGCCTTCCACTAGTGCCTTCTCCTTGGCTTCTTGGTATTTCTCCATAGCACTTTTCAAGGTAAGGAAGATTTCCTAGAATTTTAGCTTCTCATTTTCAGTGATATCTTTGAGCTGTTGTATTTTAAGTCTGATCCTTTGGAAATCATGATTAATTGTTGTCACCTGTTCATATATGGCTCCTCTCTTCTCTTGATGTTTATTACATTCCTCAAGTACAGAACGTTTATATTGCTTGATATCATCATGCTTCTTATTCATCCTTATCTGGGTTGTGGCAAGTTTTTCTTTCTCAACAATGACTTATCTTTTCAGTGAGGTCTCATTAGCCTTCACTTTCTTTAATTCTGTCTGAGTACTTTTGATCTGGTCCTCCAGGGATTGGTTCTCCTTCAGGATCTTTACTTTGTCCATGCTTTAGGCAAGTTCTTGCATTTTCTTTTGATACAATTGTAACTCCATTTGGAATGCGGGCATACCCTTGACTGCATCTCAATAGACTTCATATTTCTCAGTCACCTCAAGCTTTGATGCTTTGAGCTTCTACACTGTCTCCTTCATTTTCTCTTTATCATACTTTCACTTCTCTCGGGAGTCCAAAAAATTTTTTTTTCAAATTCTACTGTTCTTCTTTTAAAGTAACCAGTGACAATATTAATTCATTCAAATGTTTAGTGCTCTCAGCAATGTCTAACTTCTGGGAAATTCCTTCTTGTATTCTTACTGCTTTTTAATGAAACCTGTTCAGTGTTTGTTGTAGCTCCTGAATGTCTTCTGAGAGCTGCTTGAATTCTGCTTGCTCTTCAACAGGGACAGAGTAAAGTTTCTCCAGCTTCATTAATGCTTCCTGTTGAGCTGCATGAAGTTACTGCATTTTGTCCAGAGAGGATTTGTAGCTCCTTAAATGTTCTATGTATATTTCTTGACAGGACTCTCTGAAGTGAATCAAGTTGATAATGGCACTTAAAAATCGACATGTACGTTTTCCTTTTGGATGCAGAATATCAGCAAACTCAAAATCATTCGCCCAACAGATGCGAAGAAATGAATCCATGTAAATAAACAAATTACACATTGGTAAGAAGCCTTCCATTATCTGAGGATACATGACTTCAGCATTCACCAGCATCATGTAAAAAGAGTCGAGGTGAATCCCATATACAATTTGTAGAGTTCCCCAAAAAGTCGTGAGCAAAACTTCTAGCTTTGGATTGGGGAAAAAGATCATTCTTGGAAAGGTTTTTGCCATCAGCTCCTGTCAGGATGGAATTCTGGACATGCGTCACAATCTCAGCTGGATTTAGTCAGGGAAAAGACAGGGTTTCCATGTTGGGCCCTCTTGCTGATGTGACAGTGGAAAAACCTCAACTTCCCTGGTCTTCCAGCCTCTGGTCTCTCCTCTTTGCCTCACAGCGGGGCTCTGCACTCATCAACAACTTTTCCTTGGAGCCAAATCACTTTTTAAATCTTCTGTGACAGGAAGTTCTGCCCCTCTCTCTGCCCCACTTCTGCATTCTGTCCTATTCTACATCATTTTGATTCCCTCTCCTTTTCCTGCCCTTTCTTCTTTCACTATTTCCTTCTATACCAGGGTATACTGGAAAACAAGGGTATGCCCTTCAGTTGGGGAATGGTTGAACAAATTGTGGTATCTGTTAGTGATGGAATACTATTGTGCTCAAAGGAATAATGAACTGGAGGAATTCCATGTGAACTGGAAAGACCTCCAGGAATTGATGCAGAGTGAAAGGAGCAGAGCCACGAGAACATTATACATAGAGACTGATAAACTATGGTAAAACCAAATGTAATGGTCTCCTGTATAAGCAGCAATGCAATGACCCAGGACAACTCTGAGGGATTTATGAAAAAGAACACAAACACAACCTATACCATATTAACTAACTGCCATCTTGGGGAGGATGGAGTGGTAGGAGGGATTGAAAGAATTTGGTTTGCAAAATATCAGAAAGCAATTATTAAAAATTGAATTAACATAAAAATAAAAGAGAATAGCTTTAATTTTATGTTATATACTTTTAATATCTTCCATTATTTCTTCATTTATGAATCTGGACCTTTCTGGAATCTTTTTTAGGACCTAAAATCAAGTCAAGTCAAGAAAAAAATATTAAGTTCTTACTAAATACTGTGATACAAGCCGAACCCTTGGAATATAAATATTAGCAGAAAGAAAGTCCCTGCCCTTATGTTATATTCTAATAGAAGAAGACAAAAAGAAGCTGAAAAATAAGGGGGATTTTTGTGTAGTGTTTCCAGTATAATCAATGAAGATGAAAATGGAACTATGGTAAATTTTCAATTTGACATCTATTCATTGTTTCCTTGACTATGCTTTGTGCAAATGTTCTAGTGCTAATTGGGCTTGTTTGGGCCTTCTTAACAAGCTTTATATAGATATGTTTAGACTTCCACTGCTTTTTACTTATTTTCTGAGGTGATATTGCTCATAAGATTTTATCATCCTCCTACAGTATATTTTGAAAATGTGTTTATATTCTAAACCATATTTGCCTTTTGCTGTCTTATTTTTTTACTTGGCAAAGAGATCACTATTTGTTGTATGAGATAGTTTCTGACTTTTTAGATCTCCTTGTTTTGGCAACTATTTTGTATTAGTTAAACTTTACTAAGGGATGATACTCAAAATCAACAACTTTTTGTCTCTCTCCCAGTTTTTATAATCAGCAGCTTATTGAAACAGATTAGGTTGGAGCTATTGTAATTGGACATTACTTATCATCTGTTTTCTTTTGATGTTGATTTTGACACTGGCTTTAACTTGTGAATTGTCTGCAATCACATGTGGATACAGTAGCTATTTTGAAAAATGAGTTCTGCTTTGGCAAATAGTTGTTTTCTGTCTAGAGTCAAGTTTTGATATTTTTTCAGTGCTTGATATGTCTGGAGCAAGGCTTATTCTCTTCATTAAGGAAATATTTGTTTTGCTAAGATTAAGACTCAAATAATCAAGGAACCTAAGGATTCATTCAGATTTTAATTTTTCACATTCCCCCCCAATTCTTCCCTATGTCTACATTTTTATTAATGTTATACAGTCTTAAGGGATAAACTTACATGAGCTTAAGAACTTTTGTGGATATCTTTATGAAATTTCTCTACTTCATCTTTTAAAAGATAAATATAAAGGAAACTTATCTTTATGATGTTCCTTTTTCTTATGCTTATCAGCAGGTAACACTTCAAGATTAAATGATCAAGTATGCCATTAAGCAATGTTTCTTTTTGACTGTGAACATTATGAAACCAACTCTGTCATCTTCTTTGTTCTCTTTTTTTCATTGTTTTAATGATAATTTTGGAGCTGACCTTACATTAGGCTAAAACTTCTTTAGGTATTCTAGTTTCATTTATAGTAAAAAAAAAGAATAAAAAGAGGGTGGATATGGTTATTCACATTTCAAATTACATCAATATTGGGATGAAACAGGTTTGAAATCCCAATGGTAGAAATTGGCAATTCACCTGGAATTTATAGTTCATAGAAGAAATCTCTGGTGGTACTAAAGATTTAAGGAAGTTGTCCATGATCTCACAAGTAGTATATATCATAAGAAATACTTAAACTAAAGGTTCATGATTCCAAAGATGGTCCTTTATCTACTTAGGCAATATTTTTTCCCATAGCAAGGATATAAAAATTAAAACAAATCTACTTCATTTCCACCAATGCTTTTTCAACATATTAGTTTTTGGCCAAAGATCTTAGGTATTGAGTACCAATAGTTAAATGAATAATTATAAATAGTCTTAACTCTTGAGTTCTTATCATCTTTTTATCTCCTTTTTCCTCTATTCCACCACTTTCACTATGGAGAAATAAGGGGCTAGACAGTAAAAATATTACTGATAAATTCACAGTCTGATGAGGAATAGACAATAAGCAAATAATTATATACAAATAACTTATGAATAGGAGAAATTGGATCTTAAATTATTTGGATTTATTCTTTTCACTCAAGGGCATTTCTTAACATTTTTATGTAACAGAACTTCATGTAATTCTTTCTGGTGTCTAACTTAAACTATCCCACTATATATTCAATCCGTGACTCCTGGCTTTCATCTGTGAAATCTGAAACATTGTTCAGCACAATTTTCTTAATAATAATGAGGATGATCATAGCTAGTGTTTATGTAGTTCTTTAAGACTTTTAATGTGCCTTACAAATATCTCATTTTATCATCATAGCAACAATGGGAGTTGGTTCTATTATTATCCTCACTTTACAGATGAGGAAACATAAACAGTCAGAAGTCAAGAGTCTCTCCCAGGGTCACAGAGCTTCTAAATCCCAGAAGCTTGATTTGAGGTCAGGTCTATTCTAACTCTAGGTTCCATATTCTTTCTTCTTTGCCCTTCAACTGGCTATTTGAACTTTAAAGACATGATTGAAATCCCAATAAATTTCTCTTCTGGGAGAGAATCCTTTAGATTTCTTCTTCTTTATTTAAAAATTAATTAATTAATTAAAATATATTTTAATCAGTACATGATTCATGTTCTTTCCCTCCACCTCTTCCTTTCCTCCACTAAGAGCAAACAAGCAATTCCATGGGGTTATATATGTATCATTGATCAAAATCTATTTCCATATCGTTAATATTTGCGATAGAGTGATCATTTAAAGTCAAAATCCCTGATCATATTGGCTTTTAACCAGGTGATCAATTATATGTTTTTCTTCTGTGTTTCTACTCCCACAGTTCTTTCTCTGGATGTGGATAGTATTCTTTTTCTTTATATGTCCCTCAGATTGTCCTGGATCATTGCATGGCTGCTAATAGAGAAGTCCATTACATTCGATTGTGCCACAGTATATCAGTCTCTGTGAACAAGCTTCTGGTTCTGGTCCTTTGGCTCTGCATCAATTCGTAGAGGTTGTTCCAGTTTACATGGAATTTCTCCAGTTAATCATTCATTTTAGAACAATAATATTCCATCACCATCAGATACCACAATTTGCCCAGCCATTTCCCAGTTGATGGATACCCCTCATTTTCCAGTTTTTGCCTCTACAAAATTCATGACTATGAATATTTTTGTACACATATTTTTCCTTATTATGTCTTTGGTATACAAATGCAGTAGTGGTATGACTGGATCAAAGAGCTTGCATTCTTTGAAGTCACTTTGGTAACGATTCCAAATTGCCTTCCAGAATAGTTAGACCAATTCACAAGTTCACCAGCAATGCATTAATGTACCAATTTTGCCACATCCCCACCAACATTTATTACTTTCCTTTGCTGTCATACTGGACAATCTGCTATGTGTGAGATGGAAACTTAGAGTTGTTTTGATTTGCATTTCTCTAATTATGAGAAATTTAGAACACTTTTTCATGTGCTTATTGATAGTTTTGATTTCTTTATCTGAAAACTTCCTATTCATGACCCTTGCTCATTTATCAACTGGGGACTGGCTTGATTTTTTTGTACAATTGATTAAACTCCATTATAAATATAAGAAATTAGACATTTGTCAGACGTTTTTGTTTTAAATATTTTTCCCAATTTGTTGCTTCCTTCCTAATTTTTGTTGCATTGTTTTTGTTGTACAAAACCTTTTAAATTTAATATATAATCAAAATTATTCATTTTATATTTTGTAAAATTCTCTATCTACTGCTTGGTCTTAAATTATTTCCTTTCCCATTGATGTGACAGATATGCTATTCTATTTTCACTTAATTTACTTATAAATTCCTTCTTTATATTTTTCATTTACCCATTCTGAATTTATCTGGGTAAAGGGTATGAGATATTGATCTAAACCTAATATCTCCCATACTGTTTTTCAATTTTTCCCAGCAGTTTTTGCCAAATAGTGGGTTCTTGTCCCAATAGCTGGGATCTTTGAGTTTATTATAGACTATCTTGCTGAGGTCATCTACCCCAAGTCTATTGCATTTATCCTCCCTTCTGTCTCTTAGCCAGTACCATATTGTTTTAATGATCTCTGCTTTATAATACTGTTTAAGATTTGGCATTGCTAGGCCTCCATCATTCACATTTTTTTCATACTTTCTCTTGATATTCTTGATCTTTTGTTCTTCCAAATAAACTTTGTTGTATTTTCTCTAATTTGATAAAAAAGTTTCTTGGTAGTTTGATAGGTATGGCATTAAATGAGTAAGTTGATTTGGGTAGGATTGTCATTTTTATTATATATTAGCTCATCCTACCCATGAGCAGTTAATGTTTTTCCAATTATTTAGATCTAGTTTTAATTTTGTGGATAGTGTTTTATAGTTGTGTTCATACAATCCCTGTGTTTGTCTTGGCAAATAGATTCCTAAATATTTTATATTGTCCAGGGTGATTTGAAATGGAATTTCTTTTTCTAATTCTTGCTGCTGAGTTGTGTTGGAAATATATAGAAATGCTGATGGTTTATGTGGTTTTATTTTGTATCCTGCAACTTTGCTAAAGTTGTTAATTATTTCCACTAGTCTTTTTTAATTATTTCTCTACAATTCTTTAAGTATACCATCCTATTATCTGCAAAGAATGATAGTTTAGTCTCTTCATTGCCTCCTTTAATCCCTTCAATTTCTTTTTCTTCTCTAATCACTACCACTAGCTTTTCTACTACAATGTTAAATAATAGGAGTGATAATGGGCATCCTTGCTTCACTCCTAATCTTATTGGGAAGGCTTCTAACTTATCCCCATTGCAGATGATACTTGCTGATGGTTTTAAATATATGTTGTTTATTATTTTGAGGAAAGGCCCATCTATTCCTATACTTTTTAGTATTTTCAATAGGAATGAGTAATTTATATTGTCAAAGGCTTTTTCTGCATCTATTGAGATAAGCACATGATTTCTGTTGGTCTGGTTGTTTATATGGTCTATTACATAAATGGTTTTCCTAATATTAAACCATCCTTGCATTTCTGGTATAAATCCTACCTGTTCATATTGAATAATCCTTGTGATCACTTGCTCGAGTCTTTTTGCTTAGATTCTATTTAAGATTTTTGCATCTGTGTTCATTAAAGAGATTGGTCTGTAAGTTGTCTTTCTGTTTTTGGTCTGCCTGGCTTTGGAATCAGCACTATATTTGTATCATGAAAGAACTTTGGTAAAACTTCTTTGCTTATTTTTGTCAAATAGTTTGTATTGTATTGGGATTAGTTGTTTAAATGTTTAATAGAATTCACTTGTGAATCCATCTGGCCCTGGGATTTTTTTCTTAGGGAGTTCATAGATGACTTGTTCAAATTCTTTTTCTGATATGGGATGGTTTAAGTATTCTCTTTCCTCTTTTTCAATCTAGGAAATTTTTATTTTTGTAAATATTCACCCATTTCACCTAGTCATATTTATTGCCATATAATTGGCCAAAATAGTTCCTAATAATTGCCTTAATTTGCTCTTCATTAGAGGTGAGGTCATCCTTTTTATCTGTGATACTGTTACTTCAATTTTCTTCTTTCTTTATTTTTATTAGATTAACCATATCTTTATCTACTTTATTTTTTCAAAGTACCAGCTTCTAGTCTTATTTATTAGTTCTTTTACTTTCAATTTTATTCATTTCTCCTTTGATTTTTATTATTTCCATTTTTTTTAATCTGGGGATTTTTAATTTGTTCTTTTTCTATTTTTTCCAGTTGTATGACCAATTCATTGACCTCTTCTCTCTCTAATTTGTTGATAAATATACTAAGGGATATTAATTTTCTCCTGAGTGCTGCTTTGGCTGCAACCAATAGCTTTTGATATGTTGTTTACACATTGTTATTCTCTTCAATGAAATCAGTAATTGTTTCTTTGATTTGTTCTTTGACCTGCCAGTTTTGATGAATTACATTATTTATTTTCCAATTAATTTTAATTCTGCCTTTCCACAAGCCCTTATTGATAATGATTTTTATTGCATTATTGTCTGAAAAAATTGCATTTATTATTTCTGCTTTCCTACATTTGCTTGCAATGTTTTTATGCTCTTTTTATATGTGCCATGCACTACTGAAAAGAAGGTATATTCCTTTTTATTCCTATTTAATTTTCTCCAGATATATATTAGCTCTAATTTTTCTAACATTTCATTCACTTCCCTTACTTTTTTCTTATTTAGTTTTTGGTTTGATTTATCCAGTTCTCATAGAGGAAGGTTGAGGTCCCCCATTAGTATAGTTTTACTATCTACTTTTTTTCTTTTAGCTCCTTTAGTTTCTCCTTTATAAATGTGAATGCCATACTATTTGGTACATATATGTTGAGTACTGATATTTTGTCATTATTTATACTGCCTTTCATTGAGATGTAATTACCTTTCTTATTTCTTTTAATGAGATCTATGGTTGCTTTAACTTTGTCTGAGATCATAATTGCTACTCCTTCCTTCTTTCTCTCAATTGTAGCCCAGTAGATTTTGTTACACCCTCTTACCTTTATGTTTCAAGTATTTTTCTGCCTCAAGTATGTTTCTTCTAGACAGCATATTCTGGTTTTTAATCTTTTCTGCAATCTCTTTTCTTTTTATTGATGAGTTCATCTCATTTACATTCACAGTTATAATTACTGTCTGTATATTCCCCTCCATTTTGATTTTCTCCTTTTCTCTTATCCCTCTTACCATCCCCTCCAACTTTTCCTTTTTAATCAGTCTCCCCCCTTTCCCCTCCCCAATGTTACTCCCCTTCCCACACCCTCACTTCTTATTTCCTTTTACTGTAGTTTAAATGACACCCGAACACCTCCCTCTCTTGTATTGCTCCCCTCCCCACTGGCCCACTACAATTCTCTGCCCCAAAGGATCTGATTTTTCTTCCCTCTTTGAGACAAATTCAATGTGTATGAGATTTTAGTATTACCTGTCTCCAATCATTTTCACCATTCCATTGTATTGGTCTTCTCCCCTCTTTACCCCCTGCACTTTCTTATAAAATATATATTTACCACATTTTACCTCTTTTCCCATTTCTTAGTATTATCCTCTTTTTTAGCCTGATTTGTTATATATATTTTAACATATCCTATACAGTTTGTCATTGTACCCAATAAGTAGGCTTCTTTTAGCTACCCTAATGATAATAGCAATTTTTAAGAGTTACCAGTAATGTCTTTCTTATAGGAATACAAATCATTTGAACTTTTTGGATCCTATAATTTTTTTCCCTTTTATTAATTACCTTTGGGGGATTCTCTTGAGTTTTGTGTTTGGGTATCAACTTTTCTGTTTAAGTCAGGTCTTTTCTTTAGGAATGCTTAGAAATTTTTTATTTTATTAAATGACCATACTTTCTCCTGCAAGAATATAGTCAGTTTTGCTGGGTAGTTGATTCTTGGTTGTAGACCCAGTTCCCTTGCTTTCCAGAATAGCATATTCCATGCTTTCTGGTCCTTTAGTGTGGATGCAACCAGGTCCTATTGTTATCCTAATTGTGGCTCCATGATATCTGAATAATTTTTTCTTAGCAAGTTGTAACATCTTTTCCTTGGTCTGGTAGTTCTTGAACTTGGCTATAACATTCCTGGGATTTGTCAGTTATGCATTTAATGCAGTGATCTGTGGATTCTTTCAATCTCTACTTTACCCTCTTGTTCAAGAATGTCAGAGCAATTTTCTTGGATAATTTCTTGTAGAATGATGTCCATCATTTTTCTGTTGTCATGAGTTTTTAGTAGTGCAATAATTCTTAAATTGTCTATTCTGGATCTATTTTCCATGTCTGTAGTTTATCAATGATTGTTTCATATTTTCGTCTCAATTTTTTCATCCTTTTGATTTTGTTTTATAGAATCTTGCTGCTTTGTGAAGTTACTTGTTTCTGGTTGTTAGATTCCAATTTTTAAAGACTGAATTTCATCCCTGTTTTTTTGATCATCTTTTTCCTTTTGGTCTATTTTTCTTTGTAGTTCATATTTCTCTTTCTTTGCCTCATTTCCAAGATGGTCAATTTTAGCTTTTAAAATACCATTTTCTTGTTTTAGTTCATGTGCCTCTGTTTCAAGAGGACCTATTTTGCTTTTTAAGTTCTTTCCCCAATTTTCTTCAGGCTCTCTTAATTGATTTTTGAGTTGTATTTTGAGTTCTTCCAAAGACTGTGTCCAATTCACTGAAATTCCTGAGTTTTGATTAGTGTTGCTTGGTCCTCCTATGTTCCATTCATTTTTTGTTCATTACCTGTGTAAAAGGGAAAAAATGGGTTTTTTGGCTGGATATTAATATTTAAAGGTGTGGTTGGCAAGGAATTGAATAAATACCAAGTCCTAAAATTATTTTAGTAATTTATTTACAAAATATAGAAGAGAGTGGAAGTAGAGAGATGAGAAGAGGATAGAGTAAGAGATCTAACTTAACAAACTAGATTTGTATTCAAGTCTGGGCCTTATTCTGGCAGGACTCTAGAGGCCCAGCTGGAGAGCCTAAAAGTCAATTAACAAGGGGTTTAGCTACAAGGGCTTCTCCCAATCAAGGGAGCCTTTGGGAGGCTAGTGCCTTCAGGGAGGTTAAGGTAGTCAGCCTTCTTCTTACACACTTGTAATTCTAAGGAAGAGATTTAAGAACTTTCTTACCCAGGTCTCAAGGTCAAGGTCTCAGGTCCAGCAAGCAGTGTCTACAACTTATCCTCCAACTCCAGGAAACAAGCAAGAACTCTCTGAAAGGAAGTTGTCACTCCATTTTAAAAGGTGCTTCTTTTGCATCACTTCCTGTGCCTTCCTCTTATTTTACATGTCCAATCACAACAGATGCTTTGCTTAGGACTTTCCAGGAGGTAGTCAGTAGATTTTGATTCCTCACTCATTCTAACACAAGTGGGTCACAGACCTCCCAACTTGTGAATTAAATGGGGATGTTCTCACCTTTGGTGATTAGATTAAGCATGGGCAGGGCAGATTTAATTTCATTATCACACCTGGATAGAAGTTGTCAATTTTATTTTTTTTTCTTTTTCTTTTGTTTACTCATATGTTTCATTTCTTTCCATCCCTGTCATTGGCTGTATTCTTTCACCTCTGTTTATTTGCTGGGTTTGAGCTATTCTATACTGAATTGACTTTTTCTCTGATCTACTGATTAATTGAATTAGGCTGATGGAGCTGGCCTTTTGTATTCATGAGCCCTAAAGCCAAATCTTCCACAGCTGCCAGCAGAAGCCAAAGGTGAAGGTGAAGGTTTGGGGGCTGAAAGTAGTTACCATGAGGAGTGGTGGTTGAAGGCTATGACCAGGCTTCACTTCTCTCTATATTTCTCCTCCAGCTACCTCCCTGCCAGCTCTGGTTAGAGCCCTGAGCTTTGAATAGCTGTCATAGCAAAACACTCCCTCTACACTGGAACCCTCACCCAAAGATCCTAGCTACTGCCTGTGTCTCAGCACAGTAGGTGGGGGAGGGGTCATGGGACCTTCCTTATTTTCCTTAAACCTGAGAATTCAAAATTTTTTAAACCCTTAACTTCTGTGTATTGGCTGCTGGTGGAAGAGTGGTAAGGGTGGGCAATGGGTGTCAAGTGACTTGCCCAGGGTCACTCAGCTGGGAAGTGTCTGAGGCTGGATTTAAGCCTAAGACCTCCCATATCTAGGCCTGACTCTCAATCCACTGAGCTACCCAGCTGACCCCAACCTGAGAATTCAAACTTCTCTGTGTAGCTTTTAAGTTGAATTGAGCAGAAGTGTCCCCTAACTCTGTCCTGTTGTTGGATTTCGTTTTGTGTTCCCTTTGAAGCTATTTGTTTTTGATTGGTGTGGGAGGATTTTCACAGAGTACTCAACTTTTGCTGCTTCTAAGCCACCATCTTAACTCAGTCCCCTTCAATTTCTTGATCCACCAAAGTAGCTCCTAGCTTCCCTTCATTTCTATGATCTTTGAGATGGCAATCATTCAAAAGTTTATATTAAGGAATTGATATGAATCAGATATTGTGCTAGGTACTGGGGAATACAAGATCAAAGAATGAAACAACCCCTTTTCACAATAAGCTTATGTTCTAATGGGGAGAAAACAAAAACACATAAAAATATATGGCACAAATATAAAGTTAATACAAATATGTACAAAAAAGCATAAGAGAATCTTAAAAAGGGGACATGAACAGTGGAAGGGGGACTCTAAGGAAGGATTTAATAGAGCAGTGAGATATCTCAGTGAATAGAGAGCCAGGCCATGAGATGGGAGGTCTTGGGTTCAAATCTAGCCTGAGACACTATCTGACTATGTGACTCTGGACATGTCACTTAACCCCAGTTGCCTAGCCTTCACCACTCTTTCCATGGAACCATTAGTCACTATTGATTCCATGACAGAAAGTGAGGTTTTTTTTTCTTTTTTAAAGAAAAGCTTCATGCAGAAGATGGTGTTTAAGTGACATCTTAAAGGGACAGAGAGAAACTCTTTAAGGTGGTAGTAAAAAGTCATTGTCTGAAAAGAACTTGTTAGATGACTAGTTGAAGGCACCAAGAAAGAAGAGTATCATGTTATGAGGTTCAGAAAACTGGACAGTTTGCATAAAAAAGGGAGTGTGGGCGTTTCTATGTGTGGATGTGGGTGAAAATGTTTAATGAAACTAGACACATAGACTGACTCTAATTTATGTAAGGTTTTAAAAGCTGTAGAGAAATTAATATTTTATCCTAGAAGAAAAAGAAAATAGTGGAATTGATCAAGTAGAGCATCTACTTGTAAATTAAGAAATTACAGGTAAAATAAGGTGAAAACCACTTTCCTAAATGTGTAAATCAGGAAGGTGAAAGCCTCACATTTTTAGGTGGAAGTGTAACAGTGTGGACTGAATTTTGCAAAGGAGAGCAGACAATAGGAGTTGTAGCTGGCCTCACAGAACCTAGAGGAGGTTCTGTTTGGAAGGGGCTAGTGAAGGAGGGGGTTTGGTGAAGATTCTGAAGATTTTAAACTGTCAATTGCCAACTGCCAATTACAGAAGAAGACATTCAAGCTCTCTGGTGGGCTTGGGGTTGGTGGTTGTGGGTGGCTGGGTGGATCTGGAAATGAATTTAGCTTTTCTGAACCCAAAATTCAGTCCACACTGTTACAGAAGGAGGAATGACAGCATGACCTTATTATCATTCAATATATGAATATATATGTATATATACATATATGATTAACCATAATTTAATGCTATTCAATATCAACCAAAGAGATTTCCAGTGTTATTAATTAACAGCATTAAAATCATAAAATATTTTAGTGAAAATATTCATTTAAAAATAAATATTTCAGTGATGTCAAGGTCAACATCCTGGGCTTGAATCATTCTCTACCAAATTCATAGGAAGGATTGGTCTTAGCTACCAGTGTTTTTTATTCAACTAAATTCTTTCTTCACACTCATTGCTCACTTCCCGCCATCTAAAAAAACTCAAACGAATGCCTCAGATTCAGGTTCTTCCAAGAGAGTTCAGTTCAATGCTCTGTGACAAAAGAGAGCCTTTAGTATAGCAAAATGTGAAAATGCAAAATGTCTTTCTCTCCATGTCCCTCAGGAACACTCTTAATGTACTCCATGGCGAAAAACCTTCCTTAACCTCTCTTTGAGTCTGTTAAAAGTAACTGGTAGAGTTAGGTTGTTAATTCTTTGTTTTAGGTTATTTCACCTGCCAACTCAAGTTAGTAACAACTCCCTCACAGGACTTGAAAGCTTGCTCATCCATATAATAGTGTCTAACGAGTAAACAATTCAGAGCTAGAAGCAAAGTATAGCTCAACAGAAAAACTCATTTTGAAGTAGTGGTTGCTACTCTTAAAGAGATGAATTTCTAACTTATTAGTTTATATTCTTTTGAACATCACTTATCCATAATTAGAATTTTTTTAAATAATCACTTTGTAATGATAAGGAAGTATTTTAAGATAGGCAGACCTTGCGATGGTGTTATGGTAATAAGTTTCTTATATTGGTGTTGTGTGAGCCATTTGCTGCTACAATAGGCAGGATCTGTGAGTCTAGAGGCTGCAATTAGCAGCAAATAATAAAATGGGTTATTTACTCTGTAGCTCTTTGTTGGTGATTCCTGTCACTTCTGCCAAGTGGGTAGTGCATTTGTTTGGCATTGTATTCCCCTTCTTCCTCAGGTTTGTGCTCTGATGTGTTATCTCTTGTGCATCTTGGTAAATAAAGAATCCTTAAATTCCCAGACAGTTAGGGTGAATAGGATCATGTAATTGCTTCAGAAAAAAATGAGTTACTTTAGACTTTATCAAAACAATTTTCCACAATGTTACTTTAGTGGATGTGTTTTCATTCATGTGGTTACTCACTCCAGATAATACCAATTGCAATCTGTCCATATGTTTTTATTTTGTACTTCTCTTTTCTTTGTTTTTCCATAAATACTCTGATGATGATAATGATGATGATTGATGATGATGATGATGATGATGATGATGATGATGATGATGATGATGATGATGATGATGATGATGGTGGTGATGATGATGATGATGATGATGATACCCCAAAGTCTACAACCTATGGCATGGAAGCAATCCTAGGTTCCTGAAAATTATACTAGCATACTATAAACTGTAGTTCATAAAGAAAGAGAGTCTCTGAATATCATATTGGCAGCAGACTAAGCCTGTTCTTCAAGAACCAACCAAACTAACTTAGGAGAGATTCATCACAAATAGGTTTCCCATTAGATGATGAACTAATTGACCCAATTAGTCAGAGAAACAAAAAAATACAGAATGACCATCAGTGCTATATATTCTTGTTCAATTTCTGTAGGTATTATAATGAAATAATGGAAAAGAGGGCAAAGGATGTTCAGAATCATACAAATGTGGGGTCTTCTATAAACATCAGCTGTAGTTCCTCTCAATGTAAAATGTATATCCAATGAATGATGACTTAATGTTTCAGAACTGAGATAAATCAATATTTATATTCATATGATGATGATATCTCAAAAATACAAGAACATTTCAGCTAAGTGGTAGGATGGCATATAATTCTCCTTGGAGAGGCAAATATAGGCACTGGCAAGAGTTAGTTTCATCACTGTAATAGGATATTCAAGGCTATTTATCCAACCTTGTGAATCATTCAGCACTTCTCATTCCGGAGTAATCTATGATAGTAAAAGAATAATAAAAATGACCAACAATCTGAGTTCTGACTCTTATGCAGAGGACATTTTTTCCATAGTATAATTGAAAGCAGCAACTTGCCCTTGTGATCCACTGTGGAGAACATACAAACACCTACCTTCCTTAGTCTAAGTGCCACCTGAAATGTAGTAGCCAGGATATCCCTAGACTAGTACTCTGGAGGATGATTTCATCCATAAAGAATATCAACCAAATCCAATTGTTCTCTAGCACCTGCTATTAACACTGGGATGCCCTTTGATTGATTGTTGATAAGTATGATGATTGAGTACGTGTTATATAATATATTATGTAGAATTCTCTTTTTTTTTTCAAGAAATTATATAAAATTCCTCCAGCTGCCATATAAAGAAAGGCAATAAGGAATAAAATGGCAAGATATACTTGAACACTTTGTTGTTGAAATGCTCATGCTGAATGTTAGCAAAGATTGCATGAAGATAATCATAACTAATGTATATGCTTGCCTCAAGAATTTAATAAATTTTTGCAAACCAAGTCAACATATGATTTAGTACCTGGTGAATTTGATGTAAAGGTAGTTAGAAAGAAATAATAATATTGAAAAAGAAAGGAATAATAATATTTAAAAACTGAAGCAAAATTTTCCTGGTACTTTAAGGTTTGCAAAATATTTTCCCTCAAAATATCCCTACAAGATGGATGGTATAAGAACTGTTATCTCCATTTTACACTGGGAGACATTTGGGTTTATAGAAATGGGCTGACATGTTCAAGGCCAGATCTTTCGTAGACATCTGAACCATCATTACTGCTGGCCTTATTCCAATCCCCATTTCCTGGATGTGGTTGAACTGGCTTTCTTGACCTTGTTTCCTGAACAATGGTTCTAGTTATCCCAGTCTATACCTTTTGACTCATTTGATAACATCTTCATCAGAACAGTGCCTATATCTTTTAATCCCAATGTTTGGTACAGAATGGCTTCTCTATATTTGCTTGCCGAATTAATTAAACATGTTTGCTACAGGATTAACTTCTGATTTCTTGTGCCAGTCATCAGAGAGTATTCCCTTTAACTGTTCCTTCACAGTACCTTAACATACAGTTCACTTTGCCTTTTCCCTCAGAATTATGTCTTCTGAATGGCATATAAAGTCATAGAACTTAATCCTAACCTGACTCCTTGCATAGGGAAAATATAGAAATACATATTGATCCTTTAAAGACTAAAAATAATTGTCACAGTAATAATACATAATATGCCCAATTGAATTTTATCATTTTTCTCCTATAAAAGAATAACTATATACAATGAATAGAATGTACCTCTGGAATATCTTAATATACTCAAGCTCCTATACATGTATACTCTAGCAATAGGTCAGGATTTTAAACTGGGCAAAATAAATAATGAGCAAATGAGCAAAATGAATGACAGAAAATTTCCCCCATACAGAAGGAGTCATCCATAAATCCCCATAATATTTGTAGAAGTGGGAACACCATATAGCAGTTCATGTGCCCAGGATAATGTATTCTCTAGGGTTATATTATGAATGGAACCCCTTAATGACTCCATCTCCTAGTAAGTGGTTGTACCTCATTTATTTTCAACTTAGCTTCCAAAGCTGCTTTTTCTCTTTGCCTCCACCTTTGCTATTTGTTATCTCTCTGCTTTTGCTCTGCTATAAGAAAATTATTTTCTTATTTTTTTTCCATATAATTAGCTCCATGAGCATGGCAATTCCTCTTCACAATGAGCAAGTTATTTTTAATTATCGTGCTAGACATTTGCTTCAGGACACTGGGCACTATATGGAATTCCACAACTACTTTACCAGGAATAGGTCTTAAGCCTAGATTTTTCCTGACTCCAAGGCCAATACCCCTTCCACTCTGGCATACTTTTCTTTGTTTCATTCAATGGGAATGCCATACCTCTTTGTTGGGATTCCTTTGCCAAATGACTAGGACTAAACAATGCATTATTTGTTATTCTAATATTTATAACCCAGTTGACCCACAGAAGAGTTCCTTAGGTCAATAGCTTCTTTTTTTTTCAACCACATTCCTTCTCCTTGCTCCACTTAGGAAATATCCACTACCCTCCCACAGCCTGTCATGATTTGCTTCAGCTTCGTCTGTGCCACCTGACCAGGGCCATGAAATTACTTTGAAGCTTTCCTCATGCCCTCCAGGAGGAATTTATTGTAGTAACAGTAAAGGGGCAGAGAAGAGGTGGCAACCTTTGTACATCCAACCTAAGTCTCTGCCTTCTTTACAAGTAAAATGACTTTCTTAAATATGATGGTGAAGTGTGTGTGTGTATGTGTGTGTGTGTACAATAAGAGGAAAATTTTAAAAGAAATAGAGATAGGTATAATATGTTCTCTTAATGAATCCCAATTTCACTTACTTCTGGCATCTCTTTTTAATCACTCCAGAAATCATTTGACCTTCAAAAATCCATCGCTGAGGCCAGTGAAAGCCAGAAAACTGTTGGTCTTAGCAGAGGGAGGCTTAAGAGTCCTTCCAGCCACTTCCTCCCTGCTTTGTTAATTGAGCTATTGCTTTCTAATTACCTATAGAGAAAGCAAGTGTGCTCCAGGAGGCTTCTTCCACTCAGCTTTTGCTATTGCTTGGATTGCTTCTCTCTAGTCCAGATTTCTCAGGAGAACTTGGCTTTCTGCTTTTACACTGTCAGAACAGACAGACCCCTAGAACCCTGAATAGCTAATTAATGGTAAAAGGAGTATTTTAACTAAACCCTGGGTTATATAGTCCCTACCTGCTAGCCGCAGCAATTTTAGAGCTGCTTCTTGAAGGAAATAACTCTTTTTAAAGGCATCAAATGTTTTTCTGTTTCAGTGTTTTAAATATTTTGAACAAAACAGTTTTGTAGATCATAGAATGCTTCTGCATGTAGATATCTTAAGTAACACCAATTCCAAAGCCATCATTTTGGAAACCAAACAAATGAAAAGGAGTCATTTTCTGATATCATCTTATGTATTGGCATTTATATAAAATTATTTTTATCAATTCTCCATTTATTCAAATCTAAATCTCTCCTTTCTCTGATGCATCCTCCTTTCAAATGTCAAACCAGTTCCATAAAAGTACATATCACCTCTTTATTCATTAAATCCTGTATCCTCCCCAATTTTCATACTCACTAGCCTAGAGACCATGACTGATCAGGTTTAAGCTTTTCATCTCTGAATTCCCAACCTGGGGTCTTGCTGTCCTGATTGCTGAGTGCCTCTCATGGCCCTTTATATTAGGTCAGACTAGAAATGAATGTTATTCCCCAGCCATCTTTTCACCAATTATCTTGCCACAGGATGCTTGCCTTAGAAATTGTACTCCCCAAACTCTACCTAGTTCTAGATTCAGTAGCAAATCACTACTGTTATTACTACTGGAAAGGATGAGTTGTTCAGTTGCTTAGCATTTATTAAACAACTATTATCTACTAAGCATAGAGAACACAAAGAAAAGCAAAAAAAGTAGTCTTTTCTCTTAAGGAGATCATAGAATAGCATAGGACAGCTAGGTGGCTCATTGGATAGAGTGCTGGGCCTGAAGTGAGAGAAACACTTATCTTCTGAGTTCACATTTTATCTCAGACCCTCACCAGCTGTATGTCAATGGGCAAGTCACTTAACCCTTCATCTATAAAATGAGCTGGAGAAGGAAATGGCGAACCACTCCAGTATCTCTTTCAAGAAAACTCCACATGAAGTCACAAAGAGTTATGTATGACTGAAATGCCTGAACAGCATTTCTAATATGGAGTCAACCTATCCCTCTATGACTCCAGCCTTGTATGTTCTAAATCAACATAATATTCCTTGGAAGACATTCCTTTTTTATAGTGTCTCTCCCTATTATAAGCTTCTTCAGGTACTGACTGTCTTCATTTTTGTTCTTATATTTTCCCCTAGTGCTTGGTTTTATATAATACCATTTTGGTTCATTCACAGAACATATTTTGTTGCTAAGAAAGCCAATTCATTAAATATCTATTCTTTTAACATTATTTTTCAAGTGTAATCCCTTTATGTAAGAGATGGAAAAAACTGAGGCCAAAGAAGTCAAATGACTTTCCCAAGATCATACACAAGTAGTGTCAGAGTCACTATTTAAATTCAGTCTCTCTGATTCTAAATCCAACTTTCTTAACATTTGTTAATGTTTCCAACACGTGCTTCAAGAACCATGAAAGACAAACTAATTGATCTTTTGTTTATGTAGAATATTATGGTTTCTATAATGCTGTTCTCTCTCTAGATTTTTGAAGTATTAATGTAAGCATCTTAATCACCATTTTAAATATGAGAAAGCAAAAATCCACAGTGATATTTTTTGTCCTGCCTAGTCATGCATTATTGAATATCAAAGCCAGAGCTGCCTAACCTTTCTGAACATGGCCCATTTAAATTCTGTGTTTCTACTTTGGAGATACATGTGCATGAATAAAAAAGAATATTCATATTTTTCTAATTTCCTGGAATACTTGAATGGTGCTTAGTTGTCCTGGTAATAATAATGTAGATTCCACTAGCTCATTACAGCCTTCTAAAGCATAGTAGGTACTGTAAGTTAAGTTTTGCAAAGATTTGCAAGAAGCTATGCCTGTGGGCAGAGTTTGCTGTTGGACACTTGGAATCTTTGGAGATTCCTGATGCCATCCTGGGGCTTGAGACCAATCATTGGTTGGGCTGTGCCCTATATAAGGGAGGCAGAGCCTGGACCCTGAGACTCATTTTGGAGCCAGGGATCCAGGGTGGTTGAGGGTAATCCTTTCTCTCCTCATTTTATTAGTCTAGCCAAATATCAACTAGCATACCTGAAAGCTACAGAAGTATTACTGCGTTTTTGGTTCAATTAATAAAATTCAACAAATTGGGGGTTGGACTCTGGGTGGAGAGAGGAGGAACATGGGTTTAGATTACTCAGACAAGTAGGTTTAACTATCATTGCTAGCCAATAGCAACATCTCATCGACAAACCCAACAAACTCTTAGGGAACAAGAATATATTTCAACCAACTAAACATCATCATCTGGCCCAGGACTTGTCAGCCCTGGGTCAGCAGCCAAGCATCTATTCATCTATTTATCTTCAATCAAACTACATCTAATTTGTCTATAGACAAGCAGTGTCCACTAAAGCAGGCCAGATCAACCAGCGGCCTGACTGGGCCAGTGGGCCTGGTTAGCACAGTTATCAACATTCTGAAGCTGTTAGATTTAATACTTAGAGCTAAGATCAAACTTCATTTTAGGATTCCTAAAAACCCTCTTCCCTTCTATCAGTTTCCCTTGTTGTCTGACGACCACAAATAAAAGTTTTGTTTATAAAATTCAGTCCAGCTACTGACCTTTTGTTGGTTGACTTGGCAACAGGTCAGCCTTAAAGAAGTTCTAGGGCAAGTTGAAGGGTCAGAGGAGGATCCAATCTTACTCCCTGAAGTTGAGCTTAACCAGCATCAGTAATATCAGTAGTCAGGTACGTTTTTGATTATCATTGTTATTCTAATATTATTGATTTAATTATCAATAATTAAACATCAATTGGTGCCAGGAGCATAGTCTTCCTGAAGAAACACACTGTGATTGGTTGAGGAGATTGTTTAGTTGTGTTATCTGATTTTCTGTTTATACCTAAGGAAGGTTTAAAGCTCCTTTGTCATCTGGGGCTTTCTGCTTTACCTTTTCTAACCATTAAATCCTTACAATCAAGTCCCTCAACGATTACAACAGTACATGGGAAAAGCTGAATTATTCTACTAAAGACAAGAAAGAGAAAACAGATGACTACTTCTAAGCATGCACACACACACACACACACACACACACACACACACACACATTCTCTTAAAAGTTGATGTTGGGCTTTGCCCACTAATCACTGTCTGTGGTATCAGACCCTTTGAAAACCTGATGGAAGAGCATTATCACTTAGGGAGCTAGATAACAGCATTAATAACTTTTACATTTACATTACAAGTAGACTAATTCAAGCAGTTCTGTTGGTCTTTGGATTCATCTTCTGGCACATTTCCACTCATTTTGAGTGAGATGAGATATAAAAGTGCATTGCATCAAAACCAGTTCTGTGCACTAATAGAGTCACATACAAATGCACATACATTACCTATCAATTGAATCTGCCTCTTCAAATCTATATACATAAATATAAATGGGAAAGAGAGAGAGGGAGGGAACGAGGGAGAGAGAGAAATGAAGAGAGGGGGAAAGGGTGGGGCATAACGTAGATTGAGAATTGGATTCTAAACCGGGTCCTAACAAACAGTCCATGTGGGTAATTTTGGGCAAGTCACTTATTCTCAGGCAGTGAATTACTGATTGGCATTGATAGAGTTTCCATTCCAAAATAATGACTTCTCTGCTTCTTTTATGTCCTAACAAAAATCACACCTTTTATAGGAGGCCTCCCTTTGCCCTCTTCATTCCAGTGCTTTCCCTCTTTTAATTATTTCCAATTTACCCTGTGTATAGCTTATTTTGTACATATTTGTTTGCATGTTATCTCCCCCATTACATTGTAATTTCTTTGAGGGCAGAGATTGTCTTTTGCCTTAACTTAGTATATTCCTGACCTTAGCACAATACCTGGTGCATAAGAGGTGCTTAATGAATTTTAATTTAACTGGGTTATAATTTCCTATGCAGTTGTAAACACAAGTCTGAATTTAAACAGATACATAACCAAAATAACTTTTCTGTGTGTGTGTATTTAAGTATATTTGTAATGTTGGGGAGTGATTTATTTGCTATAGGAAACTTAGAGTTAAAGAATTGTCTTCCAATGTACATTGGCTCCTGCTTTGCACTTTACATACTTTATTTAACAAGTTTTATATTTTTCTAGATGACAACTTAATATAATTTCTTAATATTTGTTTTCTGATTTTTGCATTCTATATTCTCTCTCTCTCCCTCACTTTCTCTTTCTCTCTCTTTCTCTCTCCGTCTCTCCCTTTCTCCCTCTCTCCCTCCTGCCTTTCTCTTCTCCCCAGTAAGGAAGGGTAGATAATATGATATAGGTTGTATATATATTATCATAGTATACTTATTTCCATGTTTTCATATTACAAGACACATTGATTATATTACATAAAAATTCATGGAGGAAATAAAGAATGGTATGTTTTAATCTGCATTCTGACACTGTCTATTTCTTCTATGGTGGTGCATACCAATTTTTTTTAATTGATTCTCTTGTAGTTACCCTGGATCCTTATCTTGTTGATAACAGCCAAGTCACTATGTTCATATGTTTTTCTGGGATTTTTTATCCTCACCTTATTTGTCATTTCTTATGGCAAATAGTATTCCATTACAATCATACACCATAACTTGTTCAGCCATTCCCCAATTGATGGACATCCCTTAAGTTTCCTGTCCTTTGCCACTACAAAAAAAAACTGCTTTGAATATTTTTATATAGGAAGGTTCTTTCCCCTATCTTTATTTGCCTTGACATACAGGCCTAATTGTGGTATTGCTAGGGCAAAGGATATGCACAGTTTAATGGCTCCTCTTTGAGCAGAGAGCTCTCCAGAATGGTTGCAGCCATTTTCAACTCCACCAGCAATGTATGTGTCCCATGCTCTTTACATTTTAAGTGTCTTGCCCAAGGTAATAAAACTAATAAGTATCTGAGGCTAAATTTGAACTCAGATCTTCCTGACTGAAGATGCAGATATCTATCCACTAAGCCATCTAGTTGTCTTTTACGGTCTCTGTTAGCTCTCTGTCTATATCTCTGTCTCTCTGTGTCTCTGTGTCTCTGTCTCTCTCTTTCTCACCCCCTCCCATCCATGCACAAAATCCACATGCATTACTTGTGAAGAAATCTGTTGGCCCTTTTCAGAAAGGTTCACATTAAAGTAATAACATAGATGGTCTTGCTAAATATAACACACATGCCAGAATAGAAAACAGTTTTTTTGTTTGTTTTTTGTGATTTTTCGGGAGCAATGGTCAAGGGCTTTTTTGGCTTTATATTCAGTTTCACTTGTTATTCATTCTTTTGGGATGTTTTTATGTTTATTTTCCTTTCCCCTCTTTTCTGGGGAGTTTAGTATAATGATTGGAATTAATACATCTGCTAGGTAAATGGGCAAGTGTATCTGTTCTGGCTAAAGTGAAGTATACGATGAAGCTGTATAAAAGCTAAAGCAATTCACCTAAAGTAGTATCAGTGAATGTTCTTTTTCTCTTTTAGATTTGACAATATACTCAGGATCATGCATATGACCTTTAAAAGAATAATTTTTTACCTCTTACCATTTACCTACCAGTCAGTTGAAAAATGTTGACTGGGTGCATAGCAGAGAGATGACACAGTATTCTTCCTTCAAGGGCACTGCTTTAATAATGGAGACAAGATAGATGGCATGGAACTACACAAAGGACCAAAGAACAGCAATTGGGAGGGTAGAGTTTGATAGTACACTATCAAACTGGGGAATGAACAGGATATGTTGGATCTGTGTTATAAAGGACATATCTGTGGTATGCTAAGCCAGGGATTAAAATATACTTCATCATTTTATTGAACTTAAAATTGTAGTTAGTGGTAGAATTTTGTTGTTTAAAGCAAATAGCAAATAACATCAAAAAATAAAATGAGTATATTTTGACAGAAAACATGACTTTACCAAAATTAGAACCATTTTTCATCAATTACCTACTTATATATAAGCACTGGCTATTTTTAGAGCAATGACAAAAATTAATCTTAAATGAGACTGTGTGTGTGTATGTGTGTGTGTGTGTGTGCATGCCTACATGTATGTGTGGTATTAAGGTGATTAAGGTAATGTCAGTTTATATGATTTAAATAAGTTCCTGCTATCAAAAACATGGAATTGTAAAAAAGGAATTCTTTATTCTTTTTCTCTAATTTAACAGGGGACCTAAAGTTCCTCTTACCATAAAGATATGTAGGGATTAACCAGCCCACAGTGACAAGAAGTAGAAACCTTAGAGATAGGAAGTGAGGTAAGAGTAGGTTATATATGGGTTGGTAGGACTGTCAGTTGCTGACAGTTAGGACTGGCAGTAGTGGAAGTTAACTGCTGGGAGTGAGTTGGTTGTTGGGGTTTGGTTGCTGGTGGTGTGAGTTGGTGATTAGTTGATGGCTGGGAGATATTTATATATTGATTCTGCCTGGTGAGCTGAGCTGAAGAGTGATGAGCTGGATTTTCTTTAAGGGCAGTTATTACCTGCAGTTATAGGTAGATATAGGCATTTTTAGGTAGTAAGCTAAATTGTTAATTATTAAAAGCTGCTAGAAGTTTTCTTTTCTCTGACTTAAAGGGATAATATTAATTTACAACTCTACTATATTTTCATTAAAACTTAAGTTATTAAAAGCTGCTCTCTTATTTTTGTCAAAATTCCTATTTTAACCCTTATAGAATGGACAAAAGAATACATATCAACACAGATTTTTTTCCAATGACAATAAGAGATTTATTTTAATTTTTATTTATTTATTTATAATATTTTCTCATGGTGACATGACTCATTTTCTTTCCCTCTCCTCATCTCTCTCCCCTCCTGGAGCAGACAAGAGATTCCACTGGGTTATACTTATCATTGTTCAAAACACATTTGCATGTTATTCATATTTGCAGTTGTGTGATCTTTTAACATCAAAATCCCAATCATATCCCCATCAAACCATGCGTTCAAATGATAAGTTTTTCTTTTGTGTTTCTATTTCCAAAGTTCTTTCTCTGGATGTGGATAGCATCTTTCTCATAAGTTCCTCTGGATTGTCCCGGGTCATTGCATTGCTGCTAGTAGAGAAGTCCATTGTTGTGCAACAATGTATCAATCTCTGTGTCCAATGTTCACCTTTTTCTACTACTTTTGCTTTGCATCAATTCCTTGAGGACATTCCAGTTCACATGGAATTCCTCCAGTTCATCATTTCCTTCAGGACAATAATATTCCATCACCATGAGATATCACAATTTGTTCAGCCATTCTCCAATCTATGGACAGCCCCTCATTTTCCAATTTTTTTTGCCACCACAAAGAGCATAGCTATAAATACTTTTGTACAAATGCTTTTCCTTATTATCTCTTTGGGATACAAACCCAGCAGTAGTATGGCTGTATCAAAGGACAGGGAGTCTTTTAAAGCCCTTTGGGCATAATTCCAAATTGGCCTCCAGAATGGTTGGACCAATTCACAACTCCACCAACAGAGTGTTAGTGTCCCAATTTTGCTATATCCCCTCCAACATTTATTATTTTTCTTTTACTGCCATATTGGCCAATCTGTTAGGTGTGAAGTAGTAACTTATCAATGCAGATTTTCAACATTTTTTAACAAATTATTGCCCACATAAATCATAAGGAGAAGACCAAAGGATCCTAGAAACTGTCTTCATCAGTCACTTGATCTGAGGAGTACAGCACCTAAGGTAAAATGCTCTTTTATAGAATTCCATTAAGGAGGATAGTGAAAAATTTGAGCATCATTATATTACCCCACATTAAGTATTAGTGGTAGAAAAGCAAGTTTACAGAAAGTTTTTTAAAAGATCTTATTAAACCAAATCACCTTTAGAGTATTTAAGGATTAATTTGAAAGTAGCCCAACAACCAGATTAAATATCTAATAGCTAAATTATAATCTGTAAAATAAACATTTCTTTCCATCAAGATATATTATATTCTGATATGATGGTCCCTGATGTATTGTATGTGGAGATAGAAATAAGACTAAAGAACAGTTGGATTAGACCAAATGTTCTTAGAGGAGATCTTACTGGAAATAGCATCTTATTGAAGCCATTGAGTCAAGATATTTGAAAGAAATTAATACAATAATTTTTGACAAAATAGATATATTATTATTATTTTTAAAAGATCAATTAATAAAAAAATCTATTAGGTCCTATGCCTATTTTCTCATTTCCATAATAAAACTCCATGAGAATAATCTGCAAATACAACAAGGACATTTTTAATAAGAGTTTGATTAGGAGACAGATGGGCTTTTGTAAACTTTATTTTGTGCAAAAGCATATTTAAAATTTTTTTAAATAATTGAAACCTCCAGAAAAATCCACTGTGCTTATTTATTTACATATGTATATACATAAAGAGATGTATACATAATGTATATGTAGATGTGTAGATATTTTTAGATATCTTTTTCAGGATATAGTAAGATTATAAAACATTCTTTCTAGATATTTTTGTTGTTTTTGTTCCTTTTGGGAGAATGATGCAATTTCATCTGGTCTCTAAAATAATGTCCAAGTTATCAGTTAGGTTAAATGCTTTTTACATTATTTGTAAGGCCAATATTCAGTAAAAATATAACAAAAATAATAGATTTGTCATTGGTTTCCCTTGATGGTGAATATTAAGTGAGATATAAAAGGAGATATAAAAAGAAGTTATATATCAATCAAAGTTATTTCCACTTTCATGAAAGATATCTAGTAGAAAGGAAAAAGGATTCCTTATAGGTGATGATAGCCCTCAGATGCTTTGGAACATTGGAGAGCCTCATAAGTAAGATACATAACAATCTAAAGGAGTTTGATATGACTATTCATAAAAGAAAAAATAAGTGGATGAAGAATGTTTCTTATCTAGATATGTGGGATGAGATTCACTGTGTATTTCTCAGAGTAGTATTTGGCTTGTAACCCCAATTCTCAAGACCCCTTGGTGTTACTATTCCTTAGACTAAAACTGCCTGCCCTGCCCCCACACCCCATAAAACTTCTAGTTTTCCTGACCTATTTTCAAAAACCTTGAGAAGAGTTTATCTGTACCGTGGGAAGAAAGCCAACTATACGATAAGATGAAGGAGGGAAAATTACAAGTGAGTTTCAAAAGTATCATTATGATCCCCAGCCTGGGAATCCCATGATAGTCACAGGTTTTTCTGAATCATCGGGGTCTTTAGGGGTATGTAATGTTGAAAATCATGCACTCAAGACTGTAAATGTCACACAACCCTTCCTTCTGTAGGTTTGGGACAGAGGGGAGGAAGAGAATCTTGCTTCAGGATTATTATAAAAGTCTGATTGTACCTAGAAGAAGAGAGGACATTTTTGGCCCAAAGTTAGCGGCTTATGTGGGCAGAGTCCCTTTTCCTCCCCCCTCCTCCCTCCTCCCTGCTGTCCTCTGTTTTCTCCAAATAAAGCAACTTTTCTCTGTCAGCATCTTATCAAGTCTCCTGTCTGCTCATTAGAGTCATTCTTCAGTGTTTGAGCCCCCCCCCCAGAATTTCCCTCCACACATAGATGTATATTCATTTGTATGAAAAGCTCCTAGATTTTGAACACATACTGTGGATGGGTAATGAATTTGACCCAGAATAGAATAAGTAAAGAGGGCAGGCTGACTTGTATTGGAGAAATACAAGAATCTCCCAATGATGGTACATGGCTATGGATCTTCAAATACTACCACCTCTGAAGAATCAAAACTCTAAATAATCAAAAGGATAACATAGGCACAAATGATGAGTGTTAAAAGGTTGCAATATTTCTATGAAAGAATTCCACCAGGGAAGAAGCATAGAGAACATTAAAAAGGAGATGTATGGTAAAAAAAAAAGAAGAAGAAATGTCATGAAGTGGTAGAAAAAAATGGAAATGATGTACAGTCTCGCAGCTCTATTGGGATCCATGAAATACCAAAAGATCAAGAATCTGGGAGTGGGCCTCCCATGAAGGAATTACAGTACTATACAGCTATGCAAACAGAAGTTTCCCAAGATACAGAGGCATAAGTAAGTGGTGATTTCATCTAAGAGGGAGTAAATACCCAAATGGATGAAACCATAGATTCACTGAAGTGCTCTTTTTAAAGACATCAGTACTTTAAACAAAGAACAAAGCACATGTCTACAATCTTATGTTCAAATGCTTTACTCTGCTAAACATTTTAAAAGGATGTTTTATTTCTATTATGTTGTTTTTCTCTGTGAATGATTCAATCTTCTTTTGTCTGCCCCAAAAGAACGACATCATAGATTTCAAAGGCAGGCACAGTGCTTTAGCCATGACTTAGCAGGTCCAATTATTTTGTTATGGAAAGTGTCCAAGATTTATTTTGACATTTTCATTTATCACATATAAGACTTTCCTGGCATCTACCTAATTACCAAAAATGAGAAAAGGAATGGCAAAAATATCAATGGAAGAATAATATCATTGGGAGAAAAAATCTGCCCATTACTCCCATATCTATGTCTAATGGGAACTGGTTTTGCTTTCAAGGGCATAAACCAAACTCTCCCATAAATCTTGGTTACATTTATTCCTAGGAAGAAATTGGGGAAGGGTAGTTTTTTAAAGTTTAATTAAAAGAATGAAGTGTGAAATTCATAGGAAATTTGTGAATCCTAAACTAAGATATCATCAGCTTGTGAACTTGTCATCTTTTAAGATCCTAAGAATTAGAAACAATTATACAAGTGCTTAGAAAAGAAAACAATTTTCAATATGAATGAATTAGGGGGCTCAGAGATGTGTTATCCTAAAAGAAATGTATGTGAGTGTGCACATGGACAAAGGGTCAACATGAATATGAAGTTCAGAGCATGAAAGTTTTAAATTTATACAGATTTGGAAGTGAACAGCTGTGTAAATTAAGTGGATATCTTAGAGGAAAGCAAGTGAGAAGGAGATAAAAATGTTGCATTACACATCTTCCTTGCATAATTGTCAAGGCTTTTAAAAGCTTCCAATCTTCTGAGCTATTTCAGAGTTAACAAATCTATTTTAGAAAAAAAATGTAGCACGAGGTTACATAATCCTCTGCAGAGGCAAAAAGGATCCTTTTCAAATAAATCTCTTCTTATTAGTGTGTCAGCAGCTTCTTCTTTTGCCAAGTTAATCATTTAGCCATCTGAAACCTGGTTGATTTGTTTGTTTCCTTTTTTCAGCCTTGTCAGCGGCAGAACAAGCAAAAGTAATTTTCCCCAGGGTGGGGGGGAAACCAAAACACCCAACATATTTCCCACCTTTCACCTTAGTTAATACAAACTTTAGAAATTTATTTTTCCCCTTCCTAAGAGAGCATTTAATACCTTAATTCTCCCCATCAGCAGTCGCCCTTACTCTATTTTTTAACCTTAAATTCCCTCCCCTTAATTTGTGCTGAATGGGTCAGCCCTAGGAAAACTTTCAAAGGAGCTGAATTTTATTCTCCAATTTGGCATCCCACTTTCTAGTCCCAAACACCCAGTAGGTACATCCTATCTTCTGGTTGCCTAAAGCTTCTATATTTCTAGCTCTGGTTTGCACTTTCCCTAATTCAATTCAAATAAGGGTAAAAAAGTTAAGTGACTAGAATATAGGAGGCTTTCTATGTGCAGAAGAGTTTGGCATTAATACAAAGACAATAGTTGTCTCTCAACTGTCTGTCTTCAAAGAACTTATGCTGCAAGAAGATGCAACTACAGTTAAAACTAAGGATTCTGGCATCTGAAGCAAATTCCCATGGCAAAGGGGCAAGGAACACTTTCCTCTCTGAAACCCTGTTATTTTGACATATCTGTTACGTAGGTCTGAACTCATTTCCCTGCTACCAGTAACAAACACTTAACTGTCATTCAACCCATCCCTTAACCTTCAAAATACTCAGATTGTTCTATCTTCCCTTTCCTTTCTGTCTTATGGAAACCTGGGCGGACATTAATGAAATTTCTTTTGTCTTATGCCTCTTCCTTTCTTGTTTCTTATCTTCTTGCTCTGATGAAAATCTGGCTCTCCAGCCCAACCCCCAGTCAAGCCCTGGCATCCCTGTTTACCCTTTTTGTTAGACATTAGGTACACCTTATTTCTCTCTCACAATCCATCCTGTCACCACTGCTAATTGGCGATGCATATTCCTTGTTTCTTAATTTCTTAAAGTATAGACTTTCCATCTCTATGGCCATCATTCAGCAGTTTCTCCTTTAGACCTCTCTTCATCAAACTACATATCACCTTATCCATATGGTAATTAATCATATATATTTTACACATAATATATATATAATTATAATATAATGTATAAAATATAAATTAAATAGAATATATGATGATATGAAAAATTATTTATATAGACTGTCATTTGAACTTCACAAAATCTTCATGAGATAAATGAGCTTAATATTCCCATTTTATAGACGAGGGAATTGAGGTTAAGGCAGGTTTAACAATTTGTCTATGTTCACCCACCAAATTTCTGAAGTGTTTTTTGTTGGTTTGTTTGTTTTTTTGAGCCTGGTTTTTTTCTGACTCCAAACCTCATTTCTTTTTCAAAGAGTTCCTGGCACAATTTTCCACTCCACCCTCATAATTAGTGATTTCAGTAGATCAGATTTCAGATTAGATGATTTATTTGATGTTGAGGTCTCCTCCTAAATTATATCCACCTAATCCTTTCAGCCCCATCTTCTTCCTCACTCATGGTTTCTTCGGGAAGATTTTAGAAGCTTTGAAACGAAGGGTAAAAAATGATTTCCTTAATGGGGATAGTGGCAGATAGCCTCAGCCACTGACACTTCTCTCCTCCTCCCTTTGCCCACCTAGAATAGACCAAATCCAAGCCTCTGTGGGCCTATTGCTCTCCAGCCTGCCTTTGAACTAATATCTTTGCTGCTTAGGAGATGCATTGCACTTCTCTTTGGAAAACACCTAAGAGAAGCCCTTTCCTAAGTGTCTTATAAAATCTAGATGTCAGCTGAGCACTCTGATTTTGGATTTGCTTTCCCTCACTCTCACCATATGGCCAACCTACCTCTTTTTCTTTATTATATATTTCTTCAACAATTTATCTTCTCAGTGTATAACAAGAAATCAGCTGTGCTCTGTTTGGGCCCACCACACAGCTCCTTTTTGGGGTCACCGATAGCTTTGAATCCTTGGAGATTGTAGTCTTCAGTATTAATGACCATATGATATATGCAGAGAGAACATTTGAGTTGCAAATATTGTCCTGTGTGCTATGGGGTAGTTTGGGGTTGACCTGTGCAATGCAACCTACTCTTGTCTATTCAATTCTGGAATCGATTCATCTGTCTTCTCTTGTTCCTTTTCCAGAGAAAGCTTCCCTTCAGTCAATGTACTTACTGTATAGTATGCCATAGTCTGAGCAATAAGCATTTTTATCCATTCAGTACTCAGTATGTATTATTATGCCATTCTCCTTAGAATAGTCATTTGTGATGTTCTTATGAAAATAAGTTTCTATTCAAATGATTCTTGATTTGTTCAATTTCAATCTTGTGTGAAATTTTTCCCAAGGAATTTAAATATTTCCAGGATTGTGGGTGAAGAGGTTTAGGAGTGGGGTCATGGGAAAATAAAACTATGTGTTTAAAATGCTATAATATTTTTGTTTATAATTTTCAGGTTATGACCACCATCTTGAGGCTCCAGTATCTAAAATGACACGTTGACCTTAGGTGCAAAATATAAGAAACAGAGCTCTAGACCAACTCTGCAGGACGAGTCATTGTTGTTCAGATGGTTTCTTTGAGGTATGTAATTTATACCTGCTACTTGCACATTTGTGTTTTCAGTGTTTTAAAATTATTTAAAAGTTAAAACATCATGAATAGAGCTAAACAAACTTGCTAAGGAGTTAAAAAAATTGAGTCCTCACCAAATTCTCTGTTTCCTTATTTATTTTGGGAGGAATGATAATAGCAGAAGGAACTTCTAAATGTTCCATGGAGAGAAGCCTTTTTTTTTTTAATTCAGAGTTTTACAGGATTACATAGTAGCAACAAATAATAATAGTAATAATATGAAAAGGTTTCCCCTTAGTCATCACGTTGACTCCCTTACCTATCATCAGTGAAAAAATGGTAAAGGTGAGAAATATCAAATAATTATCTGAGGATAGTTAATATATTAAAAAATAGGAAACTTTTAGGTCTAAATATAGTCTTATACTTGAATGTAAAAAATCAATTTCATAAGTACAAGGTAGGGAGGACACATTTAGATAGTAGTTTTTTTTTAATCTGAGTATTTTAGTGAAATTCAAGATTGATATAAGTCAACAATGTGGTGTGGTAGCAAAAAAACCCCAAAACCTTAAAATTAATGTGATCTAAGACTATATGTGGATTATATTGCATTCAGTTCTGGACTTCATTGTTTCGGAAGGGTATCATTAACCTGGAGAATATCCAGAGGAGGGTATCTACAATACACAAGTGATTTGATTAAATACCACCTGAAAATCAGTTAAATGAACTATAGCTATTTAGACTAGGAAATAGGAGACACAAAAACCATTTCCTTCATATTCTTTCCCTTCATTTTTTATGGCAAATTACCATACTGTAATGAGTATACACATTTATTAAAAGGGTTTTTATTTTATTTTTAAATTGGGTTGGAGAACAAATACAAATGTGATTGTTAATTTAAAAAAAAAGAAAATTATAAAATTTTAAAAATTGAAAAAAAACATTATTTCTGCTTGTATGTATTTGATATTATTTTATATAGGCTACTATAGCCAATATGAAGAGGTAAGAAAAATAATTAGAATTTCCAAAGAGGAAATTTAGGTTTAATATCGGGAATAACTACATATATATGTGAGCTATATAAAGTGCCTCTGGAGACAGTTGGTTCCCCTTCCCTCCACATCTTACAAAGGTTCAATGATCACTTATAGAGAATGCTACAGTAGATTTCCTCCCTTAGGTTTTTGTTGAAATGATGAATCTTGATTTTCCTTTCTAATGTAAGAGCTAGTTAAGAGATAAAATGTATAGCAGTGGTTCCCAAACTTTTTTGGCCTACCGTCCCCTTTCCAGAAAAAATATTACTAAGCCCCCTGGAAATTAATTTTTTAAAAATTTAATAGCAATTAATAGGAAAGATAAATGTACCTGTGGCCATCATCTCTCCACTTGATTGCTGCAGCACTCACCAGGGGGCAGTAGCATCCACTTTGGGAATCACTGATGTATACCTTGCTGGACATGGCAACAGGAAAACAAGTTCAAATTCACCTTCCACTTTTAGTAGCTCTATTATCCTGGACATTTCACTTAGCCTCTATTTGCCTCAGTTTCTTCATTTAAAAGTGGGAATTAAAATGGCACCTACCTCTAAAGACTGCTGTGAAGATAAAATAAAATAATATTTATAAAATGCTTTGTAAACCTTAAAGAACTATATTAATGCTATTATTCATATTATTATTTGAAATGCTAGGATTATGTGTTTAATTTCATCTCTAATTAAAAAGGCTTTTTGCTATTATTTCACATATAGCTAGGATGATCATTTTCCCTCCAGACTAATATATTCAGGCTAACAATCCTGTCAAAGGATATTCCTTTCGAAAAGCATCACTTCCATTTCTTCAAATTAGAAACAAGATACAAAAAAACCTTGGATTTCTGATCAGCATAATCAAAACAAATTTCACCCTTACTAGTATCAAAAGCGATTTAAATAAGCAATATTTTTCAGTATTATTTTAGTCTTAAGGAAATTTTCAATTTCAAAAGCTAGAAAAAAGAATAGTTATAAAATACATGTAATTTGGTATTTCATGGATGAAGTTAGAATCAAGGGACCTCTTAAGAGCTCTCTTGGCCCATGATCACTGCATTCTCAGAAGTTTCTTTTGCGATTTTCAAGTCTAGTTTAATTTCTGTCTTTTCCCTCAAGGCTGTCTCTAGGCTATAGTTAATTGATCTACCTGTGTATTCTTTAAGTATGTAGCACTATCAGTGAATATTAATTTACTCTGAAAAGGCCTTTGTTCATCAAAGAATCTCAAGTTTTGTCTAGAAACATTTTAATTGCTTCATCTTTTTTTTTTATTTTTTTGAGTTTCTTTATCTTATCTTTCAGTTTCTTATACATTCCTAAGAGATTATTTTATACTATTCCATAAATTTGATTCAGTCTACAAAATGTTTGTGTTACTCAGAAAATCTAGTGTACTAAAATTATTTATTCTTGTGTTCTCTCTCTCTTTCTTTCTCTACCTCTCCACCTAACCCAGATACTTTTCTCTTCCTGTTTTCAAAGGTGTCTATTCTTTTTAAAGGTGAACTGTATTTTTCTCAAGACCTGTATCTGTAAGATCATGATATTGGTCACTTGCTTCTCTCCCAGTACAATGTCTTCACAAGTCAGGACTTTCATTCAGACTCTAGGGTTGTGGCAGGAGGAGGAAGGGGGAGTGGAGGAAGGGTGGTGAAATCCATTTCCCCAGCATTTATTGAAACAGAACAGTAAATACTCATACTGGGCAGGAGCTATTAACCTGATGATTTCATTCGATTTTGAGTCAAAATGGCTTATCACAGATTGTGTCATGACCTCATCATCTCCCTCAATGTTTCAATCTAGTCTTTTTCTTCAGACAACAGGTACTCATTTGCCACTCTCTCCCTATCACAATCTTTTCATTCACCAAAGTCCCCCCTTGATCTCTCTGTAGCTAGGAAAGGTCCAGAGTATTGGACTTTCACTGTAATCTCTACCCTTCCTGACTCCATAAATATCTTTTGGATTAAACTTTGTACACAGATACAGATAAAGCAGCCACAAGACTTCTTGTGACTGTGTAGAGAATAAGAAAAGGCTTTATACAGTTCCATAAGTTTGATTCAGAGAATAACAATATTTTGTGTCACTCAGAAAATCTAGTATACTAAAATCTACCATGGAAACAGTTATGAAATAGACCAATATTCTCAGCTTTAAGTAAATTTACTATTTGGTTGGCAGTTTATACTTACATTAACCGTCCCTGGGCTATCTATCCAAAAATCTTCAATAACTCAGCTCTAAGTTTATGATTCTACAGGGTTATTGTTCTCCCCTTTCCCAGCATACATCATGCTAATTGTTTTCTCCTAAGAACCAACCTTGAGGGTTTTTTCTTCTTCCTTCCATATTTTGGAATTGTATCTATCTTTCAAGATTCAGCTCTTTCCCCACCCCTCCTGTGAAACTTTCACTAATTATTAAAATATCCAGTGATATCTCTTATTTCTGAATTTGCAGATGCAGAAAGTCCTTTTCATCTCCATACTCCTACTCAAAGGCTTTCATTGCACTGATTGGTAAATGCTTCATGTGGGCCACTATATTTAGGCCAGCTCCATCCATATTTCATTTTATACCCTATCTTCTCAAAGTTGTATATACCATCCTTCCACTCTATCCCCTTATTGTTTTTCAGTTCTGGAAATGTAATAAAATTAATGTAGTCATTAATATGAGAAAGAATGTCATTCCACTCTCCTGTGGTTCCATTAACCATCCCTATAGTGTTCTAAATTGTAGTATCTTTTACTGACAATGACTCCTCTATATATGTTTTTCTTCCCCCCATTGGACTGTTAGATCCTTGAGGACAAGGACCATTCTTTCTTCCTTCCTTTCTTCCTTCCTTCCTTCCTTCCTTCCTTCCTTCCTTCCTTCCTTCCTTCCTTCCTTCCTTCCTTCCTCTGCCCTGAAGAACTAAGAGGTTAGTTTCTTACCCAGAATCATACATCTGGCATGTGTCAGGGAATGGACTTGATTCTAAGTGGTTCTGATTTCAAGCCAGTTCTCTCTCTACTACCCAAATTTTCTCTCATGCTGCTGTCTATGATTTAATTAGTGTTTTTGACTTTTATATAGCGCTGTTTACTCATAGGGCATTTACAAGCTACTAAAGCAAGCATTTTTAACAGTTTGTGGAAATTGATATTCATGTGAATCTCTTTTTGGACTCTAGAACAACCATTAGGTTTTAAAGCCAAAACAACATAGGACTGAAGCTCTGGACTGTATCTTCCTCAAGCCCTGGGTAGAGTCCTCCCTCCTTTTGTCTACCATACTAGAAGAGTTGGCCCTGTGATATGCATTTGGTCAAAACAAATATGATCTGGCAAGGGGCCACAGTATAATGGAAAAGAGGAATTGAACTTATTCTATCTGCCTGCAAATGTATAAACTAAAAGCAATGAGTGCTACGGTCTACTGTTGGAATTATAGGTTTTCTATTAATGCAAAGAAAACTTCTATGACTTGGAACGGGCTGCCTTGAGATATAGTGGATTTCCCATTACTGTGGGACTTCAAGGAAGGGACTTTAATTACTACATTTATATTTATAGCTACTAGGGAGTTCTTAGAACATATTAAATGAATAATAATAATAACTAACATTAACATGGGGCTCAATATGTGCTTACACTTTGCTAACTGCTTTACAATTTACATTATGTCTTTTGAGCTTACTACAACTCTAGGAGGTAGGTGCTATTATCATTCCCATTTTACTGATAAGGAAACTGAGACAAATAGGTTAAATGACCTGTCTGGTATCACAGAGCAAGTAAACATCTGAGGTGAAATTTGAACACAAGCTTTTTTAACTGCAGGCCTCTCTGTACCACCTAAACAGAAGAGGGTTCCATTGACATTTTAGCTATATTTGGTGACTTACGAGTTCCCTTTTAACACTGGAGATTCAGAAATAATGTGATCATTTATTTACTTTCTATGCATTTTAGTTTTATTTCCCTTACGTGTTTAAAAATGTGTTGAAAGCAAAGACTGTCCTACTTCTCTTGTAGTGCAGGGCACATAATAGGATTACAATAAATCCTGGCTGTTTAGTGACACAACTTATCTTGCCTTTACTTAAAGAGAATTCTGAAGGAATTTCAGTGTCTATCATAGTAATTGAAGGTTTTTGGAGGTACTAATTATATATATTTATTAGTCAAATAAAGATGTTTAATTTCAAATAGTTATTTGAGAGACTCCACTAGGATAACTTTCTCAACTATGCTATTTATACATAGCTAGAAGGTATAGGAGATAGCGTATTGAACTTGTGATCAAAAGACCTGAGTTCAAATTTTGCTCCAGAACTTTGTGATGCTAGGGAAGTCATTTAACCCCTATATGCTTCAGCTTCATCTTTGATAAAATGATAAAAAAATACCACTTATCTCTCAGGGTTGTTGCAAAGAGAAAATGAAATATTTGTAAAATATTTTTCAAGCCTTAAAGTACTATATAATTGCAAGCTGTCATCATTATCATGATTATCACTCCTTCCCTAGTCATTTGGATTACCATCTTGTTTATCATATGACTGTAATAATTGCCAAATGCTTTTCCCCTGAGTCTTTCCACTCTCCAATTCATCTCTTTTATGAATGCCAAAATGTTCCTTCTAATCCATAAGTCTGACTATGTCAGCATCATTGAAACTCAGAGTTGGAGCAGACCTCAGAGTCCATCTGGTCCAACTGGTATTTGGCAAAGAATTCCATCCACAACATAGCTTTCGTTTTGATTCAACATCTACCAAGTACCTAGGAGTGCAAGGCACCATGTGCCTAGTTTCTGGGGACATGAAGAGTAAAACAAACCAATTGGATCCTACCCTCAAGGAGTTCAGAGTCTACTATAGAAAGATAAGAAAAGAGAAAGCTTAAATATAATCTGTCAAGAGGCTAGTAGGAAAGTGGAAAGAGTTTCAAGTCAAAGTGAGTTCAACTCCAAGTTACATCATTTCCTACCTATATATGGCCCTGGTCAAGTCATTCAACCTTTGGTTTCCTTGGCTATAAAACAATGGAGTTGAACTAGCTGGCATAAAAATTTCCTTCCAGGGTAAAGCCAAGATGTTGACTTAGTGCTCTGAATCCTCCCAAAAATGTATTTTCAGCTTTAAATCTATGATCCATAGGTAGACGTGTACAGGATGTGACATATTTATGTCATTCTCCAGGCAATTGATGAAGCATAGAACACATTCACAAACATGAAAAGCAAAACAGGCTCTCACTATATAAAAATACTACAGGACTAGATCCTTTTGTTTTTTTCTTTCTTAATCTAAACAGCTTTGAATTCACCAAATATTGGAGTTTAAGGATACATAATATATATGTTTATAATCATATATAAAAAGGAAGGAAGGAAATAATCATGTGTCAAATTCTGTGTTAAGTGCTTTCCAAATATTATCTTATATGATCCTAATAACAACCCTTTAGTTAAGTGCTTTACAAATATTACCTATTTTAACAACCCTCAGTTTTAAGTTGAGGAAACTCGGGTATATTGAGGTTAAATGACTTGTTCAGCATCACACAGTTAATAAGTGTCTGAAGCTAGATTTGATATGAAGTTTTCCCAACTCAAGGCATAGTATTTTGTCTGCTGAAACACCTAGTTTCTTTAAGGGGAGAGGAAAAGAGATAAGTCAATTGAAGAAGGGAGAAAAGGGAGAAGAGAGAGACAAGAGAGGAAAGGAGAAAGGATCTCCCAAAAAAACCTAAAAATCTTCATATGGATATTTTAATGATGTCCAAAAAATTATTGCCCTGCCTGGTTTGAAATAAATATAGAAAAATAAATTAATTTTAAAGAACTTAATAAGATGATACTATACTGTCATACTCTTCAAGCAAAGAACCAAATGTTCTCTGAAAAGCAGGGTTCCCAGCACAAATTCAGAATTTATTCAGAATAGTTTTTTATATTTATGTATATACGTAATATATATAATATTTAAAATTAATTATATACACATGTATCGAATTATTATATAATTTAGGCAATTATATAATTGACTGTTCTTAATAGGCAATCAGTATTTAGTTTAATAGATTGGCCAATAATAGAATTTTATATATTGTTATTATTTTCTTTGAAATTAACCAATTTTAGAATGGATTTTCAAAAATAGTTAATAAATATCAATATAATTGAGAATGACAATGATATATGTATCTGTTCTAGATAAACCAGTTTCTCAAAATTTGACCCTGAGTGGAAACCTTTGTATACAATATAATTCCCTGATTCAATTTCCTTTTTATTCTCACAATCATGTCAGTTATCTTATTTTGCCTCTTGGATAGACACATTTTAAGGAAGAATATATAAAAATAGATACAAAAGAATATATAAAAATACAAAAAAAATTATGCATCAACAAAAGGGAAAAAAGAGAAGGATTAATGGAATAGACTGTGGCTTTATTAGTGTAAGTGCTGGCCCCACCACCCTTGCACTGCAGCAAAAAAAAAGGGGGGTCTTCCCCATTTGTTTAATTTAGCTTATAAAGGATTCATAGATTTATTTCAGGTTAGAACCAAAATTAAAGATCATCTAGCTAAGATCCCTCAGTTAACTAAGCATGAAACAAATGCTTGGAAAAGTTGGTCAAAGTCAACCCATTTAAATTGACCTTTATGACATTTAGTCCTGGTTCACAAAATTTTATTATGATTAACATTATTCTGATTAAGATAACTCAAAGAAATGATCTTTTAAGTATCTCAACTATATGAAAAGTAAATTACGGAATATGATGAAGAACAAGTATTTATCAGACTATATGAGAAAGAAAAAATTGGCACGAGAGATTCAAAGTAGATATTTTTAAAAGAAGTCTGTGTGATAGAACTATTAATCATTTAGTTTTTTTTGTTTTGAATTTTAAAGAATATGACAGAGTCAATGGTTAGAGAAAATCATTCTTTACCCACTTTAAGAGAGCAGGATATAACCAGATGATTAGTTGAGGTTACCTTGCACCTATAATCCCATTAGTTTTTAAATTATTTACTTAATTTGTTTCATTTTTACTATTCAACATTAAACACTAAAATATACTTATGAATATCTCATAGAAATAATGGAGCTTACTTAATAAGCTAGGGGAATAATGTCACTAAGTTAATATTTTTGTTTTTGTTTTACAGTTATTTTTCCTCTTTAAAGGTATATAGGTTGGTCACATTTGGTTAAGTAAATGCCAGAAATAGTGTTACAAAAATTCAGGAAAGAATTCAGGAAAAATATTTGATTTTAATAATCAAATGAAGGTAAGGATGTTGCCCAATGGATAGTGCTCTAGGCCTGGAGTTAATAAGACCTTAGTTTGAATCGACCTCCAAAACTTATTAGCTGTGTCCCTAGGTTACTTAATCCTGTTTGCTTTCAGTTTCACCATCTGAAAAATGAGCTAGAAAAGGAAAAGCCTCAGGTATATTTGCCAAGAAAATGCCAAATGATGTCATAAAGAGTTAGATGTGATTGAAATGACTGAACAACAATAATGATCAAATCATGTAGGAAATAGTTTAACATCCATTGATCTCATAAAATATTGTTTCTAATTGTGTTTTCCACGGTTATTATAGTAATACTTCATAAAGTTTCCCCAGAAGTGATGAGTACTTTAGTAGCTTTTTCAAGGAAACCAGATTCATCAAAGATGCCTTTTTTAATGCCGTGACACATGTCACATTTAGTTCTAGGCTAAGTTTCTATAAAAATTAAGAGATCTCTTCCAATGAACAGTACTGCAAAAAAGAATTAAACTGAATAAATACCTATAGTGAAGAAATATTAATGAAATCTTCAGTTAACTAGTTTGAACATTTTTATCTTTGAAATATAATTTTCCTCATCTAACAGAACCCCTCCCCCAGTCTTATATGAAGTATCCAAAGTCCTTTCACACACTATGACACTAACTAAAACTCCCCACTCCCCACTGGGTCAATATCTATAGCTTTAAATGAATAAGACAAGGAAAATTAAAAGGTTATTTCTCAGCACAAACTTCAATTTGTGAGATTACTGTTTTAGTAAAGACACTTTAAGTTATTTTTTTCTAATTTAGCATCCAATCCACTTGTTTTTTATAGGAAGACTTGGCTTTTCCTAGAGAAGAATGTTGAATACTTCAGTTCCAAAAGTAGGAAGAGGAAATTTGGTGATTGGCCCTCTTCCCTCATTGCATAACCTTTTGGCCTTCACAAGAATTACCCTTCTCTACAATTACATCAGTGGAAGTAAGTCCATGGTTTCGGTGGCAGCCTGATGACTAGAGCCTTGGAGACAGGCTATTGTTTTGACACCATTATAATTGAGTTGAAGCCATTGATGTGTACTCATCTAGAAGAGAATAGAAAATTTTAATTGACCTTTCTGGACCAATGATAATATGTTTTCAAAGCCAACTGTACCAAGCGAGTTTAATGTCCTTTTACTTGCATAGTTAGTGACACAGGTCCTTGTGGAGTTCCTGTCAAGGCTGTAGCCATTTCAGAGAAGGTATGCTGTAACACATCCCATGGCTTAAGGGAAAGGAGTATCAAGAAACTGGTAGAATAGAGATAGCCAGCCCATAGCAGAGCTGGAATTAGAATGGCATATTTAAAACTTTATTTCAGGTGAGAAGAATCCCCTCTATCTAGAAGAGTTGTTGCCACTCAATTCCATTCCCTGTCCATTAAGTTGCCACGTCAAGAGTTCCATCAGTAACATCCTTCTCCTGGGATTGTTTCTGCAAGAAGGTATACTTTTCCCATCACATCGACTGAGATAGGTGAATAAGAAGACTGGAATTAGTGTCATGTATCAACATTGATGGCATTATAACTAATAGCTATATTCCTGAATTCAATAATAATTTCCTTTTTACATCTATACTTCCTTAGCAAAAAACCTCATATATATATATATATATATATATATATATGACTTTATGTGACCAACATGACTGAAGACAAGAAATTTCCCAGTCTCTGCTGTTTATCAGGTTGCTCTCCCCTCTGATGAATAGAGGAATTATTTGGCAGATGTAGAGCAGTTATAGCCAGATTCATAGGACAAGAAAGCAAAAGGTTGAATAAGTCAAAAGCTAAGCGAATTAAGAGTGGAGAATGGTAAACCATAATGCACTCACTCACAAACCCCATCCCGCTACTTTACAAACTCCAGTATAGAGCACAACTTTACCTCCCAAATTGTGCTTCGGAACCAGCTGAAGGATTTCTCTTCTACAGTAGAATCCCTGTTAGCATGACCCCATACTCCCACCTTGCTCTTCCCTCATTTTTCTGTTCTAACATGCAGAAGACATATGCAATGAAGTTGAAATGGGGTTTCTTTTTCTTTGAAAATCTTAGGTTAAAGAACTTTCAAGACTCTAGTTCTTCTGTTAGGAACATCAAATCTCTGTTGTTTCCCCAGCCATGTAAAAAACAACAAATGCCATTTCAGCAGTAAGATGATTAAAGAAATGAGGTCATTAGGGCAGGGAGTATGTCCTTGCCTACACCAAACATTGAGAAGATGAAACTAGAATCTGCTTGAGAACCATCCGCCCCCCCCCCCCCGAAACTACCTGGGGAATGGATGGAAGTAAGCAAAAAAGTAAATTCCCAAATTTGCAAGGAGGCTGAATAAGCCCTTTTTGTCTAGCCCATGGCAAACCTTCCATCAAAGTGAGAACCAAGGAAATATGGGTGGAAATGACTAAAACACCAATGATTCTAAGAGAATGAAAATTTAGTCAAATGTATAACGTATAAGCAGATAAATTAAGAGTGAAGATACTAAAAGTAGAAAAGAATGGAAGATGAAACATTGAAAAAAGACTACAGACTTCTCACAGTAAATGTTTTAAGAAAAATGAAAAAAAAATAAAGAAACAAACGTGTAAATTCTCAGTGGAATGTGAAATCAACAGCAAAAGATACTAGATTAGATAAAAAGAAAAAATCAGGATCTCAAGACAGTGTTAAAGAGAAAAGTGGCAGAATTCATATTCTTCAATGCAAAATAATTATTAGTTTCAAAAACTTGAATCTACAGGGGCAAGTTTCCTAAAAGAAATAAATGTGAGAACTGTAGATTGGGAATACAAATACACTGAAATGAAGGACAATTATAAAGAAGAGAATCAGAAAAGACAGAAATCTAAAGAATGATCTCTTTATAAACAAAACAAAGAAACAAAAATTGACCTTAGGACACCATATACAAAGATAATTTTAAAAATTAGAACACGAATTAGAACTCCTGGAAGAACATGACAACATTTAAAAAAGCTAACACAGTTGTGCAAGAAATACATAAATAAAATAGCCAGAAATTCTGAACACAGAAAACAAAGCACCAACTGAAAAAATCTAGGTGTTTAGCCCTGGGGAGCATAAGAACTATATTCTATATGCCAATGTTTGAAGCATATTGGCATGGAGGGTAAAGACTATATTCTATACACCAATATATGCCATGGCTGAATTTAACAATTCCATTGACAATAAATTCTGCAAAAAATCAAGAAAAACACCTTGAAATATAATGGAAAGAAAATTTAAAAAAAGACAATTATGTACCAACTATAAATTGTAAAAGAGAATGGAATTATATATTCTAAAAATCAAAGAAGCTAAAATTACAATAAAATGAGATACTAAAACCTGAGCCTATTTATAACCAACAATGATGACAACAATGGTCATTCAACAGAGAGCTGCTTAGTACATCACTAGAAAAGAAACAAACAACAAAAAACAAAACAAAGCAAGAACTGAGGCGATTATTTGACTTGTTAATATTCCATCCAAAAGAAACATGGAAAAGATAAGGAAATTAAATGCCCAAGAATGTAACAAGTATTGATATAAATTATTAAATATTGGCTTAAAACAATTAAGTACACAATGTAATAATGATTAAATTGAAATTTAAGAAAGAGTTAAAGTAATATTGAGGAGCAGATTTGAAACACTGAACTAAATCTTATGGTTCTCTGTTACAAGGAGAAATTAATATCTTTTGTGAGATTAAATCATATAAAAACCCTGGATGAATAATGAAGTAAAGATAATTCCTGTAGTTTCTTAGCAAAAAGAGGGACTATAAGGGATTGGGAGAAGAGGGAAAAGGAATTGAAAGAGAAGGAATGAAAAAGGAAGGTCTCAATCCCATGGAGTAAGTGGTACAATAAAAAAGGAAAAACTTTTGGACTTCAGAGTGAATTTAATATCAGAAATTTGGTACAGGGGGCAGCTGGGTAACTGAGTGGATACAAAGCCAGACGTAGAGACTGGATGTCCTAGGTTCAAATCTGGCCTCACGCACTTCCCAGTTGTATGACCCTGGGCAAGTCACTTAACCTCCATTGCCTAGCCCTTACCACTCTTGTACCTTGGAAGCAGTACAGAGTATTGATTCCAAGATGGAAGGTAAGTGTTTAAAAAAAGGAAAGAAATCTGATACAAAATCTGCCTCTGTTCTCTGAAAGATTATTTTCTTTAAAAAAATGTATTGAACTAATGAAAAAGACTGAGTTGGTTTCATGAAAAAACAACAAGTAAAATAGATAGAAGATTGGTTAATTTGGATAAAAAAAGAAAGGAGAAAATCATTACCAGTATCAAAAATGAAAAGAATGAATTCACCACCAATGAAGAAGAAATTAAAGCAATCATTAGAAGCTCTCTTGCCCAATTATATAATAATAAATTTGACAATCTAGGTGAAATGGATGAATATTTATAAAAATATAAATTCCCCAAATGAACCAAAGAGGTAATAGAATAAATAACCCCATATCAGAAAAAGAAATTGAAAAAATCTTTAAAGAACTCCCTAAGAAAAATATCCCCACAACCAAATGAATTCACAAGTAAATTCTATCAAACATTTAAATAACAATTCATCCCTCTACTATAGAAACTATTTGGCAGAATAGACAAAGAATGAGTCTTACAAATTCTTTTTATGACACAAATATTATGCTAATATGAAGAACAAAAATAAATAAAATTACAAACTTCCTCAATGAACATCAATGGAAAAATCATAATGAAAAATTGGCAAGTAGACTAGAGCAATATAGCACAAGGATCATTCAATATGAACAGAAGGGATTAATGCCAGGAATTCAAGGCTTAAATATGAGGAATACTATAAGCATAATTGACCACATCAATAATAAAACTAACAGAAATCACATGATTATCTCTATAGCTGCAGAAAAAGTCTTCGATAACATGCAATATCCATTCCTATTAAAAAACACTGAGAAACATAGGAATAAATGGGATTTTTTCTTAAAATGATAAATAGTAGCTATCTAGAACCATCAGCAAGTTTCATTTGCAATGGGGATAAGTTAGAAGTCTTTCTAATAAGATCAGGGTAGAAGCAAGGAAGACCTATTTCCCCCAATATTTAATGTTGAACTAGATATGCAAGCTGAAGCAATAAGAGAAGAAAAGGAAATAGGAGTTAAAGTAGGCAATGAGGAAACCAAACTATCACTCTTTGTATGATGATATACTTATAGGATCCTAGAGAATCAACTAAAAAGTAGTTGAAATAATAACTTTATCAAAGTTGCATGATACAAAATAAACCCACATAAATCATCATCGTTTTTGTATACTATCAATAAAATTCAGCTGAGGGAGATAGAAAGAGAAATTCCATTTAAAATAACTAGACAATATAAAATACTTGGGAATTTATTTGCCAAGAAAACAGATGAATTATATGAACAGTTGTAAAGTATGTTTTACATAAATAAACTTCAGAAAAGTCAGAAAAAGGAGAAAATTAATGAAGAGAACAGAGTAAAAAAAATTAGTCAAGTGAAGAAAAAGGAAAACAATTTTTGGAAGAGAAGAGAGATGGAAATATTTCAAATTAACTACTTATTTGAGAGAAGAAAAAGAAATGGGGAAATTTGGGGAACTTGAAGAGAAAGAAAGAAAGAGTAAAGTAAAACTCCCAGACTAGTGTAATGTATACAAATGGAGGAAGGAAGTTGGTGTCAAGAAGCAAGTCTATGAAAAAAAGGTTAAATATAAAAGGTTAAGCAAAATGAATTATGATTGGGGGAGCAACAGTATAAACTTAAGAGAAGGCAAACAATACAATTATGTAATTAAGGAGAAAGAGATATGCTTGAAATACAAGTGGAAGAAATATAAATCTAACCTTCACATTTTAAATAAGAATATATTAAATAATTCAATAAAACCAGAGAGAGTGACAGATTGGACAAGAAAATAAAATTTCATCTCACTTATAAATAAGTAGAAAACATGGACAAAGATTGAATAAAAAAGAGTCTAAAATAAAATCTACTATGCATCATATAAATTCAAAGAGCGGGCATTGCAATATGCTATCAGATAAAGAAAAAATTAAGTCCCCAACATAAATGACAATAAACAAGAAAATTACATTATGGTTGAGGAATCCTAAACAACAAATTAATGTCAGTATTAAACCTATATGCTGCAAATTCTTGTGCATCTAAATTCATAAAGAAAACATTAAATCTCATTGACATATGGTACCCTCAGAATGAACCATTAAAGAATATACATAATTCTCAGAACCAAATGGGATTTTAAACAATACCCATGCAGTAGGAAACAGAAATGATGCAAATACATATAAAAAGACAGAAATATTTGACATATCATGTTTATGTCGTAAAGCCATAAAATAGTAATAAATCAAGAAACCATAAACAAAATATAGAGACCTAAATAATTAATAATAACATTCTAAATAAAGAATAGCTGAAAGAACTAATCTTAGAAACAAGTAGCATTTGCCTAAAAGATAATAACAATAATAAGCCAACATATTCACATTTCTGAGATATAGCTATAGCAGTATTGGGGGGTGATATACCCCTTAAATATATATGAGTAAAATAGAACATGAAAAGAATAATAAATAGAAATACATTAAAAATGAAAAAATCAAACTAAACCAAAAGTACAAAAGAGGAAATATTGAAAATTGGGAAAAAATAGATGTGTTAGATAACAAAAAGAAAATAGGAATGACTTTAAAAAGATAAAAACTATTTGAAAGACAAAATAGTAAATCTTTAAACACTGTGATTAAATGGAAGTTGGCAGAAAATCAAAAGAGCAAAATAAAAAAATCAACTAGGTAAAATCACAGCAAAATTAGAAGAAAAACTGCTAATCTACATGGCTATATGTCAACAAAACTGAGAGTGCAAAAGATATATAAGATCATCTTCAAAATATAAAAACAACAAAATATTAAATAGAGAGCTTCAAAAATAAATCTCAGAAAAACAAATTATTGGATAAAACAGTTCTATCCAAAAAATGCCTAGTTTTAATGGATTAGCAAAATGTTTTTTATCAACCGTTTAAAGAATAACTAATATTAATATTGCCATAATTGCTCAAACTTTGACTATTCTTCTTTAATCTTTGCCCATTTTCAGGGTATGAGGTGAAACTACTGGATTGTTTTGATTTGTGTTTTTCTTTATACTGGTGACTTCCACATTTGGTCATATCACTGGTAATAATTTGCAATTCACATTAGAGAAGTTAGAAATTATATTTTAATGTACACACTGAAAACATACATATATCAATTGTTTGCAAGTTCTGAAATTTTTATATGAATATTTTTACTATTATATCATCTCTTTTCAGCTTAGATGAATTAGATTTATTTGTGTAGACATTTTATAATTTCATCTATTAAAATTATCTATTTTATCTTTTTTAATTACCTGTATCCCTTGTTTAAGAATACAACTTCTACACATAGCTATGAAGGTAAATTATCTGCTTCTCTTCTAATTTCTTAAGGTATAATACATAATATTAGCATCATGCCCATATTAATTTCATTGGATGGTAGTCATAATATTATCTATGAAGCTGATTTCCAGTTTTCCCAAAATTTTTTAACCAAATAAGTAGTTATTTCCTAAGTGGTTTGCATTTTCAATTTTATTGAACACTCTTTTGATTTCCATACTTTCTGACTCCTTTGTCTAGGCTGTTTCATTGAAACATGACATTCCCGCATCATTCCTAACTTTTACAATTGAGTTTGGCATACAGTTAGATCAGCTGTAGAGGTTACTGTTGACTTGTTTCTGAGATAATGTAGGACTGGAGGACTCTGTACATTATTAGTTTGCTCACCACATGGTTGGGTGCAAACTTTTTCCATTGGCAATGAATATAGATCTGCAGTCTATATTTTATTTCAAACTTGACAAACAACAATGGTGCAGGTTGAGGAGAGGTTCAGGCATTTTTGTGCAAAGGGTAAAGGGATCTTTTATGTATAACAATGCTGTAAGTGGGACAACACTAAAAGTAGCCCTCCTCCCTAGCCTCATTGCCCATGTGATCCAGTGAAATGACCTTTGTATTTTCCTTTTTGTTCTCTTTCCATTGTAGGTATAGGGTTTGGAATTTTCTTTCTCACCTGAGAACCAAACAGAGGCATCTAGATGTTCAGGAACTCAGGCCAAATGTTGTAGTCAGTGTAGTAAGGTTAACTTGAAAGGAATCTAGCCCAACTTAAGACTGAAGTTCTAGCTTTAGAAATGAATTTTGCAAAATTAAGGCTTATGTAGGAACTGAGCTAAATTCTAATAGTCTGGGACCTGAAAGAATGTTTATTTTAATACAGTTGTTCCTTGTTATATCCTGGTTCACTAATCAAGGGTTCTCTGTATCATGGGTTTTAAAACAATATATATCTAATTCTTTACCACGGATTTTTTTCTATATTTCATGATTTTACTCTTGCACAAGTTTGCCAACGAGAGATTGTTCAAGTCATACTATTGACCAATGGAATGAAAGGCAGAAAACCACAGAGCTATGTTCTGTATCCTTAGTGCTGAATGTATAAAGTCTTAAAATATACATAAACAATAAAATAAAGATAATGTCACTACTTCACAGATTTTTACCTATTATGGGGGTCTCTGGAACATAATAACCTAGATGAGGGGTCACTGTATGTTTATTTTTTTAAAAAATTACCTTGATATTCTAAATCTTGTGTTTCTCAAAATGAATTTTGTCATTTATTTCAGTGCAATAAAATATCCCTTTGATTGCTTGAGTGATATAGAATTAAAACAAAATTGCCTTATTAAACATATTAAACAGGCAAAACACAAACATGAACAATCTGGCTATAAAAGATTTCTTAATTTCTTAGAGTATTATGGCACAAAGAAAATGAAAATAAATTTAAATATTTGCCAATGTGAGATTGTACATGGCACACTCTTTGTTATAAACTGTAAATCCTGTAAATTCAGAAATATTTAATATACCCTTTTGAGATCATAATGCACTAAAAATAATAACCAATTCACATAATAAAAATGACCATTGTACCCAAATTATTTACTTATTTAGTGCCATACATATCAAACTACCAAAAAACTTCTTTACTGAATTAGAAAAAAATAACAAAGTTCATTTGTAAGAACAAAAGATCAAGAATATCAAGGGAAATAATAAAAAAAAAAGTGAAGGAAGGTGGCCTAGCAGTACCAGATATTAAACCATACTATAAAGCAGCAGTCATCAAAACAATATGGTACTGGCTAAGAGACAGAAGGGAAGATCAGTAGAATAGACTTGGGGTAAGTGACTTCAGTAAGACAGTGTTTGATAAACCCCAAAACTCCATCTTTTGGGACAAAAATCCACTATTTGACAAAAACTTGGGAAATTTGGAAAACAATATGGGAGAGATTAGGTTTAGGTCAACATCTCACACCCTACACCAAGATAATTTCATAATGGGTGAATGACTTGATTATAAAGAAGGAAACTATAAATAAATTAAGTGAACACAGAATAGTATATTTGTCATATCTCTGGGAAAGAAAAGATTTTAAAACCAAGCAAGAGTTAGAGAAAATTACAAAATGTAAAATAAATGTTTTTGATTATATTAAATTAAAAAAGTTTTTGTACAAACAAAAACAATGCAATGAAAACCAGAAGGGAAACAACAAAATGGGAAAAATCTTTATAACAAAAACTCTGACAGGGGTCTAATTACTTAAATATACAAGGAGTTAAATCAATTGTATAAAAAATCAAGCCATTCCCCAATTGATAAATTGGCAAGGGGCATGAATAGGCAATTTTCAGTAAAAGAAATCAAAAGTATCATTAAGTACATGATAAAGTGTTCTAAATCTCTAATAATTAGAGAAATACAAATCAAAACAGCTCTGAGGTATCACCTCACACCTAGCAGATTAGCTCAAATGATAGTAGGAGGATAGTAATGAATGTTGGAGGGGATGTGGCAAAATTGGGACATTAATGCATTGCTGGTGGAGTTGTGAACTGATCCAACCATTCTGGCTGGCAATTTGGAACTATGCTCAAAGGGCTATAAAAGATTGCCTGCCCTTTGATCCACCCATACCATTGTTGGGTTCATACCCCAAATAGATCATAGATAAAGAGATTTGTACAAAAATATTTATAGCTATGCTTTTTGTGGTGGCAAAAAACTGGAAAACGAGGGTATGCCCTTCAACTGGGGAATGGCTGAAACAATTGTGGCATCTGTTGGTGATGGAATAGTATTGTGCTCAAATAATAAACTGGAGGAATTCCATGTGAACTGGAAAGACCTCCATAAATTGATGCAGAGTGAAAGGAGCAGAGCCAGAAGAACATTGTACACAGGGACTGATACACTGTGGTAAAATCTAATGTAATGGACTTCTTTACTAGCAGCAATGTAATGACCCAGGACAATTCTGAGGGATTTATGGAAAAGATGCTACCCACATTCAAAGGAAGAACTACAGGCGTGGAAACAGAAGAAAAACAACTGTTTGAACATATGGGTTGAGGCAGACATGATTGGGGATGTAGACTCGAAACTACCACACCAATGCAACTATCAACAATTTGGAAATAGGCCTTGATAGATGACACATGTTAAAACCAGTAGAAATGTGCATCGGCTATGGGCAGGAGGTGAAGGGGAAAGTAAGAACATGAATTATGTAACCATGGATAACTTTTCTAAAAAATAAAAATTATTAAAAAATAATAATAATCAATTCATGGAGCATGAACAGAAGATACAGATTTACCAACAAAAGAGATATTTAGAGAAGGACCATAAGAATGCAGTACAACAGAAGGCAAAAGAGGTTCATGGAGCTCATGAGTTTGACTGGATTGCAGAGGTCTTCTAGTTTAACATCCACTAACCCTAAGAATCCCTTTTATAACATATTTGACAAATAATTGTTCAGATTCTACTTAAAGTCCTCCAGTGGAAGGGGAAAGAGAGCTTACCTTTATTAAGTGACTACTATATACCAGACATTATGCTAAACATTTTAGAAATATTCTCTTATTTGAGCCTCATTAAGAGGTAGGCATTATTATTAGGTCCCATTATTCTTTCGGAGCTTTACCCATCCCCTATGTTAGCTACTCTCTCCTTCTGTTCCCAGGATTGTTAGATATGCAAATCTGATGAAGATGCCATCTATGATTTTATTCAAGTAAATCACTGATAAAGTAATAGATATAATAATGTGAAAAGACATTAAGACAAAGATATCCACATATACATCTAATATTCTCTTCTATACCTCCTGCCATATAGATATTGAACCAAGAATAGCTTCTCTGTGAGTTGTGTTACCAGGCTACTTATAAGTCCACCTGACTTCATTGCCTTATACTTTGATCTTGTCCTTGAGTATAGTATGAGAAGTTTTATCCAAAGATTTCCTAAAATAAAAGTAAACTCTTATCCCAAACAGTCCTCTTATCTACTCACATAATAATTCTGGCATGACATCTTATTGATGAAACCATATTTTAAACCCTGTTTTTCAAGCTAATATTTTCTAATCAACACATTAAAGATTTTTTCAAGTGGAAAATAACTGAAAATTAAGGAGATGCCCATCAATTGGGGAATGGCTAAAGGAGATGTAGCATAAAATTGTGATAGAATGAATACTACTGTAGTGTAAGAAATGATGAGCCAGTTAATTAATAAAAACAAATAAAAACCTATATTAAATTATGAAGAGTAAAACAAGCAGAACCAAGAGAACTTTATAGACAGAAACATAAATATTGTTTGAAGAATAACTTGTGTATATCTACTTCCAAAGAATGAACTGATAAACAAAAACAAGTAAGACAGTTTTATATACACATTTTTTGGTCAAATGATGCTTTCTATAGTGCAATATGGGGAGAAAGGGACTTTAATGTAACAAACAGATACATTTTTGAAAGATTTTTTCAAGGATTTTCCCAAGAATTAAAGTGAATTGAAGACCCCATTCTATAGTTTTAGACTCTCATATTCCTATTTTTGAAGACTGAGACATTAACTCTACTCCAGCTTTGTGTTACCTCTCCCATTTTTCAAAACCAAAAATTGCTGAGAATGATTCAGCAATTATATATGTCTGTTCTTTTAAGATCTAGTGATGTAGTTTATCTAGGCCAGGTGACTTGAATTCATTGAGGAAAACTCACCACTTTTTTTATTATTGCCTTACTCATTAGGGGACAAAAATTATCTGTTATTTTTGTTCTTGTTTCCATTGTAAAAAACTGTTTTGCTCTACTAAGAAAACAAAAGCAAAATAAAATTAATAAAACCTACTTCTTCACTCTTTTTATTTATCATCTTCTAATGTACTCCAAGTAAAAGTCCTTTTTCCATCTTTATTCCCATCTTTATCTCCCAACATAGTTTAAAATTTAAAAAAAATAACTTTTTCCTCCCTTTCCTTTCCTTTTCAACTCATTCTGAGGTTTTGAATTTCTGACATTTTTATAGGACTGAGCCACTCTCTCATATTAAGACTTTATAAAAAAAGATTTATTTCCATCTTGTATGCATTCCCCCACATTTAGGTATTTAATAAAGTCTCTTTACATCTACATTGGTCACTTCAAACAAATCTTCTTTTAAAATTCCTATCGAAATTATTTCCCTTTGTATCTTTAGAATTTTACTCTTAGACATCCCTCAACTCTCCTGGACTGAATTATTCTAAAGTGAAGAATATCTAGAAAGAAAGAGTAGTTTAGTATTAAGTGCTATAGTGAAACCTGGAAGCCTAGGAAGAAAATAAAAGCACAGGAAAAAAAAGGAAATTAGATTTGTTGGTCATTGGTGAAATTTGAGATGAATGGTATATATTGAAGACTATTTGAAAGGGTTTGAGCATACCACACTTTATAGGAGATTAACAGTCAAGGAGTAAGTAGTTCATGGTTGTAATACAGCCAAGAGAAGCTTTTTTTACTTTGATTTGTTTTTTAGGCATGGAAAAATTACCATGGAAGTTCAATTTACTCATAAAATTGTTGATAGTTTGCTTTTTTTTCCTCCTTTGAAAATTGTCCATTAATATCCTTTGACAGGTGGCAGCTAGGGGTTATAATGTGTTTACCTCAGTTTCCTCATCTGTAAAATGAGTTGGAGAAGAAAATGACAAACCACTCTGATATTTTGCAAAGAAAACCCCAAATAAGATCACAAAAAGTCAGACATGACAGAAACAACTGAACAACAACAAATCTTTTGACAATTTATCTGTTGGGGAGCAGTCACTTCTAGTAATAACAGGCTCTGAATCCCCAAAGATTCCTGTTAGAGTGATGCTACAATAAAGAAAGAATCTTACTAACAGGGAATTAGTGAGACACTATGAATATGGCTCAGTGAGCAGCCATGGGGTACCTTACCCTTTATGAGGCATTTAAATTTACAGAGAAGAGATTAGGCATGGTTCCTGCTCCCAGATTGTTTACAACTTAATAGGGAAAAAAAGAAACAAAGAGATAATTGCTAGGAAGTATTTCAAAGATAAAGACTGCAATTACAAGAGTAGCCAGGGGATAATGCAGGTGGTTTATAATAGGTAGAACTGATCACAGAAGGGTTCCTGGAGGTAGAAATGTTATTTGGAAAGAGATGAAGGGCTGTATGCATGCAGGACAGCACAGGGAAAGATTTGGGAACAAAAGAAGGTAGAACTGCAGCTGAAGCAAGATGCCCACTTCTGTGCAGTTCCCCAAGGACCTGACTCTATTCTGGAGTGACGCTAGGCACAAAAAAGAACATGTGACTCATTCTTAATCGCAGTAGTAATATTATTAGCAGACCATAATTCTTTCTTATAATCTACTCTACATATTATGCTCCATAACAATTCAATAGGAATTGTTTCCCCATAGGATATTTGTAATCTCAGGGTGCAGCCTGCCACCACAGCTGTCAGAAATGGTTACCGGATGTTTGCAATAATTTCAGTGGGCGAAAAAAGAAAAAAAATGTTTTAAGTAATTTAAAAATATAAATCTGTATATAAATCTAATTCTTGTGACAGAATTGGGAGAGGGAGGAAGGGACCTAAGCTCTATGTAGCACAGAATTCATTTCTGTTTTTTTTTTTTGTTTGTTTGTTTTTTTTTTTTTTTTTTTTTTTTGGTTCTTGCCTGTGATTCCAGGTTTTAGGGTATTCTTCATGGTATCACAGTCAATTAGAGTGTAAGCTCCTTGAGGTCGGGGACTGTCTTTTATCTTTTTTTTTTCATCCTTACCACAGTGCATGACATAATTACATAGGTGCTTATTAAATGTGTATTGAGAGATTGATGGCCCAAGATGCAGGCTCTCCTTCCTCTTTTGAAAACAGAGTTTACAAAGTATCTCAGGAGTCTTCTAGATCCTCGTTCTTGTGATCTTTCCCCTGTGTTACATAACTGTACAAAGTTTTAGGCAATCTACAGACAATGTAATAATTTTTAGTATTATAATTGTTCATCTGGACTCTGTTGGCAATGGGATGATACACAACTGAAAGAAACTGTACATGTTGATATACATATGCCTGCAGGAGATAAAATGAAAATATGGGAAGAAATTGGAGCTGAACTCAAAGGAAAATGATAATATTTGCCTCACCCTAAGGGAGTGACATTGAAGTGGATACTGGAGTAATAATCTGGCCTTGAGCTCATGATGAAGGCAAAAGGACTAACCAGGAGGATAATTTTGCAGTTTATATGCTAACATCTGTCTCAGAGAATGAAGCAAACTCAACACCTGAAGAACTTTTTAAGAGCCTCCAAATTAAGGTAAATAATTCTTTGATTTTAAAGAGTGGCTCTATATAGGACAAGATGGACAAAAATAAATTGGAGAATATAGATCAAGATTTTAACATACATATACACTACATATATGTAAAATCTACTTAAAGCTTGAAGACTGCCTAGAGAAACTTCACATCTATATATAATAGCTAGATAATTATTGTTTCTTTTATCCAGGACAAATCAAGTAACCTCAATCTACTTCAGTTTCTCAGCTGTAAAACTGACTTGACATCATCATTATTATAATATTTATCTCCAAGTGTTGTGATGAGGATATTATGAGATAATCTTTGTAAAGTTCTTCACATCATGTCTGGAATATAATAGGCTCTAATAAATATTTTTTGTTTTGCTGGGTTTTGTTTTTGCTACATCACCCTAGTCACTATATACTTTATTAGATTTAAATTCTTTATAATTTAGGGATAATAATATTACCTAAATTATACTGTGGGAGGATCAAATAAAATAATACATGTAAAGCATTTTGTGAACTTTAAACCATTATATAAATATAAGTTACTATTATTATATTTGTTTCCGTAATTAATCTCTAATAGACAAAAAGAGGGTTTTCCAAACAAAGGCTAAATTTTCTAGATGTCTCTATTTGTATGTGATATTGTTTTGATGGATCCAGCCCCAGAATACTAGAGGGCCTCCTCAGTAAAATGAACAGTAACTCAAAAGAGAGAGTCCCAGAAAACCACTCAGAGAAAAAAAATCAAGATTGCTTTTTGCTCAGATTATGACATTCAACTGGATAAATCACCCCATTAGACTAGTTATCAGTTCATAGATCTTGTATTACATATGGATGATTGACTGGGCCCAGACTTGTACAAGCAAAGGAGATTCAGGTGCATCATATTTGGTAAATGCTTCCAAATGATCTCATGCTGCTCTCTTTCATAAATCCAACTTTTTAACACCAGTATTCTTACAGTAATGTTATATGACTCTCAGTCATTAAACACTACTATTTTTCTAAAATCAAAAATTGCACTGACCCTAAAGGACAACAGAAAGATGCAGGATGGGTATATTTAGACTGACATATGTCCAATGGTGATCTATCCTCTGATAGTGGGATCAAAAGACATGTGAGGGTAGAACCATACCAATTAACAGCATGGAGATGGGAGAGGGTAAGGAGTAGAGAATGCCTCAGTGAAGTTCAGTATTTCTGGAAGAAAGTACCTTTTTATCTATTTTGTATTCTCTGAGCCTGCTCCCTAGAGCTGTTAGCCTGGGTGGATGGCTATGTGGATCAATGACACTCAAGAGTAATTCAGGATTGCTTTAAGTAGGCTAGGATGGCTGAATGGAAGGATGGAGAGGGAGTGTAAGTAAAGAAAGATATGTTCCTGGGCATATTCCCACTTATTCATGAATGAATGAATGAAAAAGCACTTCCGTGTTTACTATCTACCAGGGACTGTGCTATGTGACAGAGATACAAAAGAAAAAAAAAGCAAGTCTTTTTCTTAAAAGTATTTGATAATTTAAGGGGTTTAGGAGTGGGGCAGACAATGCAGAAGAGGGAACTAGGAATTAAATATGTATAAGAAAATGGGAATGGCTGCATGGTAGTGTGTATTGTTTGCAAATGGCCAGCAATTCTGGTCAAGATAGGGTAAGAGCTCATGGAATAGAGTTCAGGGTATTAGGGACAGAATCTGGATTTCAGTGGGAGAGAGTTAAGGAAGGTGGCCAGAAGCATAGGTGTGGAAATGACCCAGAAAGTGGTGCTCAGAACCAAATACCTTACTTCACTCTAAGTCTGACAAGTACAAGGTTATCTCACTCATCCTGTAGGCCAATCCTTTTGTGTTATATGGTCCAGGCTTGTGATTTTATCAGCATTTGGCATTTCTGGGTAGGTAAGTTCCACTATCATGCAGATTTAAAACACTGAAACTTTTGGTATTTAAATGGTTTGTCCTGTTCCTATAGTCAGTATTTGTCAGAGGCAGCTCTTTAGCCCAGGTCACCTTGATCCCAAGGTAGACTCCAATGTGCCATCCTGCATCAGGACAAAGTGGCTATATATATCCAAGTCCCTGTGAACTTTTATTGGCTGCCCTTTTACCTACAAAGATTATAGTCCACAAGAGGAGGAACCAGAAATTTCTGAACCTGGAGCAAAGGTGGAAAGAGAGGTAGCTGTGTCTATGAGACAGAAGCCCAAGATATCATAAAAAAGAAGTGTATAGGCAGGCAGTTCTTTTGGCTCCTCTGGTATTTGACTATGTTCATTTTTTTTTAATTACAGGGTTCTTTCTTCTCCTCAGAGCTATTTAACTTCTCCTCTGTCTTTTTCTGTATCATCATTCAGGTCATCTCTCCTAACTGTGGGAGCCCTGCAAGGCCCTCTTCACTTTATATAATTTTTCTTCAACTGACATCAAGAACTCAACTAGTTGTAGTTAAGCTTTCTATGCAATTGACTTCCGATAGTATAGATAGTATAGATAGTTTACATAGCCAGTATTAGCCAGTAGTAGATACATCTAATTTTACCTTTTTCTTTAAGTACTAGTTCTACATCAACAACTGCTTGATGGACATTTTTAACTCAATATATCAAGAACATAGAATCACAGATTTCAAGCTGAAATGGAACTTGAAGGTCATCTAATCCAACCCTTTCATTTTATAGATGAGGAAATTAATGATCATAGAAATTGAGTGACTTATCAAAAATCAAAAAAGTAGCAAATAAGATAATTAGGGTTAGAACCAAAGTCTGCCCTCTTTTTCAAACATTCTTATTTCTCTTATGGGCATCATCATCTTTTTTTTACTCTCCAAGTATTACAATCTTCAAAGATTCTCTGTCCTTACCCTCTCATGGTCAATCAGTTGCTTCTCAATCACTTTCTATTTATATAAGTAACACCCTAATTCAGATTCTTATAAGATAATTTTACCCTATAATGTAGAAAAATTCATAATTCAGCTCCTAGGTACTAGTGTAATTCCACTCAACTTGTTCTCCATGAAGTTACCATAACACATATTTGACTATTTCACTTCCTTTCTTCAGAAACTTCAGTGCTTCCCACTTGCCTGCAGGATAAAATGGAAGCTTAGTTTGGTATTGAAAAAAACTTCATGATATGGACATTTATCTTTTGTTGTTAAAATCAAATGTATTTGAGGAATGGCTTATGCTGCACAAATATCGCCTCAGAATGTCAATCACATTTTGGAGTAATTTAGGACCACCTTTAATAAATTCATTCCTGATATCTATATTTACCTGGACCATATGAAAAGCCTAATTCTGTAATGGCTCTCAACTTTAGACTTTCACTTGTTGCTGAGACCACCAATGGTATCTTCCTTCATGCTGAGTTGGCCTTCAACCACTAGGGTCAGGAAATGACAGTGTTCCCAAAAAACCTTGGCAGAAACTGTACAGAGCTGTTGTCTGAACTGATTTATAGTGGAGGTTGTGTGGATTCTACCAACCAAAGCTTAGTTCTGCTTCTCATGACCCTTGGAAAGTAGGATGTTTCCAAAATCTTGCCTGCTAGGACCACTGTTTACAAAATAGAATTTTTATGACATTTGAAAAGTCTCTTCTAAATTGTATTCAAAATCGAAACTAAGCACTGTAGTGAAGATCTTCCAAGGTGGGACCTGGTTTCTCAAATCTCATCAAGACCATCAAGTAACATCACTTCCTCCTTAAAATGAGATCAGACTAGACTAGACTGAAAAACACTTATTTGGTGATTCTCTAGCCATTTTTTGCCTTTTAACTTAAAAGAAAAGAAACAAAACTGTTACAGGTGAATCTTGTTCCTGTGATGATAGGGTCATTTTCTCAAGTTTCAGGTTTTTCACACAACTGCTTTCAGAGCTAGCTCTGGGTATTTAAGTTTTCAGTTCTTCTAATGTGGAAGAATGTAGGGAGAAGTGTGTGTAATACTCCCCAGGCCTGTGCTCTTGTCTGTGAGTAACCACAAGGACTCTTATCAACCCTGGAACTGTGTAACCAAGGTCCCTGCTCCCCGGTGACCACAATCTGAGATCATCACCTGGAACTGTGTATAGGCAATGCCAGCAAAGGAATCCTTGTGATCTTCCAACTAGTTGTCCAACTCTCTTACCTTCTCTTGCTGAGAACTCCAAAGGCTATTGTCACTGATTTAGCCAACCCCAAGATCTATGATGGCTTTCTGATGTGGGGCCTGCCTTGTCAGAGTAGAGTGTTCCATTTCCATTAAGATGGGAATTTTTGCCAACTTTCTAAGTTATCTTGATCTGAAAAATTGTTCCACTTCTTCCTGTGGGTTTTGCTTTTCCAGAATTCCTTTTCAAGAGTTATATCAAAGTTGTTTGAAGGGAAATTTGATAGAGATCTGGTGGGTCCTTCTACCTTCTCCACCCTCTTGGCTCAGCCCTATCATGATTAGGCACTTTAGACATTTGTCTTCTTCCTACTTTCTGGGAGGTCAGTTCAAGGCCAAAGAAAAAATAAAACCTTCTAAAGTTGGAAGCATACAAGTGGTTAAGGCAATGGGCTACCAATGATAATCTTTATTCCACCCTTTAGAAGGTTGGGAATTGGGTGCTGAAGTTCCAAGTGTTCTTTGTATCCTGTCTTGGTGACCACTGTCCTATCTCAGTCTCAGCTTTTAACATTTTTTCTGTATCAAAGAGTTAGAGATCAAAAGCCATTCTTTTGTTCTCCTCCCCCTTCCACTAGAAGATATATGGTGTTAGAGATACTAGGAAAAGGAAATGCTGAAAACAACTTCTCTAGCCCTTGGTAGAAGGGGAGTGGTAGCCACTGACCTTAACTGTGTTGGGCACACCAAGGTCATTGAAGAATTCCTTCCAAAATTAACATTCTCAAGTCAATTCAAGATCTCAAAATTTAATAGTGCTCAATTCTTCTGCTTCACACTCCCTTCTCCAGTTGTGTCTTTTTAGGCCAATTATGATTTCCTTCATAAGATCTAAAGAGGTAGCCAGCTCCTTATTCTCATTGCAATTTGTCTGATATTTATTATTCTTTCACTTAAAACAAATAATAGTGTGTTAAAGACTAATAAAAATATGAGATGTTGGGCTAAATCTGCAACTTGAAGGTTAAAAAAATTAAAGATGCTTGGAGATTTATTATGTATTTTAAGAAATTGGCAGAATTTTCCCACTGGCTTGATGTACTCAAAAGGGAATAAATTATTTAGGAACCTTGATTTCTGATGGTAATTTTTCAAAATCTAATCTATTCAATTTAGCTGGAAAATTAATTTTTATGAGGTTCACCAATTAAAAATTCTAGTTATTTAATTTTTATATCCTTTCAAACACTGTCAGCATCTGATCAATTACATGTCCATGTTTCTGGTACAACAGCACTTTTTCTTAATCATTAGGGAAAAAATCTCTTGATTCTCTACTAAGCTGCCATTAAAGAGTTGTGAAAAGAATGAATGTGACAGGGACATGATATTCTTTTTTTGGGAGAAGATATTCAAGCTGAAGGAAAACTGATGCTTCTTATACTGCTAAGTTAATACTGAAAGGTATCATTTGGTAATAAGTGGAGGACTAGTTTTGGAGTTAGGATGATGAATGAACGAATGAAATGAATGTTTTTATTTGAGCACTTATTATGTAAAAAGCTCTGTGCTAAGAACTGGGGATATAAATAGAAAAGTGATATTCCCCGCTTTCAAGTTGCTCACATTCTAGATTTTAGATTTTAGCTACAAGATGGAAGTAAAGATCTCACGGCCCTTAAGATGAAATGTCTCTTATTTAACAAATTTCTTATATTGAACAGTTTAGCAATGTCAGTGACTTGTGAAAAGAACTTAATTTTCTGGTTCTTCAACAGTTATGGATATAGCATCTTCAGGAAGATTTGGCAAGCTACAACTCTAGTGCTTGCTTCTTAGGATTATGACTTAGTCCCTGTGCCAGAATCATTGCTTTTCCCAAGACTTTTAGGTTCAGGATGTTGGGCTGTCTGCATGCTAAAAAGAGATGAAAATCAAGGTGATGGTAGTGGATCAACTTGCCTGTTATATGTTATCTCCAGATTTTCACAGGGTGTCAGACTATTTCACCTGGCTTGCTAGACTAATTGATGGCACTTCAATTTGGGCAGCTGGGTGACACAGTGTGATAGGCAGCATGGAATGATAGGACTGCAGTCAGAAAGGCCTAAGTTCAATGCCATTCTCAGACAATTATTAGTTGTGTGACCCTGGGGAAGTAACTTAATCTCCTTTTGCCCCAGTTTCCTCATCAATAAAATGAGGATAATAGCACCTATCTCCCAGAGTTGTTGTGAGAATTAAATAATAAAGTCCTTAGCTCAATGTCTGGAATATAGCAAGAATTATATAAATGTTAGTTATTATTATTACTTGTTATTATTTCTGCCTCTGACACATACTGACTGTATGACATTGGGCAAGTTACTTAACCTATCAATAAGTAGTCCATGGAGTTCTCTAAGATTATTAGTTATACAATGATTTTCTATCCCCATTAATAGATGGGCTTAATTTCCTGAACATGAGTCTTTGTACCAGTTAAATCACAGACCCAGCCTCCTGACCCTTACCACCTAATTCCCTCCCACCCCCACAAAATCTAGCAGTATTAGCACCAAAACCAGAATGACCTCTGACTCCAATTTCTTGTACCTTCTGTTGAGATTCTGTATGTCTTTAAATTTTATAAAATGCAAGAAATTCTTCACCAATAATTTATTTTTATCTCTAACATTTTATTTTAGATTCATGGATAATGAAAACCCTCTTCATATTTCTGAATGGACCATTGCTCTTTCTGTCTCTTTATTACCATTCCTTTCCCCGAGCTTTATACTTAAGACAATGGTCCTAGACTCCTTTTACGTTTATAACATTAACAACTAAAATGTTAACTTTAATTTTATAGCATACTGCATTTTTGAGTAGAAAATTGGAAAAATATGCTGTAGGTACTTAGCAAATGTTTTTGAAAAATCACTGATTAAGCTCCTTTCAAAAGACTTGGTTGCAAAGATTTAAAATCACATTAATTAATAAAATATACAAAAATGGCAGTAGCTATCAAGTGATGTGCATATGTACTACATTTCTAGGTATGTTTGATCTCCTGAGGATAGTTGCTACCTGTGGGCCTGAGGTAAATTGAGAGTCTACATAGATAACTCTTTTATTCACCAGATTCCTGTTAAAATCAGTTAGTAGACACAAGTATCTTTTAGCCAAGACATTTACTAAGACACCATCATAAAGAGAGTAGATACAAAACATTCTCTTCTTCTAACTCATCACACCTCAGTACACCTCCCCCAGAAACTCTGCCCACCCACTTTCAAAGTAGCTAGGTGATTCAGTGGATAGAGTGCTAGACTTGGAGTCAGGAAGACCTTAGTTCAAATCCAGTCTCAGATACTTACTAGTGTACCCTTGGCAAACCCCTTAACTTCTATTTGTCTTAATCCCTTGGAAAAGAAAATTGCAAACTACTCTTGTTTCTTTACCAAGAAAAACCCATAATGGGGCCACAAAGATACACATATATCGAACAACAGCAGGCTACCCACTCTAATACTCAAATGATCTCCAACAAACTGATTGTATCCTAGTAGCTTTTCTATTCTCCAGCACTTCTAATCAGGCCAGAAGAAATTTGAGCATTATCAACAACTATCTGCCTTTAATGCAGTCTCTCCATGCATTACTTTATCCTTTGTGAGGTGGCATATGACTTAAGAACATGTTATTCCATTTTATGTCTTCTGAAACTTTTGGGTAACCTTAAAAATACTAATGGAATAATCATGTAAGACATGGTGAATGTAGAAAATCAATGAATAATATATTTTAGAGGTGTCTTTCTAGGCTGAATAAAGTCAGTATTAATCCAGGAAAACTCTTAGAAACGTTTAATGCTATTTCTGTTGTCTTGTGCAAAGTGCTGATCTTCAAAACCATAATAAGGTTCTAAGTTATAGTTTAGTTGAATAATGAAATGTAATATTACCTAATATTTACATAGCACTGTGCTAAGCACTTCACAGTTGTTAACTATTATAAGAATAAAGATAGCATCTGCCAAAACTATAATAATAATGAGTGCCAGTGACCAATGTTATGATAGATAAGGAGAGAGAGTCTGTGATTGTGAGACTCTCTTCTACCTCTCCCCTCCCACCAAATATACACTGGGAGACTTTAAGGAGGTGTCACCCTGAAATTGGGTGACCTGGATGGTCATGCTGCCCCACAGGTGTTGGGGGCAAGGCTTCCCTATAAGATAAGATATTGGATACCCCAATCCAATTCTGAATGAGGGTGGGATTCACACAAGACTCCCTCCCCCATGTCAGTCAACTTCACAGCATGTCTGGCTTCAAAATGGAGGCAGCCAGACCAACCTGTGATTCTCCTCCCCCTCCTTGTCTCTCAGGCACTCTGGAATACTATCTGACTAATGAATGGCTTTTATTATTTGTAATTCAGAGGTTGGGGAAAAGGGTGAAGGGCAGAGGGATTTTGGCATGCCTTCTCTATTTCTATGGGGTCCATCATTCAGGTGGGAAACTTTGGGGTTCCCACTCCCAAACATCTCCCCTCACCCCTTCTCCTTCTGTTTCTATTTCTATTTCCTTTTTCTATCCTTTCTATAATTTTAAGTTAGACTGAAAGCGTCTCTCAGCAAGATTAGATAATGGGGGAAGGACTAAGAGATTGTCCCCAAAATGGAGTCCAAAAAAACTTAGCTCACTCGATGATTGAAGTCTTGCTGGGTGAGATACGAAGGAATCTTTGACCAGGGAATCAGGGTTTCAATGTCCAAAGAAAGATGCTCAGGAAGCCCTCAGGACTGGATCCGAGATGGAATGTCCTCTGCCGAAACCCCTTCTCTTCCTCCTTCTTTCACCAGAGCATCGCCCTGAATTCTCTCTGGTCTCCCAATTGTCAGTAACTGTTACCAACCATTAGCCACTCCTTCTCTGGTTCCTTTTGTCCTATCCCCCTTGCAAAAATCCCATCCTTACACTATTTGATTCTCAAAACAACCCTGGCAGGTATGTGCTATTATTGTCTTCATTTTACAGATGAGGAATTGAGGCAATAATGATAAAGTGACTTGCCCAGAGTTAGATTAATAAGTATTTGAGGCTAGATTTGAGGCCAGCTCTTCTCTACTCCAGGCCTATTACTCCATCCACTGGTTTACCTTAGATGCTCAGATATGAATAAATGAGTGAGAATTTAATATTTATTGATGATTATGGTAAATTTTTATTATTTGACAGTAGTGTCAAAGTGAAATAGATATTGAGAGCAATTAAACCTTATATAAAGATACCTGTTGGCTCCATAATGACTTAGAAAGTCACTTGTGTTTATTTAGTTCTTTTTTATTAATATATCTGCACATTAAAATCAGATAGGAAGTAACTACATTTTAATTTGGTTCAGACTTCATTCATTGATATAGGCTTATATACTTTTAATGAAAGCATGGGGGATACCTTTTCAGGAATGTTGTGGGCTGCCTTTGGCCATGTGTTTAGCACCTCTGGTTTAGACCTTCCCTCCTGTGATTTCATCAGGACATGTAAACTCTCTCCATGGATACAAATTGGCAACTTCACTGCTAGTTTGGTTCTCAAAGAGCTGCCCTGGGCAATGAGAGATTGAGTTGCTCAAAGTCACACTAACAGTAAATATCAGAGGCAGAACTTGATTTCTTGTTTATTACTGACCTATTACATCTTTCTGCTTCTCAGTAATATGAGTTAAGAACATTTTGAATTAGTAATTAATATCAAAATGTCTTAATAAAGATTTATTATCAGCTATAGCTGGGGAGAGATCTTGCCCCTTAAGAACTTACATATGGGCCAATTTTCTGAAAGGTCTTTGGGGAAAGAATGAGGATGTGATGCCTCATGGTAATCCTTGACCACTTCTAGAAAAAGTTATCAGAACTACAACTGAAAGAGGCAGCCTGGAGATTTGGGTTTCAGCACCAGGTCTGATAATTGCAAACTCTGTGACCATAACTTTTAACTATTTCATCATTTTGACACTCATTTTCCCCAACTATATATGGAAAAATTACACTCCTACTATCTGTCTTACAGAGTTATTTTATTATTACATATGAAGAACTTGGGAGACCACTGCTTCCATAAATTGAGATTATCTGTTCAATTCTGACCTTGGAGTCTTCCTATCTGGTAAGCTTCCTGCCCTCTCTTCCATAATAAACATGAAGAATTAAAAGAAGCATAAAAAAAGAAGAAAAGGAAGGGGTTTGTTCTTATTACATATCTAAGGTCGGAAACCTTTGGGTAATATTTAGGGCAAAGGTACTGCATACAGAGCCCAGAAAGTTTATGTTTATTTCTTGCCATGAAGGTAGACCAGTAGGAACAAGAAAAGGAAAGAGGAACCCTGGCTCCAGCAATAGAAATAAGAGATAATATATTCTCAGTAATTTTTTTTGTTTCAGAAGTTTGATGCTATCCTTCAGGAAGCCATAACTGGGAAAGAACTAAGAGTGAATTATCATCAGGCAAATTTATTCTCATAAGGAAACAATTTTTTAAACTTTAAAATCCCTAGTTTCTTTGCCCTAAATGTAGCATCTATAGTATTAGATCTATGATAGCTTAATTCTTAGCCTCTTATAATTTCTATTAATATTTTTAAATATTTATAGCTATATGTATGCATATGCATACCAGTATAACAGTCATTTTATATGCCTGAAAGTGACTTAATTTTGGATGATAATTATTATCTTGGATTATATTATATATACATAGTAGCATCTGTCATAGAAGCTTATATATTTTTTTTTATTTTTTTTCCTGTAGAATATTTTTCCAAGATTACATGATTTATGACCATCCCCTCCTTTTCCCTCCCCCTTCTGGAGGTGACAGCAATTCCACTGAGTTATACATGTATCATTGTTCAAAACCCTTTTCCATATTATTCGTATTTGTAATAAAGTGATCTTTTAACCTCAAAATCCTAATCATATCCCTATCTCACTATGTGATTGATCCTATGTTTTTCTTTTGCATTTCTGCTCCAACAGTTCCTTCTCTGGATGTGGAGAGCATTCTTTCTCATAAGTTACTCTGGATAGTCCTGGGTCATTGCATTGCTACTAATAGAAAAGTCGGTTAAATTTGATTGTGCCCCATGTATCAGTCTCTGTGTACAAGGTTTTTCTTGCTTTGCTCCTTTCACTCTGCATCAATTCCTGGAGGTCATTCCAGTTCACATGGAATTCCTCCAGTTAATCATTTCTTTGAGCACAATAGTATTCCATCACCAAAAGATACTACAATTTGTTCAACCATTTCCCAACTGATGGACACAACCTCATTTTCCAAACTTTTTGCCAACACAAAGAACACAGCTATAATATTTTTGTATAAGTCTTTTACCTTATTATTTCTTTGGGGTACAAATGCTACAATAGTATAGCTGGGTCAAAGGATAAGCATTCTTTTAAAGCCCTTTGCACATAATTCCAAATTATCTTCCAGAATGGTTGGACCCATTCATAATTCTATCAGCAGTGTATTAATATCCCAATTTTGCCACATCCCCTTCAACACTTATCACTTTACTTTGTTGCCATATTGGCCAATCAGCTATGTGTTAGGTGGTACTTCAGAGTTATTTTAATTTATATTTCTGTAATCAGGAAGGATTTAGAACACTTTTTCATGTGCTTATTGATAATTTTGATTTCATCATGTGAAAATTGCCTATTCATGTATTGACCATTTGTAGATTGAAGAATGCTTGTTTTTTTTAAAAAAATTGACTTAGTTATTTACATATTTGGCAAATTAAACCTTTGTCAGAGAGTTTTGTTATAAAAATATTCTCCCAAGTTGTTGTTTTCCTTCAAATTTTGATTGCATTGGTTTTATTTGTACAAAAGCTTTTTAATTAGATATAATTGGAGTCATTCATTTTACATTTGGCAATGTTCTCTATCTCTTGCTTGGTCCTATTTTCCTTCCTTTCCCACAAATGTGACAGGTATATACTATTCTATGTTCACCTAATTTATAATTTCATTCTTTATTTTTAAGTCATTTACCTATTTTGAATTTATCTTGGTATAGAGTGTAAGATGTTGATCTAAACCTAATTTTCCCCATATTGTTTTCCAATTTTCCCAGAAGTTTTTCTCAAATAGTGAGTTCTTTTCCCTAAAACTTGGATCTTTGGGTTTATCAAAGGAGCTTATATACTTTTAATGAAAGTATAGGGGATTCTTTTCTTGAGAAAAGCCTTTGAGGCCACTGTAATCTTTGATTGGTTGAAGATAAGTATAAAACATTTTCCTGAAGAATATAAAACCAATTTCTTCTGATATTTTTATTCATTTATTCATTGATTTATTAAATGATGTTCTTGTTTATACATTCTATTTTCATTGTCAATTTTTAACATTTAAAAAAATTAAGTTAAAATCCTCTCTCCCCCCCAAACAATTTTATCACCCATTTAGAAGGCAAGCAGTATGAATACCACTATATGTGAAGTGATGCAAAACATACTTCTTTATTAGTCTTGATATTCCCACTCCCCCCAAAAACAGTTAAAATTGGGTGAAAATATGGTTCAATGTCAGAGTTCATTATTTCTCTCTCTCTCTCTCTCTGGAGTAGATAGTATTTTTGGTAGTGGTCCTTTAAGAGTTAAAGTTTGATTTACAACTCTGAGTAGAATTTTGCAGCTGGGTCTGCAACAGAATTTTGAATGCCATTTTCCGATAAAGAACAGTTAATGTAGTTTTAGGCTCGATTTATTTATCAGCCACAACTCCCTGGGAAAATAATCCCTTTCATAATGTAATGAATATACATAGTACTTACGGCAAGCCTTAGAAGCTTAGGAAAAAATAATAAATATGTTTAAAGAGATGCTTCCCAAAAGACAGGAGGCTTAGACAGACATTAGCTTTGTGTTTCTTTTTATAGACATAAGAATATTGGAGGTGGAAAGGTTGTCTCTTTTGCCTCTATCAGCATTCTGCATCTCTACACCTGGCAATTTATGACAAAGTCTTTCACTGACATGAATGGTAAATTCCACAGAGTGATAGAGAGGTCATTACTATTCAGCCTTGGATACAAGTATTAGCTCAGACAAAAGTCTTTAAATTCAATATGCTGACCTCAATTTGGCTTAGATTTGTTGGTATTTTGCAAGATAAATGCTTACATATCATCATGAAGAGTTTACTGAAATGGTTGTGGATTGGAATCTATTTGTGTATGAAAGTAGAAGTTGAGTTTAGAGGAAAAAATGCACTATTAATGCCATCATCATCTTTCTCTGGTCATATTATTGCAAAAGGTGGAAAGGTACCCACCTTACCACACCCCTCATTACCAGACTTTAATAGCATTAACTGAATGGCTTTCATTTTTCATCTGGGCTTTCATCTCTACATATCTCTCATACATTGAAAGATAAAATATTAAACAATGATAGACACACCTGAGAAATGTGTGTTCAGAAGAATGACTAAATACCTTTTAAAAATACAACAGAATAGAAAGAACTTTATTAATTAAGAAGAATGCATAATTGAACATCAGAACTTTATGTAGAGATTCAGACGGAAAAAATTTTTTTCTGAATAGTACAGAGAAAGCTGGTGAAAGCCAGAGAAAACTGAACAAGTTTAATGAAATATTCTCATTAGAAACAGTTAGCTAAACAAATAAGCAAAATCTAAACATCAGATACAATCTTAGATATTTAACAGATCTCTAGCAAAATACCCAGTTTACCTAACCATTGACCCTCATGCTAATTAACCACATGGATAATGTTAAAGCTCCTTCCCACTCTGCCATGAAGAAAAGCAACTAACCATATGGCCAGAACCATTTTTAAACTCCATTCTCTAACTCCCAAGTGTCTTGATTGGCTGAAATCCAGTGGTCTTGCTGATTATAAATTTCTTCCTCCCATAATGCCTCATCATCAAGGGCTCTTGGACCTTGAAGTTCCCAGTCTATTTTGTCACCCTTTTTTATTGGATAGTTTTTTATTTAAAATATCCTGACTGAAATTCACTTAGAATATAAACAAAATAAACAACTGTCTAATATGAATATGATTTGAGGGGTAATGGAAGGCCCCACTGCTCCAAAAAATACCCTACCTGCCCATGGTATCATCATTTTTTCTTGCTTCAACTTTACCCCCACAAAAGAGTGTCTTTTGATTAGACAACAGAGTGGACAAAGTTGTTAAACAGAGTTATTGCAGAAGGGTTATAGAATAAAGATAATCTCTTCTAGACCTTTTAAATAACACATACAATAGTTAAATGATCATATTAACTATTTATTATAGGAAATGGGTTCATGTGATACCAACTTAAGAAATGAATTCTGTATCTGGATTACTTTTTTATGAAAGTAGGGAACAGATTTTTTCCTCTTTATATTCCTAGTAACACATTCAGTAACTCAATAGTAGGACTTTCATAATTATTTGTTGTTGACTGAAAATAGGAACATTGTCAATGTAACCTTGAAAAGAATTTTCTTAATAAATAAAAATATTGAAAAAAAAGAAAAGAAAAGAAAAGAAAAGAAAATAGGAACATTGTGATAATTTACCTATGTGTATTTTCTCATTTATTTGGGGAAAGTAGTTAGTTTAAGGAAGTGATAATCATATAGATTAAGTACCTCAAACCTACTGTGCTATAAAAGGCTTCCTGATTGAATGAAATTGAGTCAGGAATTGTATAGCAGAAGAACTGATTTCAATTAGGCAGGTAAGTGAATGACAAAATTAAGGGGTGCCCTGCCACAGCATACAACTTTATTGAATGAGGTAGAAAGGAAGCTGGATAATCTAAGCCTAGAGAAAATCATGATGATTCAAGCAATATTTAGAGAGTTGTAACAAGATAGAGAGTAGGAAGTGAAGAGTTAATTTCTCTGGGACTGGAGAGACTCATTTTGTATATATTTAAAATATTTTCATACCATGGTATTATTTTGACTTTACCTTTTCTTTCTTTCCTCATTATAAGCCTAAAAAATGCATTTTTTTGGCCTTAGACATTTTGGGATTGGAGTTAGAAGGGAAAGAAGGAAGTCAATAATAAAAGCTAGTATCAGAGGTAGAGAGAGATGCAGGTAGAAAGAGAGAAAGAGCATGAAAAGTTGGAGACATAGCAGGAGAAAACAGAGAAGCAAGAGGAAAAGAAGGACAATGGAGAAGAAGAGGTGATAATAAAAAGAACTAAACCAAATCAAAAGTCAAGGAGGTTAAGGAGGCTTTGTGCTTAGAATTTTGGATTCATGGATCTAGAAAACATAATGTAGTAGGAGTTTAGGAAATTGAGTAGGGAAAGGAAAATAAATTGGTTTGAGAATCCACAGAATGGATTGGTTTCTAGTGGAGTAGATATGGATTAGTTAATTCCATAATATGAATTAAGAGACACAATGGACCATTAACAAAAAAAAAGGATAAAAACTGTGCTAAACTGAAGTTTGGAAGGAAGAAGATGCTCTGAGACAGAAAAAAAAAAGTTGACCCAGAGTTAAAAGGACTTTCTTTTGTATGGGTTGTAGTTAAATTTTAGGAAACAAGTCAAATTGAGCTGACCAAGGGATGTCCAATCTTTTTCTCTCTTTTTCTATATCTTGACCTTTTTTCTGAGATTCTCCTTTTTCTTATACGTCTGAATCACGTTTCAGAAGAACAGACAAGGGAAATATACTATTTCCCTATAAAAATATTAAACAATTTAAACTCAAAAATCAGTAAATGAAATTTAACTCCACATAAATAGAATGAGTATGTAAAACAATATCTTCTATGGGCAAGCTCTTTAAACACTTAAAGATAGTATTCAAGAGCCACAAAATTTTCATTTTTACAAGTTCTGTATCTCTAATTCCTTAAGTAATTTTATAATGATAAGATCTCAATTTTTACTATCCTAGTTGTTTTCCTTTGGACCTTCTCCAACATAATATCCTTTTTTTAAAAACATTTATTAATATTTATTTTTTTGAAAAGTTAACATGGTTACATAATTCATGCTCTTACTTTGCCCTTCACACCCCGACTTCCCCCTACCCCCATGGCAGATGTGTATTTCCACTGGTTTTAACATATGTCATTGATCAAGACCTATTTCCAAATTGTTGATAGTTGCATTTGTGTGGTAGTTTTGAGTCTACATGCCAATCATGTCTGTCTCAACCCATGTGTTCAAGCAGTTGTTGTTCTTCTGTTTCCACTCCTGTAGTACTTCCTTTGAATGTGGGTAGCATTCTTTTCCATGAATCCCTCAGAATTGTCATTGCATTGCTGCTAGTACAGAAGTCCATTACATTAGATTTTACCACAGTGTATTGGTCTCTGTGTACAATGTTCTTCTGGCTCTTCTCTTTTCACTCTGCATCAATTCCTGGAGGTCTTTCCAGTTCACATGGAATTCCTCCAGTTTATTATTCCTTTGAGCACAATAGTATTCCATCACCAGCATATACCACAATTTTTTCAGCCATTCCCCAATTGAAGGGTATACCCTCATTTTCCAGTTTTTTGCCACCACAAAAAGCACAGCTATAAATATTTTTCATAGAAGTCTGTTTATCTATGATCTCTTTGGGGTACAAAGCCAAAAATGGTATGGCTGGATCAAAAGGCAAGCATTCTTTTATAGCCCTTTGAGCATAGTTCCAAATTCACAGCAAGAATGGTTGGATCAGATCACAACTCCACCAACAATGTCCCAGTTTTGCCACATCCCCTCCAAAATTCATTACTCTCCCCTTCTTTCATTTTAGCCAATCTTCTAGGTGTGAGGTGATACCTCAGAGTTGTTTTTTTTTTTATTTTAAACCCTTAACTTCTGTGTACTGACTTATAGGTGGAAGAGTGGTAAGGGTGGGCAATGGGGGTCAAGTGACTTGCCCAGGGTCACACAGCTGGGAAGCCTCTGAAGCTCAGAGTTGTTTTGATTTGCATTTCTCTAATTATTAGAGATTTAGAACACTTTCTCATGTGCTTATTGATACTTTTGATTTCTTTATCTGAAAATTGCCTATTCATGTCCATTGCCCATTTATCAATTGCGGAATGGCTTGATTTTTTATATAATTGGTTTAACTCCTTGTATATTTGAGTAATTAAATGCCTATCAGAGTTTTTTGTTATAAAGTTTTCCCACTTTGTTGTTTCCCTTCTGATTTTGGCTACGTTATTTTTTTTGTACAAAAAGCTTTTTAGTTTGATATAATCAAAATCATTTATTTTACATTTTGTAATTTTCTCAAACTCTTGCTTGGTTTTAAAATCTTCCCGTTCCCAGAGATCTAACAAGTAAACTACTCTATATTTACTTAACTTATTTATAGTTTCCCTCTTTACATTCAACTCATTCACCCATTCTGAATTTATCTTGGTGTAGGGTGTGAGATGTTGATCTAAACCTATTCTCCCCCATATTGTTTTCCAAATTTCCCAGCAGTTTTTGTCAAATAGTGGATTTTTGTCCCAAAAGTTGGGCTCTTTGGGTTTATCACACACAGTTTTGTTGATGTCACTTACCCCAAGTCTATTCCACTGATCCTCCCTTCTATCTCTTAGCCATAACCATATTGTTTTGATGACTGCTGCTTTGTAGTATAGTTTTATATCTGGTACTGCTAGGCCCCCTTACTTCACATTTTTTTCATTATTTCCCTTGATATTCTTGATCTTTTCTTATTCCAAATGAAATTTGTTATAGTTTTTCCTAATTCAGTAAAGAAGGTTTTTGGTAATTTGATAGGTATGGTGCTAAATAGGTAAATTAATTTGGGTAGAATGTTCATTTTTATTATGTTAGCTCATCCTACCCATGAACAATTAATGGCTTTCCAATTGTTGAGCTCCAGTTATGTTATCCAGTTAAGAAGATAATGGGCATCCTTGTTTCACTCCTGATCTTATTGGAAAGGCTTCTAATTTATCCCCATTGCATATGATGCTTGTTGATGGTTTTAGGCATATACTGTTTATTATTTTTAGGAAAGGTCCTTCTATTCCTATACTTTCCAGCATTTTCAATAGGAATGGGTGCTGTATTTTGTCAAAGGCTTTTTCAGCATCCATTGAGATAATCATGTGATTTTTGTTTGTTAGATTGTTGATATGTTCAGTTATGTGGATGGTTTTCCTAATGTTGAACCATCTTTGCATTCCTGGTATAAATTCCACCTGATCATGGTGGATGATCCTCTTGATCACTTGCTGGAGTCTCTTTGCTAATATTCTATTTAAAATTTTTGCAGTTATGTTCATTAGAGAGATTGATCTGTAATTCTCTTTCTCTGTTTTTGATCTAACTGGCTTTGGAATAAATCAGTACCATATTTGAGTCATAAAAGGAATTTGGTAGGACTCCTTCTTTGCTTATTCTATCAAATAATTTGTATAGTATTGGGATTAGTTTTTCTTTGAATGTCTGATAGAATTCACTTGTGACTCCATCAGGCCCTGATGATTTTTTCTTAGGCAGTTCTTTGATGGCTTGCTCAATTTCTTTTTCTCATATGGGATTATTTAGGTATTCTATTTCTTCTGTTCTTAATCTAGGCAATTTGTATTTTTGTAAATATTCATTCATGTCTCCTAGATTGCTATATTTATTGCCATATAATTGGGCAAAATCGTTTTTAATGATTGCCTTAATTTCCCCTTCATTAGAGGTGAGGTCTCCCTTTTCATCTTTAATACTGTCAATTTGTTTTTCTCCTTTTTTTATTAGATTGACCAGTACTTTGTCTATTTTATCTGTTTTATCTAAATACCAGCTTCTAGTCTTATTTATTAATTCAATAGTTCCTTTATTTTGATTTTATTAATTTCTCCCTTGATTTTTAGTATTTCTAATTTAGTTTTCATCCAGGGATTTTTAATTTGCTCGATTTCTAATTTTTTAACTTGATTTCCCAATTCCTTAATCTCTGCCCTCCCTAATTTGTTAATATATGCACTCAAGGATATAAATTTCCCCCTGATTACTGCCTTGGCTGCATCCCACAGAGTTTGGTAGGATATCTCATCATTGTCATTCTCTTCAATGAAATTGATGAATGTTTCTATGATTTCTTCTTTGACTAACTGGTTTTGGAGAATCATATTATTTAATTTCCAATTAGTTTTTGATTTGCCTGTCCAGCTGCCCTTACTAATTATTATTTTTATTACATCATTCTCAGAGAAGGTTACATTTATTATTTCTGCTCTTTTGCATTTGTTTGCAATGTTTCTTTGCCCTATAACATGGTCAATCATTGTGAATGTACCATGTGCAGCTGAAAAGAAGGTATATTCCTTTTTGGTCCTATTTATTTTTCTCCACATATCTATTCAATCTAATTTTTCTAGGACTTCTTTCATCTCTCTTACCTCTTTCATATTTATTTTTTGGTTTGAATTATCTAGATGTGAAAGAGGGATATTTAGACCTCCCACTAGTATGGTTTTACTATCTATTTCCTTCTTGAGATCTGCCAGTTTCTCCTTTATGAATCTGGTTGCTATGCCATTTGGTGCATACGTATTGACCAATGTTATTTTGTCATTGTCTATACTGCCTTTAATCAGGATGTAATGACCTTCCCTGTCTTTTTTAATCATCTATTTTTACTTTGGCTTTGTCAGAAATCACAATAGCCACTCCTGCCTTCTTTTTCTCATTTGAAGCCCAAAGGATTTTGCTCAAGCCCTTGACCTTAAACCTGTGTATGTCCACCTGCCTCATATGTGTTTCTTGTAGACAACATATGGTGGGATTTTGGTTTCTAATCCACTCTGCTATTTGCTTCCTTTTTATGCGCCAGTTCATCCCATTCACATTCAGAGTGATAATTATCAGTTGTGTATTCCCAGACATTTTGGTATCCTCTCCTAGTTCTATCCCTTCTTCTTACACTATTTCCTTTTAAACCAGTGCTTTACTTTATGCCAGTAACCCTTGTCCCCTCCCTTGATTTACTACCCTTTCTAACCCCTCCCTTATTATTCCCCTCTATTTATTTTTAAGGCTAATGAATTCCCTCCACCTTCTTCTCCCCTCCCCTTTTTGACCTCCCTACTCCCCTGCTCCCCTTGTTTTTTTCCTTCTGACTTTCTCAGTAGGGTTGGATAGAATTTTATATCCCATTGGATAAAGCTACTCTTCCCTCTTAGGGTTAATTACACTGAGAGTAACGTTTAATTGTTACCTCTTAATGCTCTCTTCCTCTCCTTCTTATAATAGTATTCATCCCTTCCCCTTCCCATACCCTCTTTGTGTGTAAGAGAATATCCTATTTTTCTTATTCATTCAAGTTTCTCTTTGTGTCCTCTACTATCCACCTCCCTCTTTCCCACCCCCATATCATCTTAGACCATTTAGTGTTCCAACCTCTCCCTATGAACAATTCTTCTAATTACTGTAATAGTGAATAGAGTTCCTTAATGAGAATTATATAACATTTCTCCACATAGGAATACCAATAATTAGATCATATTGAAGCCCTTAAAGGGGCAAATTTAAAAAATAGAAGTTTTCTTTCTTTCCTCTCTGTTTCTTATTTACCTTTTCATGTTTCTCTTGATTTTTGTGTTTGGATATCAAACTTTCCATTTAGTCCTGGTCTTTTCTGTGCAAATACTTGGAAATCTTTTATCTTGTTGAATGCCCAAACTTTCCCTTGGAAGTATATGGTTAGTTTTGATGGGTAGGTAATCCTTGGTTGTAGACCCAGTTCTCTTACCTTTCTGAATATCATATTTCCAGCCTTGCAGTCTTTTAGTGTAGAGGCTGCCAGATCCTGTGTGATCCTGATTGGTGTCCCTTGATATGTGAATTGTCTCTTTCTGGCTTCTTGTAAGATTTTTTTCTTTTACTTGGAAGCTCTTGAATTTGGCTATTATATTCCTGGTGGTTGTCTTTTCTCGGTCTAGTGTAGAGGGCAATCTATGTAACCTTTCAATGTCTATATTGCCCTCTTGTTGTAGAACTTCAGGGCAATTTTGCTAAATAATTTCTTTTAGTATGGAGTCCAAATTTCTAATAATTTCTGCTTTTTCAGGAAGACCAATGATTCTCAGATTTTCTCTTCTACACCTGTTTTCTTGATCTGTCAATTTATCATTGAGATATTTCATGTTTCCTTCCATTTTATCAGTCTTTTGACTTTGTTTTATTTGTTCTTGCTGTCTTGAGAGATCATTAGCTTCTAATTGCTCAATTCTAGCCTTTAGGGACTGGTTTTCAGCTATAATCTTTTGCTTTTCCTTTTCAATCTGGTCATTTATGGTGTTCAATTTGCTTATCAGTTTATTTGATTTCTGAGCCTCACTTTCCAATTGCAAAATTCTGCCTTTTAAACTGTTATTTTCTTGCCAGATTTTGGTTTCCAATTTGTTTACCATTTTGTTTGATTTGGGGCATCTTTCTCAAATTTGGAGTTCCTGTCTTCTAACCAGTTTATTTCCTTTTGAGCGATTTCCCACTTCTCTAGCCAAATCTCTTCCATCTTTCTCATCATCTCAGATTTGATATCTTCAATAGCTTGTGGCCAGTTTTCATTATTTTGGGAAGCTTTGGATATGATTACTTGTTTGTTCTCCTCTGCTGTTTGCTCTTTTGTCTGTATTTTATCTGTGTAAAAGTAGTCAAGTGTTATAGATTTCTTCTTGATGATCTTTCTCTTTTGGGGTTCTTGTCTCTGGCTTGCCATTGTTATCCCTGTGCCCTCTCAGGTTTATCCTCACACTCAGGGTCTGTCTGCTCTCTTTAGGCTTCTGATGTCTCAGGTCTAGTTGTTCTCAGGGTCAATCCTCCTGGTGGTTCCCTTACTTGTTCCTCTGACCGAAGCTCCATTAACAGTCTCAGGGTGTTGCCTCCACAGTTGTGAACCCCTTTTGCATTGGGTCCCCTCTCAAGATCCACACCTGCTCTCAAGATCCAAGTCCTCACCTTCTCTCAGGATTCACACCTGGGCTTGCTTCCGCACCCACACTTGTGCCTGAGCTTAGGATCTGTGATCAAAGTCCACGTGCATTCTTTAGCCTCTTGGGGTCTTAAGTCTTGCTGCTCTCAGGTGCAGGCCCTGGTGACCCTAGGTAGCTGCCAAGGACTTAATCTGTGCCCCAAGCTTGTGCTCTAACTCTTGTGCACTGGCTTTGACACTGTAGGTGGTGTGTGTGGGGAGAGGGTTGCTCAGCTCGTATTTTAGTGAGAGCTTTTTCACCCCCTTATAGCATGGAAATGCCCCAATTCCACGTACCTCCAATGCTGCGCCCTGTTGTGGGGTCCCTTTGTTCCTCTGGATTTGTTTTTATGTCTTCTTGAGGAGTCCTGTATGTTTTGGTTAGGAGAGGTTAAGCAACTGCTTTTTACTCTGCTGCCATCTTAACCAGGAACTCCCATAATATCCTTTTTAAAATTTAAAATTTTAATTTTTTTCCACATTATATCACCACAGTTTTTATATTCAGTTTCTGACATTTTGTAGATCACGTTTTCTTTCTCCCTTCCCAGGATAGTGTAAGGGTTAAATGGTAAGAGTTTGACAAATTTGAGGAGAGCAGTTTGATAAAACATTTAGTTTAATTTGAGAAGTACAGATAGAAAATAGGAAGGAGGAAAGAGAGATTATTATTCTAATACCCTATGATTATACCTAAATTCCTAATACTATCTAGAACTTCTAAAAACCCTACTTTAACTGCCTTCAAGGACAGGTGCTTCTCCCTGGCCAGACCAGGCCTAATATAATCTACTCTATCTATAAAATATTTACTAGCAACCTAACTAAGCTAAAAAACAACATCAATCACCCATCAACTCCTTAAATCCGTTTCTCTATCCCAAGTGTCAGTAGTCAAAACTGCCAGTAGTTGAGACAGATACCAAGACAGATGGACCTCCTGCTCCCTCATGGTCCAGAGGCCAAAAGCATTTAATTGCCACCTAATTCCTTCCTTACATATCTCTTTTCCTAGGTAGTGGAATCTTTGGCTCTGGCTAACTGGCACCTGCCAGTTTTCTTCTACTTAGAAATCCTGCACTCTTCCTGCCTCTTAAAGAGACAGAGGGAGAGATTAAGAAAATCCCTTTACAATAGCATATAATATGACATAGATTATTCATGCTATCATATGATACATATTTACATGTTCATCATAACTGTGAAACAAAAAAAATATACTGCTTATACTCAAGAAAAATTCATGGAGAAAATAAAATGAAGAATGGTATATTTCAATTTGCATTTGGACTCTGTTCCTACTGTGATGGTAAATAGGAGCTGTCCTGGATCTTTGCCTGGTGGATAATAGTTAAATCATTCATAGTCGATCATTATATATTATTGTTACACTGTACAATATTCTCCTCTTTCTGCTCACTTCCCTTTGCATCACTTCATATAAGTCTCTCCAGAATAGTTTATGATCATCTTATTTGCCATTTCTTATGGCATAATAGTATTCCATTATATTCTTATACCACAACTTATTCAGCCATTCCTCAATTGATGGACAACCCTTCCAGGTTCCAGTTCTTTGTTACCACATCAAAAAGGGCTGCTATAAAATATTTTAGAACACACTGTTTATTTTCTGTTTTCATTGATCACCTTAGTAAATAAATCTAATAATGGTATTACTAAGTCAAAAGGCATATACAGTTTTATAACTATTAAAGTATAATTCCAGATTATTCTCCAAAATGGTTGGATCAGTTCAAAGTTTCAATAACAGTGAAGTTCTGTAAGCAATGCCTTTCTTAATGCAGTCTAAGGTTGCCCAACATTATTTCCTATCTTGACTATGATATCCACTATTAACTATATCTCTCCATTTTGATTCATCTATGGACTTGCTAGTGATGTCATCTATACATTTAGTCAACTAACTGTTGAAAATTAATAAACAATCTTCAAAACTTATAGTATTCCACAGCAATAGATATCAAAATATTCTTGTTTCCAGCCGCTCCTGAGGTGATATCAAGCAATTATTGTGTCTAGAGATTTATTTAGCCACTGTGTTGACCTAATCGCCCCATTATCATCTATTTTTATCTAATTTGTAAGAAATTACATGAGACAATTCTTTGCTAAAACCTAGGGAAATTTGCCTTATGAATCACTCAATAATCGACAAGCATTTAGTAAATAATTATTCTTTGGGTGACACTAATTGAGTGGTAGAGTGATAGGGAGAGTATTTAGAGAAAAGAAAGAAAAAAGGCAAAAATAGTTCCTGTGCTACAGAAGCTTACATTTAAATGTGGAAGACAACATATATAAATAAGAACATAAAATATAAATAACATAAAACAAATAAATTATGGATTGATGATTTTAATCCTGAATACTATGATTAAAATTCCTTAGTTATACATGATTATAATAATACTTGAATGACTACTGAAGGGAACAGATTATAGATACAGAGCCAGAAGGGTCTGAGAAGGCTTTAAGTTAAACACTTCATTTCATAGAAAAAGAAATTGAGGTCCATGGAGATAGATTTGCCCAATAAGCACACAGTCATATGGCAGAGCTAACTTAAATGTAATATTTATTAAGAGGTTTATTTAAATTAATATATGTGAATATTCATTTTCAAAAGTTTTACTATAGAACTTTTTAAAGTACCAAGCTCCCCTATTTTTCTATTTTTAGAAATTTATTTTCTCTATTTAACATTACTTAAAAATTTGAGTACTTAATTCTTTCCTTCTCTCTAGTTTCCACCTTAACCACTGAGAAGGGTAGCAAAATATAGATTATATATGTGAAATCACGCATTAAATATTTTTGCACTAGCAAGTTTGAAAAAAGCCAGATACATGAAGAAAGCGAAGAAATATACTTAAATCTGCTCTCAGAATTCATCAGCTTTTCCCTTAGAGGAGAATAATTTTTTTTTCATCATGAGCCTTTCAGAATTGTCTTGAATGATTTTCTTGATCAGAATAGCTAATTTTTTCAGGGTTAACACTGAAACAATGTTAACAACATTTTAACTATATATAATATTTTTATGATTCTGCTCACTTCATTTGCTTCAGTTTATATATGTATTCCTTGTTTTTTATTCTGAAAGCACTTTACTCATTTATTAAAGAACACAATTCCTTCACAATCATATACCATGACTTTTTCAATCATTCCATTCCCAAAATGATAGGCATCACTTCAATTCTTTGCCAACCCAAAAAGAAGTGATATTAATGTTTTGGTACACTCAGGTTCTTGTCCTTTTTATTTTATCTCTTTGGGATTAAGACCTAGTAGTGATGTTGATTGGTCAAACTGTCTCCCTTTGATCCTGTTATTTCTCTTTTCATTCTGTCTAGCCTTTTTTTTATTCATTGTTTTTAGGTGTTTCAATAATTCTTAAGGTATCTCTCCTGAATCTATTTTCCAGGTAGGATTTTTTTCATTGAGATTTTCTTCTATTAAAATTTTTTTTCTATTGTTGTTGTTGCTTTTTTGTTTCTTGATGTCCTGTTAGCTTTTACTTGTCCAGTTCTAATTTTTAAGGAATGATTTTCTTCCAAAGGCTTTTGAATCTCCTAATCCATTTGGTGAGTTGTACTTTTTGAGGAAATCTTTTTCTTTAATGGATTTTTGTACTATTTTTTCATTTGGTTGACTGTATTTTGCAATGCTTTCACTTCTCTTTCCCATGTTTCCTGACTCTCTTATATGATTTTTAAAATACTCTTTGAGCTCTTCTAGGGTCCGAGATAAATTATCTTTCTTTTTTGAAGTTTTATGTGTAGCTGCCTTGATACCACTCTTTTCTTCTGAGTCTATACCTTGCTCTTCTTTTTCTTCATAAAAAATTTCTATGGTTACTTTTTATTTAATATTTGTTTCTTTTCCTAGCCTTTTGCTCAACTTTTATTTTTATTTTTGTGGGGTGTACAGACTATGCGAACAACTATAGACAATCAAGATATGTACTGAATAAATTAGAGATAATAGAGAGAAGGTATGAACATTAACGGGAGGTCATAAGAACTTCTTATTGAATGTGAGCTTTTAGTGGGAAAGCCAAGATGACTAGACTATGAGATGAGGCAGGAGTGTATTCCAGCCATGGGTATAAGTCTGGGGAAATGAGGTAGTAGGAAGATAGAGTTTATGGAAATGGAAGGATGGAATAAGAAGGAGGCTCCTGGTGCAGGATCCCAGGTTCAGATGGGAAAGCTAGCATTCACTGTATCCTGTAATATAATATGGTTTTTGAATTGTGATTTTCCTATTGAAAAATCTGGTTTTATGGAACATCAATTCTAACTCCCACCCTAACAAAAACAAGCAAAAAAATATCCATGGTTGTACCAAAAGGAATAGAAACAATATTTGTAGCCAGGATCTAGGACACCTAAAATAATTAACCTTTAACCAGTAAGGATCAGAAAGATAAATGAATTGTCGCTCCACACTTATTCTTTGGATGATTTGCTTTTGCTAAGTTTGTTTAAAATCAGAATAAAAATTCTTCAGCGTTTATTGTGGTTTCAACCCCATAATAGCATAGCATAAGTGAAATGACTTCTTTGTAGTACCATTTTGGAGCACTATAGCTTTCTTAGCTTAAGGCCCTGACCATTTATTTACTTGCATATTTTAATAATAGCTATAGTTCATGGTTGAATTTTCTGTGTTCTGGGGCTGGGAGAACTAAGATCATTTTTGTATTTCTGAAGAAAAATCTGTTGTTTCATTAGCTTGTTAAAATTTTGGAACACCTGGAACATTCAGGTTGTCCTTTGCAGTATGATATTTTGAGCTAAACTGATTATGCATTAGACTACGATTTTATGTCTTCCAAATGTTTTACAGCCAGTATTTGATTAGTTGCTCCTAACAACAAACTTGTAAATCAGCCCGGTATTATTATACTCATTTTTTTTCTCCCTTCCCCAGATGAGGGAATGGAGTCACTGAGAAGTCAAGTGATTAGATAGAGTTCAAAAGCAAAACAGGAAAATGACAGGGCTCAGAATCTCTCTAAAGTTTACATTTGTTTAAATTTGCAATGTGCCCTCTACTCCAAGTACTATCTTACCTGATATTAAAAATATTTGTATGCTGTGTTATCTGGAAAAATAAAATGGAAATTTAACCTGTTTGGAATAAGAAAACCCATTCTAAAGTCCTCTGTTTGACTGACTCAACCCCTTGTCAACATCAGAACCAAAAAGGGTTTGTTTTTGTTTTAGTTATTCCAATAACTAGCTCAAATCTCCATTTTTCCCCATACTATGTCAACACAACTCCTAGATTGGGGCAAAACAGAATGAGGAGACATTTTTGTTCAAAGCTTGAAGCAAGCATAATGTATTCCTATTTTTAGCAGAGTTTTTTTCTCAAATTCTCTCTGCCTGATTTATTTTACCCTGAATCTGATCATGACTCCTCTATATTCTCACTGCGTACTCCTACTAGATACAAATCTAATCTTTCACTCTAATAGATTGTCCCATTTGGTAGTTTGAAGCTGTGTTGTGAGGAATCATTGGTTTGAGCAGAGCATTTAACTGAATCATGAACCAGAAACCAGTATGAAGTACTAATTTGCTTAACTATAGATCAGAGCTAAATAAAAGTGTGTGTGTGTGTGTGTGTGTGTGTGTGTGTGTGTGTGTGTGTGTGTAGCTGAACTAGATCTTCCTTCTCTACCCCCTAAAAAAAAGTGATGAACAACTTCCAAATGCAACTGAGATTATATATCTTCAGGTCTTTTTGTAGTCGTGGGTTCTAATTTTCAATTTTAAATAATCCTGTCTCATTTTGGAGGGAAGAAAGGACATTATAATGGGAAAAGCACTGACTTTGGTTTCAGGGGACCTGAATTCAAATCTTGACTCTCCTGTTTATTTCTTTTGTAAATTTAGGCAATTCATGTAGCTTCATTTGGCCTCAGTTCATTATCTTTAAAATAAAGGAGTTTGATTTCATGGTTGCTGTGGTTCCTTCTATCTCTCAATTGATAATCCCTGTGATTGAAAATTTTCCTTGACTCTAAGCATTCCTTGCTATTCCCACTACTAATATGTTAGTATAGTGCATTTTTCAGGGATAAAAGTAATTATCATACATCTCATTCCTTTATCTGAAGTCTAGTTTTTTAATTTTTTTAAATTTTTAATATTTTCCCATGGCTATATGATTCATGTTCTTTTGCTCTCCCCCAAACTCCCATGCCCCCCCATACCTGACACACAATTCCACTGGGTTTTACATGTATCATTGATTAAGACCTAATTCCATATTATTGATAGTTGGACTATAGTGATTATTTAGCGTCTACATCCCCAATAATATCCCTATCAGTCTATGTGTTCAAGCAGTTGTTTTTCTTTTGTGTTTCTACTTGAAGTTCAGTTTTGATGCCTATTGACCATATTTTGAGGCTCAGCATAGATCCAGGTCATTCAGATGGTTCACATGCTTCCTATTATGGTAGTTTGGAGGCTCTACAATGTTCTTAAAATCTATGTTAATGAAAACAAATTTAAGCAAGTCCTATATGGAAAGACTTTGAAAAGCATCAGGATATGGACTTTATATCTGTTATCCAGGGATCAATTTAGGGACACATTACTAGAGGGGCTATTGCTGAGTAGCCTCTTTGGTAATTTTCTTTTTTTATTCATAAATATGTGAAGACTCTAGGATATACAAGAATTATAATAATATGATATATAATTGCACATCATTACATTTATTTACTTATCTGTTATATAGAATTATAATTATATTATTATTAATGGAGAGAGGGCTCACTTCATACAGCCTTAGATTACTGAGTATTAAAATGGCATAATCTCTCATTTATGTCTTACAGACCACCAAAGTATATACAGATAATATATTTGTGTATTAAATATGAAAACCTATACAAAATTGTCAGTAGGACTGCAATTGTAATCCTTTTACTTCTTATATTCAAAACTTTCCTGCAGAAGATACCTTGAAGAAATTAAATTCCCTTCACAGATTTGTTTGGTTTTTAAATCTCAGTTCCACTCTCTCTATTCTAGTAAGGTCCTTTACTATGCTTCTTTAACTTTCCTCAAGTCAATTTACCTGAGGATATGTCATGCTTATTGCCATCTCCACTCCTTAGTCCTGGTGGTTCTCTATTTCCATTAACCTAATCAAATGATGCCCATCCTCCCAGTTCCATAAGAGACCTCATTTTCTCTTCACAGTATTCATAATTTATTTCTCACTTCTCAAACTTGTTCTTATTCAATTTACCCCTTACTTTTATTTTCTAGAACTCTTTGTTTGGTGCTTTGTCTCTTATCAATTCTGTTCCGTGGTCTTTGAAATTTGGCACTGAATCTTAAGGTTTTTTCCAGACCACACAGAATATGTAACCTAGACCTGGATACATAGCAGTTCTTAGATGAGTCATTATTGCTTAATAAAGTTTATTTCTCATGATTGCCTTTTTTTTTTACATTTTTAAACCCTTAGCTTCTGTGTATTGACTCCTAGGTGGAAGAATGGTAAGGGTGGGCATTGGGGGTCAAGTGACTTGCCCAGGGTCACACAGCTGGGAAGTGTCTGAGGCCGGATTTGAACCTAGGACCTCCCGTCTCCAGGCCTGACTCTCAATCCACTGAGCTACCCAGCTGCCCCTGTGATTGCCTTTTTAATAGAATTGTAGAATGACAAACCATCACATGGCACTCTCATTTATAAATAAGGAGATAGGGTGCCAAGGTAAGAGTTGAGTAAAAGCTGAAACTCTGGAGGAGTTAAATGAAAGAGACATTGAAATATAAAGAAGATTGATTTGGATAACATATTTCCAAAGTCTAAAAAGTCTAGTAGAGAAAGCCAAGACATTAAAATTGTGGCAGCAGTACAGGCATATATTCTCAATATTCTCCACAAAATAACTTTATTTTTTTTTAAGATCTGCAAACTATTTTCTTTTTTTATGTTTTTTTATATAATCATTTTTATTTTTAGAAAAATTTTCCATGATTACATAATTCATGTTTTTACTTTACCCTTCACCAACCCCTCAACTGCACCCCCCCTCATAGTCAAGACTTATTTACATATTATTAATAGTTACATTGGTGTGGTCTTTTCGGGTAGACATCCCCAATCATATCTTCATCAACCCAAGTGTTCAAGCATTTGTTTTTCTTCTGTGTTTCCACTCTTGTAGTTCTTCCTCTGAATGTGGGTAGTGATCTTTTCCATAAATCCCTCAGAATTGTCTTGGGTCATTGCATTGCTGCTAGTACAGAAGTCTATTACATTTGATTTTACCACAGTGTATTAGTCTCTGTGTACAATGTTCTTCTGGTTCTGCTCTTTTTACTCTGCATCAATTCCTGGAGGTCATTCCAGTTCATATGGAATTCCTCCAGTTTATTATTCCTTTGAGCACAATAGTATTCCATCACCAGCATACACCACAATTTGTTCAGCCATTCACCAATTGAAGGGCATACCCTCTTTTTCCATTTTTTTTTGCCACCACAAAAAGTGCAGCTATAAATATTTTTGTGCAAATCTGTTTATCTATGATATCTTGGGGTATAATCCCAGCAATGGCATGGCTGGATCAAAGGGCAGGCATTCTTTTATCTCTCTTTGGGCATAGTTCCAAATTGCCATCCACAATGGTTGGATCAGTTCACAACTCCACCAGCAGTGCATTAATGTCCCAATTTGGCCACATCCCCTCCAACATTCATTACTCTCCCCTGCTATCATTTTAGCAAACTCTTTTTATGACACAAATATGGTAGTGATTCCAAAGCCAGTTAGATCAAAAACAGAGAAGAAAATTATAGACCAATCTCCTTAATGAACGTAGATGCAAAAATCTTAAATAGAATACTAGCAAAAAGACTCCAGAAAGTGATCAAGGGGTTTATTCATCATGATCAGGTGGGATTTATACCAGGAATGCAAGGATGGTTCAACATTAGGAAAACCATAATTAACCATATCAACAAGCAAACCAACAAAAACTACATGGTTATCTCAATAGATAATGAAAAAGCCTTTGACAAAATACAACACCCATTCCTACTGAAAACACTAGAAAGTATAGGAATAGAAGGACCTTTCCTGAAAATAATAAACAGTATATATCTTAAACCATCAATAAGCATAATATGCAATGAGGATAAATTAGAAGCCTTTCCAATAAGATCAGGTGTGAAACAAGGATGCCCATTATCACCTCTATTATTTAACATTTTACTAGAAAAACTAGCAGTAGCAATTAGAGGAGAAAAAGAAATTGAAGGTATTAAACTAGGCAATGAGGAGACTAAACTATCACTCTTTGCAGATGATATGATGGTCTACTCAAAATAACTTTAAATTAATTCTGCTAATTGAATTTTGGAATGACAGCACCAAAAAATAAAAGGGTCAGATATATTTCTATCTTATGATAAAGCAGGTTAGCAAGATTGGTTTGTGAAATTGGGTGGGAGCTGGCATAGAGTACATATGGTGGCAGGACTAACAATGGATCTCAGAAGTGGCGAGGCCAGCAGCAGCACCTTTAGGAGCTCTCACAACTGGCCATTAAAATACTATAGGCTTTTCCGGGTTAAGATGGTGGCAGAGTAAGAAGCAGCTCTTAACCTCTAGTGACCGAAATACACAAGACTCCTCAAGGGGACATAAAAACAGGTCCAGACGAACAGAGGAACCCCACAACAGGGCACAGTGTGGAAGGTATGTGGAATCGGGGCATTTCTATGCTATAAATGGGTGAAACAGCTCTCACTAAATTGTGGGCTGAGCAACCACCTCACCCCCCAACCCCTCCATACACAACACCTATAGCTCCGAAGCCAGCTAAAATGAAATAGAGCAAATTTGGGGTACCTATCAAGTCATTGGCAGCTCTGGGGCCTGTTCCTGAGAGCAGCAAGATTTAGGACCCCAAAAAGCTAACGAACGCACACAAACGCTGAGCGCGGGAGCAGGGCGCCGAGAGCAGATGCAGGGAGCAGAGCTCTGGCTCAGAGTGCAGGCGCGGGTGGACGCGTGGGTGGAGGCAGACACAGCCAAGAGCTAAAGCTCTGAAACCCTGAGTGGGGAACCTGTGCAGACAGTTATACAACTGTGGAAGCAGCGCCCTAAGACTTGTAAAGAAACCTCCAGCAGAGGATCAAGCAAGGGGGTCCACCAGGGGGCTTGACCTTGGAAAAAACCAGAACTCAGACCTCAGGAGCCAAAAGACCGCGGACAGACCCTGAGCAAGAGGATAAACCTGAGAAGCTGCTGGGCTAACAATGGCTACCCAGTCTCAGGAAGTTCAGAAGAGAAAGATTAACAAAAAGAAAAAGAAGTCTTTAACACTCGACAACTTTTACACAGAGAAAATCCAGACAATGGAGCAAACAGAGGAGGAGAACAAACAAGCATCTGGACCCTCCTCAAATAAGGAAAATTCCTCACAAGCTATGGAAGAGTTCAAAACTGAGATTTTGAGGAAAATGGAAGAGATCTGGCAAGAAAATAACAGTTTAAAAGGTAGAATCCTGAAATTGGAAAGTGAGGCTCAGAAACCAAATGAACTGATAAGCAAATTGAACACCAGAAATGACCAGATTGAAAAGGAATACCAGAAGATTATGGCAGAAAAACAGAAGATGATAGCCGAAAACCAAAAGATCATAGCTGAAAACCGCAAGATTATAGCCGAAAACCAATCCCTAAAGGCTAGAATTGAGCAAGTAGAAGCTAATGATCTCTCAAGACAACAAGAGCAAATAAAACAAAGTCAAAAGACTGAAAAAATAGAAGGAAACATGAAATATCTCAATGAGAGAGTGACAGACCAAGAAAACTGGTCTAAGAGAGACAATTTGAGAATAATTGGTCTTCCAGAAAAACCAGAAATTAATAGAAACCTGGACTCCATACTAAGAGAAATGATTCAGCAAAATTGCCCTGAAGTCCTACAACAAGAGGGCAATATAGACATTGAAAGGATTCATAGAACACCTGCGACATTCGATCCAGATAAAAAAACTCCCAGAAATATAATTGCCAAATTCAAGAGTTTCCAAGCAAAAGAAAAAATCTTACAAGAAGCCAGAAAGAGACAATTCAAATATCAAGAAGCACCAATCAGGATCACACAGGATCTGGCAGCCTCCACTCTAAAAGATCACAAGGCTTGGAATATGATATTCAGAAAGGCAAGAGAGCTGAGCCTGCTACCACGGATCAACTACCCATCAAAATTGACTATATATTTCCAGGGGAAAGTATGGGCATTCAACAAAATTGAAGAATTCCAGGTATTTGCACAGAAAAGACCAGAGCTAAATGGAAAGTTTGATATCCAACCACAAAAATCAAGAGAAACATGAAAAGGTAAATAAGAAACAGAGAGGAAAGAAAGAAAACTCATAATTTTTAAATTTGCCCTTTTTAAGGGCCTCAGTGAGATCTAATTATCTGTATTCCTATGTAGAGAAATGTTATGTATAATTCTCTATAGTGAACTCTATTCACTATTATAGTATTCACTATTATAGTAATCAGAAGAATAATTCACAGGGGGAGGGTGAAACACTAAATAATCTAAGATGGCATGGGGGATGGGAAAGAGGGGGTGAATAGCAGGGGACACCAAGAGAAACTTGAGTGAATAAGAAAATAGGATATTCTATTACACACAAAGAGGGCATGGGAGGGAAAAGGGACAAATACTATTATAAGAAGGAGAGGAAGAGAGCATTAAGAGGTAATAATCAAACCTTACTCTCAGTGTAATCAACCCTGAGAGGGAAGAGTAGCTATACTATCCATTGGGACATAAAACTCCTATCTAACCCTTCTGAGAAAGTTAGAAGGGATAAACCAAGGGAAGCAGGGGAGTGGGGAGGACAAAAAAGGGAGGGGAGGAGAAGGGGGAGGAAATTCATAAGTCCTTTAAAAACAAAAAGAGGGGGAAAAATAAGGGAGGGGATAGAAAGGGAAGTTAATCAAGGGAAGAGTAAGGGATAGCTGCTCAATAGCAAACCACTGGTTTAAAAGGAAAATGTATTAGAAAAATTGGGTAGGAATAGGGGAGGATACGAAAATGTCAGCAAATGCACAACTGATGATTAAAACTCTGAATGTGAATGGGATGAACTCTCTCATAAAACAGAAGCAAATAGCAGAGTGGATTAGAAACCAAAATCCTACCATATGTTGTCTACAAGAAACACATATGAGGCGGGTGGACATACACAAGTTTAAGGTTCAGGGCTTGAGCAAAATCTTTTGAGCGTCAAATGAGAAAAAGAAGGCAGGAGTGGCTATTATGATTTCTGACAAAGCCAAATTAAAAATAGATATGATTAAAAAAGACAGGGAAGGTCATTACATCCTGATTAAAGGCAGTATAAATAATGAGGAAATAACACTGCTCAATATGTATGCACCAAGTGGCATAGCACCCAAATTCATAAAGGAGAAACTGGCAGAGCTCAAGAAGCAAATAGATAGTAAAACCATACTTGTGGGAGATCTAAATATTCCTCTTTCAGATCTAGATAAATCAAACCGAAAAATAAATAAGAAAGAGGTAAGAGAGGTGAATGAAGTCCTAGAAAAATTAGATTTAATTGATATGTGAAGAAAAATAAATAGTGACAAAAAGGAATATACCTTCTTTTCAGCTGCACATGGCACATTCACAAAGATTGACCATGTTATAGGGCATAGAATCATTGCAAACAAATGCAAAAGAGCAGATATAATAAATGTAACCTTCTCAGATCATAATGCAACAAAAATAATAATTAGTAAGGGCACCTGGACAGGAAAATCAAAAACTAATTGGAAATTTAATAATATGATTCTCCAAAACCAATTTGTCAAAGAAGGAATCATAGAAACAATCAACAATTTCATTGAAGAAAATGATAATGATGAGACATCCTACCAAACTCTGTGGGATGAGGCTAAGGCAGTACTCAGGGGGAAATTTATATCCTTGAGTGCATATATTAACAAATTAAGGAGGACAGAGATCACTGAATTGGGCATGCAACTCAAAAAATTAGAAAGCGAGCAAATTAAAAATCTCCAGATGAAAACTAAATTAGAAATACTAAAAACCAAGGGAAAAATTAATAAAATCGAAAGTAAAAGAACTATTGAATTAATAAATAAGACTAGAAGCTGGTACTTTGAAAAAACAGATAAAATAGACAAAGTACTGGTCAATCTAATAAAAAAAAGGAAAGAAGAAAACCAAATTGACAGTATCAAAGATGAAAAAGGAGACCTCACATCTAATGAAGGGGAAATTAAGGCAATCATTAAAAACTACTTTGCCCAATTATATGGCAATAAATATAACAATTTAGAAGATATGGACGAATATTTACAAAATATAAACTGCCTAGATTAACAGCAGAAGAAATAGAATACCTAAATAATCCCATATCAGAAAAAGAAATTGAACAAGCCATCAAAGAACTCCCTAAGAAAAAATCGCCAGGGCCTGATGGATTCACAAGTGAATTCTATCAGACATTCAAAGAGCAACTAATCCCAATACTATACAAATTATTTGATAAGATAAGCAAAGAAGGAGTCCTACCAAATTCCTTTCATGACACAAATATGGTACTGATTCCAAAGCCAGGGAGATCAAAAACAGAGAAAGAAAACTACAGACCAATCTCCCTAATGAACATAGTTGCAAAGATCTTAAATAGAATACTAGCAAAGAGACTCCAGCAAGTAATTAAGAAGATCATCCACCATGATGAGGTGAGATTTATACCAGGAATGCAAGGGTGGTTCAACATTAGGAAAACCATCCACATAATTGACCATATCAACAGTCTAACAAACAAAAATCACATGATTATCTCAATAGATGCTGAAAAAGCCTTTGAAAAAATACAGCACCCATTCCTATTGAAAATGCTGGAAAGTATAGGAATAGAAGGACCTTTCCTAAAAATAATAAACAGTATATACCTAAAACCATCAACAAACATCATATGCAATGGGGATAAATTAGAAGCCTTCCCAATAAGATCAGGAGTAAAACAAGGATGCCCATTATCACCTCTATTATTCAACATAGTACTAGAAACACTAGCAGTTGCAATTAGAGAAGAAAAAGAAATTGAAGGTATCAAAGTGGGCAAGGAGGAGACTAAGCTATCACTCCTTGCAGATGATATGATGGTCTACTTAAAAAGTCCTAGAGAATCAACTAAGAAGCTTGTAGAAATAATCAACAACTTTAGCAAAGTTACAGGATACAAAATAAATGCACATAAGTCATCAGCATTTCTATACATTTCCAACATACTAGAGCAGCAAGAAGTAGAAAGAGAAACACCATTTAAAATCACCCTAGACAATATAAAATACTTAGGAATCTATCTACCAAAACAAACACAGCTATTATATGAAAACAACTACAAAACACTTTCCAAACAAATAAAACTGGATCTAAACAATGGGAATGCCATTGATTGCTCATGGGTAGGAAGAGCTAACATAATAAAAATGACAATTCTGCCCAAATTAATTCACCTATTTAGCGCCATACCTATCAAACTACCAAAAAACTTCTTTACTGAATTAGAAAAAAAACTATAACAAATTTCAGTTGGAATAACAAAAGATCAAGAATATCAAGGGAAATAATGAAAAAAATGTGAAGGATGGGGGCCTAGCAGTACCAGATATTAAACTATACTATAAAGCAGCAGTCATCAAAACAATATGGTACTGGCTAAGAGACAGAGAGGAGGATCAATGGAATAGACTTGGGGTAAATGACATCAGCAAGACAGTGTATGATAAACCCAAAGAGTCCAACTTTTGGGACATGAATCCACTATTTGACAAAAACTGCTGGGAAATTTGGAAAACAATATGGGAGAGATTAGGTCTAGATCAACATCTCACACCCTACACCAAGATAAATTCAGAATGGGTGAACGACTTGAATATAAAGAGGGAAACTATAAACAAGTTAAGTGAACACAGAATAATTTACTTGTCAGATCTGTGGGAAAGGAAAGACTTTAAAACCAAGCAAGAGTTAGAGAAAATTACAAAATGTAAATTAAATGGTTTTGATTATATTAAACTAAAAAGTTTTTGTACAAAAACAATGTAGTCAAAATCAGAAGGGAAACAACAAATTGGGAAAAAAATCTTTATAACGAAAAACTCTGACAGGGGTCTAATTACTCAAATATACAAGGAGTTAAAGCAATTGTATAAAAAATCAAACCATTCCCCAATTTATAAATGGGCAAGAGACATGAATAGGCAATTTTCAGGTAAAGAAATCAAAAGTATCAATAAGCACATGAGAAAGTGTTTCAAATCTCTAATAATTACAGAAATGCAAATCAAAACAACTCTGAGGTATCACCTCACACCTAGCAGATTGGCTAAAATGAAAGAAGGGGAGAGTAATGAATGTTGGAGGGGATGTGGCAAAATTGGGACATTAATGCATTGCTGATGGAGCTGTGAACTGATCCAGCCATTCTGGCTGGCAATTTGGAATCATGCTCAAAGGGCTATAAAAGAATGCCTGCCCTTTGATCCAGCCATACCATTGTTGGGTTTGTACCCCAAAGAGATCATAGATAAACAGATTTGTACGAAAATATTTATAGCTGTGCTTTTTGTGGTGGCAACAAATTGGAAAAGGAGGGTATGTCCTTCAATTGGGGAATGGCTGAACAAACTGTGGTATATGCGGGTGATGGAATACTATTGTGCTAAAAGGAATAATAAACTGGCGGAGTTCCAGATGAACTGGAGAGACCTCCCGGAACAGATGCAGAACAAAAGGAGCAGAGCCAGAAGAACATTGTACACAGAGACTGATATACTGTGGTAAAATTGAATGTAATGGACCTCTGTACCAGCATCAATACAATGACCCAGGACAATTCAGAGGGATTTATGGTAAAGAACGCTACCTACATTCAGAGGAAGAACTGCAGGAGAGGAAACATATAAGAAAAGCAACTGCTTTAACGCATGGGTCGGGGTGGACGTGATTGGGGATGTGGACTCGAAACTACCACACCAATGCAACTACCAACAATTTGGAAATAGGTCTTGATCAAGGACACATGACAAAACTAGTGGAAATGTGCAATGGCCATGGGTGGGGGGAGTGTGGGTGGCGAAGGGGAAAGGAGGAGCATGAATCATGTAACCATGTTAAAAATGAATATTAATAAGTGTTTAATAAAAATACTATAAGGGACACCTTCTTGACACTAGGTGCACCTGGTGTTGATTGGCAATTCTATTGCCCATATAGAGTTCTAAGTTTTAATTATAGGGCAAAGAGGAGCACTTGTGTATACAGATGCAAAGAAATAACTTTGTTCCTGGGTAAAAATGAGTGTAGATCATTATAGCAATAACTATACCTTTCCTCAGATTATATCTTCAAAGCACTGAAAGCTTTCAGATCTCGAAGCTTAACTTTGAAAACAGAAGCATGGAAAAGCCTGAAGCTTGAGGAAATGTATCCTCACCTTTAACATGAAATTAAGCAACATCAAAAACCTGAGGATTAAACACACACACACACACACACACACACACACAGTAATATTGTGGTAGGGAAAACTAGGAAACAAACAGAAAAAGACAACAGGAAAACAGACAAATAGTTTTAAAGGAAAAATATAACCGTTGGGCATGAGTCCAATAAAAATTCCTAGAAGAGTTAGAAAAAAATAAAAGTTGTACAGGAAAATTTGTAACAAGAAATGAGAGCAATGAAAGACAATTATGAAAAAAAAATTAACATCTTGGAAAAGCAAGCACAAACATTCAAAGAAAACAATTCCTTAAAAATTGCCTTGTTGGCAAAAAGAAGCACAAAACTCCATTGAAGAAAAGCATCTTTTTACAAAGCTGTTCATATTTCAATATGTCTCTTGATATTCTCCCTTCTTGTCATTACAGATAAACAATAGGACAATGATGCCAGACACTGTCACCTATCATTCAGTGGCTGTAAATATATAACATAGAACCTTCTGGAATATAGGAAATTACCCCCATGACATATAAAAGCCTTCCAGTTAGGCTAAATCTGCTTCTAGTCATTGAGATAAGTAGAGAGAAAAAAAAACCTGCCGTTGTTGTTTGGAAATGAGCCCTTATAAAATAGAATAACAGAAATTGGAGATCTTGACAATTGAAGAGAAGGGTACGGAGACAGGTCCTTGCTACAGTGGATTAAGATTGATGCTGGGACGAATGGAAGTCTTTCCCTTTGTGACTCTGTGTGTTTTACTAGTCCTGCACAGGTTTGCCAGAGGAACCAATGAGTGGAGTCTGGGGATGCAATTTCGCTGTCAGAAGAATAATCTATTAGTGGGGAGAAATTTGTGACAAGCATATATCTTGAGTTTTGTAATTAGATTTATGAGATCTAAGGATTTCTAGCTAAGAAGAAACAGAAACCATCCAAGTCCAGATCAGTCTCTCCTTCCTGTGTCCCAAAGGACATGGTTAAGAAGGCTTAGAAGGCACTTTGATTGATTATGGGGCTCATTAGGGCTCCCTAGCCAGCCTAATTAGAAAGAAGCAGCCCCCTCCTTCAGATTAAGGAAATTACTGGCGGACTACTGGGAAAAGAGGACTGGTATTGCTTTGCCCCGACCTTGAAGGCCATTCAAGAGATAATCTGAGAATAACTGGAAGGATAGTGGGTGGCTTCGCTGGGGGCAGAATGTAGAGGAAGAGTGACCAAGGTCACTATTATGAAATAGGGGATAAGGAGTAGACCTGTGATTTCAATGATTTAAGCAACCTCGTTAAAAAAAATCCCTATGCCAGTGCAGGTTGCCACTTTTCCTGGGATATGTAATATAATTTTTATATCTGTCTATCTATCTATCTAGAATGCTGGCAACATATATGTTTTATATATATATATA
>NC_058135.1:172062773-172071762 GCF_016433145.1 Gracilinanus agilis | reverse complement strand
TTTTTTTTTTTTAACCTTGGAGCATGTGGCATAAGCACGAATTAATTTCTTTTCTTTGTAACGCCATGTCACAGAACAGAGTTCTTGATCTGAAGTCTGTGAACTTAAAAATCAGGATGTATGTATTTATATAGTTTATTTCCTTGGTAAACTTATGAATTTTATTTTATGTGTTTAAAAACATTGTTCATAGAAGAACTACATAGGCTTCACCAGGCTGCCAAATGAGTTCATAATGGAAAGAAGGTTAAGGACCATTGGCTATATCTATATGAAGAAATATACTAGTATTACCATGAAAATCATACAAATATTAATCAGAATGCTTCAAAGGAGAATGACAAATATAAATAATATTTTAAATAATTGTAATTATTTTTACAATATTTTGTAAACAATTTATAAATATTTTATTGTAGGTATATAAGAATATTTATTCTTACATTAAGAGAATACCAGGTTTGTGATAGAAACATTAGAATTTAAATATGAATGTAGGAATGTAAAAGGAGGAGAATGGAGAAAAAAGCTAAATTGGTGTGTGACATTGCATTTCTAAATGAATATCAGATGCAGCACTTTAACATATGCATGACAAAAAGATAAGGGAGCATCCAGGTTTTTAGCAGATGGACAAAGAAAGAGGGGACAAAGTTGGGGAGTCAGCAGATGCACAGGTGCACTAGGGGATAGTATTTTTTCCAGTGCTAGGAGATAAAAGAAAGGGTCATGATAACAAATGGATAATTGCTTATTAATTAAATCTCTTGACTTTAAAATTTATTTTTTCTCTAAATTTGGCTTCCATTTGCTTTCCTCATTCAGCAAACTATCTAAGAAAATCATTCAACAAAACACTGCATATTCCTGTTATTGTGGTTCTTAATTTCTCATCTCTGAGTCAGTTTGAAGGAGCCATAGAGTGAGAGGTCAAGAAAGTCACAAGAAAAGAATCGTCTAAAAATGATTGATTATTACCAAATTGATACTATTAGAAATCAAGTTATATATGAAGATTTCAAAAGAACATTTTAAAAGAAATTTGGAAAAAAAAGAGTAGAACATGAAGTTTCTGCCGATCCTCCCTGTCTAAATATGGTATTATCAACAGTTTAATCAATTATGTAACTTTTATTATTTCCAGCAACTTGGTAACTTGTCCCAACACAATCCAGTGCTATGAACACTGTTCAGGTCATTACAGAGTGCCTTCTGGAGACTATCTAAAGACAACTATTCAAAAGGTTCATTCTTTCCTGGAAAATTGACACCCTTATAGCCAGGGAAAACTTAAGTTTCTGGAGTTGGTATGCCAGACTTGCGCATCAACTGTTCAACAGTCAATCTGTCAGTCAATAAATATTTATCAATAATTGATTATCTCAAGTATTTATCTAGGTCCTGAGAATATAAACACAAAAATGAAATCATATATATACATGTATATATATATATATGAAAATCATATATATGCATATATATGATTTCTTTGGATGCCTGAGAAATTCATTTATATATATAAATTCATTTATATATATAAATGAATTTCTCAGGCATTCAAGTTCTTCTTCTCTGTCTCTGTCTCTGTCTCTCTCTGTCTCTCTGTCTCTCTTTCTCTCTTTCTCTCTTTCTCTCTCCCTCTCTCCCTCCCTCTCTCTCTTCTACACACACATACTCTCTTCCCTGTTTAAATTACTACCCTTTCCTTTAAAATTTCCTCATATGCTCAGTGAAAATTCTCTTAATCCACCCAGTTAGGTATGTCTTCTATTATTTATATCTTCCATTTGTCCCATATAGTACTTAATAATGTTTTATAGTTATTTATGTTTGTGTCTTCTATAAAATATAAACTCGTTGAAGGTAGGATTTTTCATGGGATTATTATTTTAGATTTATTATTTAAAACATTTTTAAAAAATTTTATTCTCTGCTGCCACCACATTGCCTGTCAGAGAGTAGACACTAAATACTTGTAGACTTCAGTCATTCCCTTTGTTGCCTGAAAGGCCCCACTATTCTAAGACCTATGAATTGTCTAAATATTTTATTTCCTTACTGCTGGGCTATAGTGTTCAGCATGCATTAAAGTCTTAAGTCTACTTTTTCAATACTAAATGAAGTACTAATAGACACTGAAGTAGAGAAATTAAATAAATAGATATTGTTTCTGTTGGGATCATTAAAAACTCAGAGAGATGGTGTTTTGGGTAAGAAAATCAACTTATTGATTAGGCTAAAAATAATCAATCAATAAATTGATTGATGATATTTTTTGGTGATTAAAGAAGACAAAAAAACCCCTCATGAATCCTTAAATACATTTTTCAGCCTTCCCCTAGATATCCCAAGACTTTGATAATTGGTGAATAGCAAAAGTGGCCCTTTATTCTCTCAGTCCCTCTTCAATTCCTTGATTGATGGTGAACAATGATATTTTCATTTCCATAATTCTAACTTCTAGAAGGAAGAATCAAGTTATGTCCAGTTAGGTGGGACTTTCTTCAATACTTTTCAATGTGAGTGTCAAGGACTCTGTACTTCTATTCACAAACACAGTTGGCCTAAGATGATTTCTATTTTCCAGGCAAGATAGAACCCGTAACCTCATTTTTTGAACATCCTACAATAGAAGAAACTCTAAGATGGGGCATTCCTTGAATTTTCTAGGAACACAGGAAAAATTAAGGAAATCAAAGGAACAAATCTGAGCCTCAATTCAAAACTCAGAAATGGAAATAATAATAGAAATAAATCTCACTGACTTTACAAGTACTTATGACTGATTATATCTTGCTGCTCTAAACGGTTATTAATTAAAGACATCTGATAGTGCTGACAATTCAATTACTGCCAGGACTGAATTTCTGTGGAGGCTGAATAAAACAAAGAATATATAACTATGGGGAAATTGGAGTGGCACAGGGTTTTTTAAACTAAAGAATAATTCTGGAAACTAGAATTTTGGTATATTAGAGATAAAGTATTCAAAATGTAGAGATTAGTTACATGGAGAACATGGAGAAGTATCATAGTTTAGTCAGCAAGATTCACATACTTACTGCCTAAGTGTATAGATTGTCAGTAAATACATGAGTAAGTCAAGTTTCTATTAATTCTCTGCTGTTTTATCATTTTATATATAGATACAAACAAAACACAAACCTATATCTTAGTACTAAGATAAAAAATATTCTCTTTTTTTAGCTATGATTTATTTAAATTTAGGTTGACCTCACAGCCAATTTAAGTTTTGATTAATTATGTATGTGTATGAAAGGCCAGTCACTTACTTAGGCTGCTAGGAAAGATGATGACCTTCCCTTGAGCTTAGCTTTGTTTCTATAACTTTCCCTTACCCAGCCATCTGAAAGAGACCTGGAAGGGTCTGGATCTGCAAAGATTAGAGAATGTTGGACTAGTGCTACTGTCCGATGATGAGCAGACAAACATTATATGCATGACATCAGGTATAATCCAGATTTCATAGGATTAAACTGGGTATTTTGTGGCATAGTCAGCATAACCTGGAGTACTATTACTAAAAGGAGCGTGAGCTCAGCAATCAGAACTATCAGTAGAAAGAAAAAAAGACCCTAAGGACATTGGCCAATTAGGAAGACCCACTGAAGCATCAGGAAAAAAGTTATTCATGTATTATAAGCTTACTAAGTGCCACGAAAAAATCTTCCTTTTTAGGAGCTTACTTTCTAATGGGTGAAGACAACATATAAAAGGAAACTGGAAAAGGGGACTAGGAGAAAGTGAAATACTCTCTAGTAATAAGGGAGGATATTTTCAATGTCTGAATTCTAAGAGCTTGAGAAAAACATCATGAAGAACTAGGGTATATGAGAGGAAATCAAGAGGTTAAAAAAACACACCACCTAGCTAAGATTAAAAAAAAAAAAAAGAAAAAAGATGCTCCACATATATTCACAAAATAGCTAGTGTTTGCATAGAGATTTAAGTTTTGCAAAGTCCTTTACATGTATTATTTCAGTGATCTTCACTACCACCCTATGAAGTAGGCAATATTATTATCCCAAATTGACAGGTGAGGAAATTGTGATTGAGAAGTGATTTTCCCCTGGACTACTCATTAGATATGAGAATCCGGATCCAAACTTGGGTCTTCCTCACTCCAACTCCATTACTATTTACCTGAGCACCTTTCTTCCATAAAATGCAAAAAAAAAAAAGCCAGATAAGTCTTTTCATGTTTCCCATAGATATTGTTGGTTCTAGGGCTAAAATTAAATTATCTCTTTTTCTGAAGTAGATCTTTTTTCTTTTTTTTTTAACAAAATGCATGATAGAGCCCACTCTTCTCATGAGGAAAAATATTATAATCAAGAACTATTATGGATAGAAGATAGTACATAGAAATACAGAAAGTCATAGCATCCAGGTGTATTGTTTAGATGCCCAGAGGCAGTCAGAGGAGACAAATGTCCAGCAGAGCATCATTCAGCAGAACTGTTTCCAGTGGCACAATGTCTAGTAGACACCAGAGCAAATGCTAAAACAGCACAATACCATTATTAGAAGACATGAAAAGACCTGTAGCAACCCTGTATAATACTTCCTCTGGGATTACACTCCCAACTTCCATTCGCAATGTCAGATTTTGTCCCTGGAGGGAGGCTGACTATATATCTCTTCGCAGTAGTAACTTTACTGCACAGAAATTTTGACTTTTAGTAATATGGATCCACAAGAAGACCCAGTTTAAAACAAGAATGTATTTGCCAAGTAAATGTCCTCAATATACATACTTTAGCTATACATGCATCCTAGATGTATGCCCACGTCATATCTGGTTTCTGCTTGTGTTACTCAGATTTATGAGATAGCTACTAAAAAAGTGCCAATGTCATTTCATTACATATCTTTGATTTGAACTAATTGTTTCTCTAGTTGACTATTAAAGGTGAGCACATTGCAAAGAAATATTGGCTATAGTTTGAAAATGGATGGGGCTAAAAATCACCTTGAACTTTGAGTGAAATTCCCTGCAAAAAAATAAGTTATTTGTGTTTTAGGGTATGAAAGTAGTGATATTTTCAGGTGCTATTTTTTACCACAAGAAAAGTTTTAGAGGGACTGTTGGAAAAAGAGCAGTGAATCTTTCCTCCAAAATGAGCTAGTTGATGGGATCTATTATATACATTGGAATTATTAAATACTTAAAGAATATGATTCTAAATGAGGAGAGTATATTGGACTGATTTCTTAGACTACTTTTAAGATAATGGGTGATAGTAAATCTTATATAATTAATTGAAACCTTAAAATAAATCTTGACAAATTATGCAACCCAATTTTGTTAAGAAAAATACACATTTTTATATGTCTATTTATATGTACATGTACACTCACACACATATAGTCATGAATAAGGAACTAACTGGTCTAGTTGAAATGAATGATGCCTCATTGAATAAAAAAATCTATAGTGCAGGTTATAGCAATCAACATTGAATTCATAATTTTAAAATAAAATTTGGAAAGTTGTGTGCCTATATTTTTTCCAAAGACCAGTCTACCACCAATTGAAGAGATCTGTTGCCAGGTTTGGGACATAGTAATGAATTTATTAGACTCAATAATTTTCAAAGAAAATCTAGTAAATTCAAAGAGAAATTCTGATTTGTTGTGGGGGGGGGTGGATTCCCAAACTAATTAAATTAGAGATCTTCAGAGAACTGGAGTGATTTAGAAGAGGGAACATTCCATTTGCATTTTTTTTTAATAATTTGGGAGGAAAATAGTACTCATTAAGATCAGAAAACAATAGTACAGAAAATGCAATGAGATGTTGCTCTCAGACAAAGTAAATAATTGTGCTTTTGTTTAAGTTGCTATTTTAGAGTGATGGAGGCAAAGGAAAGCACAGAAACCCATCTCACTTAAATTTAGGAATCCATGTAGTAATTGTAGTACTTAGTTCATGACCATGAGAACTACTGAGCACTATCAAGCACTGGAGTTAAAGAGTTAATTAATTTTATTGTCAGAGTAGCCAAGATCAATGAATGAAATAATTGTTATAATAGCTGTTTGTGTATTTGTCGGCGTTTAATTTAGAGCAATTCACGACTAGTTGTTTAGCCTTCAAATACAGCCCTCTTGATTTAAAGGGCCTTAGTTGGACTCTGATCAATCCCTCATGGATGGGACCATCTAACAAGAGGAGCTTCCTAGAAATACTGTGTTCTTGTTATCTTTTAGACCTGGTTTCTTGGTGAGCACACTTTCAACTCTTCTTTTAAAATCTTCTGAGGTTAAATAGGTTTCTTCATCTCTTTCAGATTATAAAATACAAAAGAAGTACAGATCCAAAATTGATCTCCTTAAACTCTCAGAAGCTATGGGCAAATTGCACCTGCTACACTACATGGTGGCAGACTAATAAGAACCACTAGGGTCATCTTGTACTTAGAAGCAATCTCATGTAGGGATTACCTTGAAAGCCTGCTTCAGACACTTAGCAATATTTTGGTTATGAACATGTTAATAGTCCTTAACATCTTTGGGATTTGGTTTACCTCAAAAATAGAGATAATCATGCCTATGGTATCTTCCTCATAGGGTTATTTAAAATCTCAAATGAAATGGTGTGTGTAAAGTGCTTTGCAAACTCTAAAATGTTCTATATATCAGCATTTATAGATTGTTCTTTTCAAGATATTATCTTTACACTTCTGAACAACAGGCAAATTTGTTGGATTCTGTCATTGCTGAAACACTTTCTCAGATGCTTTGGGAATGTTGTGCTTTGACCACAAATGTCATGTCTTCCTTTAGGATGGGAGGGAAAAAGGACAGGATAAATGAAAAAACAATGCAGTATTTAGGCAGAGAGGTGGGTAAGTTGGAGCCTTATTCACATCTCCTTTATGTACTGTTCCCTCTATTATAGATTCTTGTATGTATTTTATCTTCACAGCTAACATATAAGCTCTTGTAGAGTAAGGTGTGTATCTTTGATTATTTAATGCCTATGACTTGAAAGTCACTGTGCCTTTCAAGTCTTTGGCATTAAATAAATGCTATTACTGCTTAATTCATTCTTTCATTATGAGACAAATGTTCCTTTCGCCTATTATGTTTATAATTTTGTGTGTAAAAGATTATTACTTGAAAGTCAATGTGCTATTCAAGAGGAGAAAAACCAAGGTAAATAAGAGTGTGAATAAGGCTTCCAATTACCCATCTCCCTGCCTAAATATTTCATTGTTCCTTCAATTATTCTCTCCTTTTTTCCCCAAAGTCTTTTCATTCAAGGGGCTTAAGGTAGATAATTTTTATAACATATACAAAAATACATGCAAGGTAATTTATGATCAAGTACTCTCCTGATTTGGTAGATAGTGAACAATAAGTGATGTGAAGGTTTTGCATTTCAAGGGACTCAGCAGTGTTTTTCAGGAGAAAGAATTTAATTGTGGAATTTCATACTACTAGCCTTGGCAGAAACTGAGTTTATTGGAGTTAAAGGCATGTGGTGAGACCCATATGTCGATTAGGGTTTTTGCCAGATTGACGGAAGAAATTCAACCAAAGCTGGGGAGCCCCTTACATTATTAATTGATTTCTAGGCCTTTGGCCACATTCTGTGAGCCACAGAAATAAATAAATGAAATATTCATTAAAACATTTAAAATATCAATACTTCAGAAGACAAGATGAAAGAAATGACAGTGACAGAATTGAGATTCTACTGCCTCAGATGCCAGGGTGAAATTCCCTGGGAAAGAAAAGGAGAATTTTAAGAACTAAGACTCTCAGGTTCTCTGGAAGTACATCATTTGCTCTAAGCTATGGTTTATGTGAGTTCAGAAATTCTCTCTTACTGTTTCTTAACATAAATTCATTTTTAAAAAAATAAGTGATTTTATTCCCCGGGGGGAAACAGTATATTTATGCCCATAGAAATATCTCAAATAATTTTTCTCCCCATTCAGTGTTTCTAAACACATGCTATTTTTTTTTCAGCATATGCAGTTTAGAAGCTCTGTAGACACTTAACTAGATGTATGAATTATTGAATTCAGATCACTTGGTTGTTTTGGCAATAGGTCTACAGAATTTATTGCCCAATATGATAGTAACCTTGAAAGAGAGAACAAGGATTGGCTTACTAATGAGGCTGATAAGAAACCTGGAAAAAATGTGAGTTTATCAATCAGTCAGTCAATAATCCAGTAAGTATTAAGTATTTTCTATGTGCCAAGCACTGTTAGGGCTAGAAAACAGATGCAAAGAATAAGACAGTTCCTACTTTTAAGGGTTTTATGTTTTAATGGAGAAACAACAAGAACATATATAAACATATAGAGAACAAAAACATAAATATTACACATTTGAAAAGAATAAGGAGCTGGCTGGCACAATGGATGAAATACTGGGTCTGGAGTCAGAAAGACTTGAGTTCAAATTTGACCTCAGATACGTATTAGTTGTGTAACTTTGGGCAACCTTGTTTGCCTCAGTTCTCATGCATAAAATGAGCCAGAGAAGGAAATGTCAAACAATTCCACTATCTGCACCAAGAAAACCTCAAATAGAGTCACAAAGCGTTAGACACAACTGAACACATCTGAAAAATAGCAAAAAGAAATAATTATTATGGAGTTAAATATAAATAAATTTGGGATAGAAAGTACTAGTGATTGAAAAGTGAATGTAAAAAATAGCCCTTTTGATTAATTTCAAAGAAATAGAGGGATTCTCCATAACTCTAAGTGAGGTGAGGATACATTTTCAATGTGGGGAATGGGCAGGGAGTTGATCTGTATGCAGAAGCACAGAAATGGGAGATAAGAGTGTGTATGAGAATTGTAGATGCAGAATATGAGAAAGAGAGAGAGAAAGAGAGAAAGAGAGAGAGAGAGAGAGAGAGAGAGAGAGAGAGAGAGAGAGAGAGAGAGAGAGAAAGAGAGAGAGAGAGAGAGAGAGAGAGAGAGAGAGAGAGAGAGAGAGA
>NC_058135.1:171989006-172060164 GCF_016433145.1 Gracilinanus agilis | reverse complement strand
AGAGAGAGAGAGAGAGAGAGAGAGAGAGAGAGAGAGAGAGAGAAAGTAAAGCCCTTTGAGCTTGGAAAGATAGTTTTGGAGTAAAGTGGCAGAGAGACAATGTTTAGAAAGGTCAATATTTAATTCTAGAGACAATAGAAAGTTATTAGTTTTTATTCAATATTAAGCATGATCAGTTCTGTATTTTTGGAGAATCATTTTGGAAGCAGGATCCAGTTAAAAACAGAGAAGGAAGAAACTGGAGTAAGGAACAAAATTAGAAGGTTTACAATAGTCTGGGTGAGAGATGGGAGCCTGAATTAAGATTTAAAGTGTGCAAGGAAAGAGCAAGGAGTCAGATTCAAAAGATGATATAGATGTAGAATCAATGAAATTTGGACAACTGATTGAATATGTGGTATGAAAGTGAGTGAAAATGATGCCAGTGTTATGAAACAGGGAGCCCAGAAAAATGATGGTGTTTTTAATAGAAAAAGTTAAGTATGGAAGAGGAGTAGGTTTGGGGACAACAAATATGAGTTCTGTTATGGACATACTAAGTTAAAGATAGATAGATAGATAGATAGATAGATAGATAGATAGATAGATAGATAGATAGATAAATTAGATATGTAGACATTGGAATAGAGATGCTAATTTAATCCACAAGAACTAATATGGTCATTAAGAAATAGAATGTAGAGAGAAAGGAGTGAAGTAATCATGTTAGAATTTTGGAGAAAAAAATCTTTATAACAAAAAACTCTGACAGGGGTCTAATTACCCAAATATACAAGGAGTTAAATCAATTGTATAAAAAATCAAGCCATTCCCCAATTGATAAATGGGCAAGGGACATGAATAGGCAATTTTCAGATAAAGAAATCAAAACTATCAATAAGCACATGAGAAAGTGTTCTAAATCTCTAATAATAAGAGAAATGCAAATCAAAACAATGCCTGAGGTATCACCTCACACCTAGCAGATTGGCTAAAATGATAGTAGGAGAGAGTAATAAATGTTGGAGGGGATGTGGCAAAATTGGGACATTAATGCATTGTTGGTGGAGTTGTGAACTGATCCAAGCATTCTGGCTGGCAATTTGGAACTATGCTCAAAAGGCTATAAAAGATTGCCTGCCCTTTGATCCAGCCATACCATTGTTAGGTTTGTACCCCAAAGAGATCATAGATAAACAGACTTGTACGAAAATATTTATAGCCGCGCTTTTTGTGGTGGCAAAAAACTGGAAAATGAGGGAATGCCCTCCGATTGGGGAATGGCTGAACAAATTGTGGTATATGCTGGTGATGGAATACTATTGTGCTCAAAGGAATAATAAACTAGAAGAATTCCATGTGAACTGAAAAGACCACCAGGAATTGATGCAGAGCGAAAGGATCAAAGCCAGAAGAACATTGTACACAGAGACTGATATACTGTGGTAAAATAGAATGTAATAGACGTCTGTACTAGCAGCAATGCAATGACCCAGGACAATTCTGAGGGATTTATGGAAAAGAAAGCTACCCACATTCAGAGGAAGGACTGCAGGAGTGGAAACACAGAGGAAAAGCAACTGTTTGAACACATGGGTGGAGGCGGACATGATTAGGGATATAGACCAGAAACTACCACACCAATGCAAGTGTGGACAATTTGGAAATAAGTCTTGATCAATGACACAAGTTAAAACCAGTGGAAATGCGCATTGGCTATGGGAGGAGGAGGATGTTGGGGGGTGAAGGGGAAAGTAAGAACATGAATCATGTAACTGTGATAACTTTTCTAAAAAATAAAAATTATTTAAAAAAGAAAAAGAAATATAAAAAAATATAAAAAAGAAATATTAAAAAAAGAATTTTGGGGAATACTTGCAACTTTGGAGGCAGAGTCTGTATGATTAACCAGTGAATGAGACTGAGAAGAAAGAGTAAGAAAGATGAGAGATCCGATAGAAAATATTGCTATGAAAATCAAGAGAGAAAATAATTAAGAAGAGAGGATAGTTATTAGAGCAAAATGCAATGAATGAGGAATAAAAGCAACACCTTTGAGTTTGATTGGAGAGCCTAATAAAATATTAAAGGATAGAGAGAATGGAAGTCTTAGGGTGAAGAATAGTTTTAGGCGGGATGAGGCAAAAGGAGAGATAGAAAGATAGGAGGTTATGATCAAATGAAGGAATGTGAGAGGTTTTAAAAATATTTATTTATATATAACATTGTTGTGTTTTTTTCATTTGAGCTTGAAATTCTCTTCTTCCTCAAGTAACTCCCTCATCTATTGAGAAGACACACAGTATGTACCAACTACACACATGAAATCACTCAAAATATATTTCATATTAACCATATTGCAAAAAGCAGTTTAAAAAGTGAAAACATACTTCAATTTGTACTCAGAGTTCACTAATTTTTTTTGGAGGTGGATAGCAATTTTATGATAAGCTTTCTGAAATTTTCTTAAATAATTATATATATTTTTAAAATGTATGTTTATTATATTATGATTAATTATGAAAAATTTTCCATGGGTACATGATGCAAAATTCTTTCCCTCCTCTCCTCCCACTACTCCCATAAGCAACACTCAATTCCACTGAATTTTACATGTGTCCTTAAATAATTATATTCATCAGAGTAGCTAAGTCTTTCATAGATGATCACTTTTATAAGGTTGCTGTTATTGTTTACAATGATCTGGTTCTGTTCACTTAACTCTGCATCACTTTCTATGAATCTTCAAGATTTTTCTTAAATTATGCCCCTCATCATTTCTTGGAACACAATATAATTACATTATAATCATGTACTTGTTCAGTCATTCCCCAGTTGATGAATTTTTCCTTAATTTCCAATTCTTTGCTACCACAAAGAAGTTATTGAATATTTCTTTAGATGTAGGTTCTTTTCTTTTTATTTTGATCTTTTTTGGGATACAGACATATACTAGTATTTCTGAATCAAAGGGTATATATATATATATATATATACATATATATATATATATATAATCATTATAATCATTTCGGTATAATTTGAAATTGTTCTCCTGAGCGGTTGAACCAGTTCACAACTCCACAGACTGTGCATTAATGGCCCTGTGTTTCCTTATCCCCACTAGAATTTGTAATTTTTCTTTAGTGTTGTGTTAGCAAATTTGATGAGTATGATATGGTACTTCATAGTTTTAATTTGTATTTCTCTAATTAATGTTGATTTAGATAATTTTATATGACTACTAATAGCTTTATATTTTTCTTCTGAAAACTATCATTCATATCATTTGATTATGTGCCCAAATGAAGAAATATGCTTTATAAATATCACTTATACCCACATATATTTGAGAAATGAAACCTTTATCAGTGAAACAATGTAACATTCTTTGCTATTACTTAATCATCTATGGTAACTTTTAGGTAAATTTAGTTTTCTTGATTATCCCTTATCATTAAATTAAATTTTGCTTTTGTTTTCTCAGAAATCATGATTGCTAGCCTTATCATTTTTACTTCTGTTGAAGCATAATCAAATCTTCTTTAGACCCTTATTTTAACTTGTACGTTTTTGCTTTGTGTCTATTTTAAACAACATGTAGGATTCTGGTATCTATTACATTATCTTCTCTTTTTAAACCCATTTAGATGAAATTGAGGTTCAAGCACTAATCCTCTTTTACTATTTTCCCCTTCAAAAATATAAAAGTTCTTTCTTGCGTGTCTTTTTCATATGAAATAATTTCTCAAAATACTTCTTCTCCATTCTTTTTTTCTCCCAGGGAATCTCTCTTTTTTATCACCCAAAAATAATGTAATCATTCCTATACCTGTGTCTATATAGAATCCTTCTATCTGCCACAGTAATGATAAAGTTCTTGGAAGTTACATGTAACACCTTCTTTGATGTATATATTATTCTTGGTTGTAATCCTACCTCTTTTCCATTCTAGCTTATTATATTCCAAACCCCCACTTTAACTTGGCAACTGCTAAGTCCTATGTGATACTAATCATGGATCATGATATTTGAATTGTTTCTTTGGACTTCCTGCAATATTTTCTCAATTACCTGAGAATTCTGGAATTTGAATGATCTTTTTCAGGAGGTAATTGGTAAATTATTTCAATCTCTATTTTTTTCCACTATATTAAAGAAATCATGGAAATTTTCCTTTCTAATGTCTTCAAATATAATGCCTATGTTATTTTTTATTTTATTTAGTAGAAAAATTGCATCCTGATTTTATTTTATTTTATTTTATTTTTTAGAAAAAATTTTCCATGGTTACATGATTCATGCTCTTACTTTCCCATTCACCCCCCTCCGAAAAACCCCCATAGCTGATGCACATTTCCACTGCTTTTAACATGTGTCATCTATCAAGACGTATTTCCATATTATTGATAGTTGCATTGGTGTGGTTGTTTCAATCTACATCCCCAATTATGTCCGCATCAGCCCATGTGTTCAAGCAATTGTTTTTCTTCTGTGTTTCCACTCCTGCAGTTCTTCCTCTGAATGTGGGTAGCGTTCTTTTCCAAAAATCCCTCAGAGTTGTCCTGGGTCATTGCATTGCTGCCAGTACAGAAGTCCATTCTGTTCCACTATGTTCTTTTTTAATTGTTTTCTATTAATCTAATAATCCTTAAATTATCCTTAATTATTAATCTAATTATTAATCTAATAATCCTTAAATTATCTCTCCATTTTCTAGGTTGGTTTTTCTGATAAGATAGTTCACATTTAATCTATTATTGCTATTGTGGCAGCTATGTATAAGGCCTACTGCTGGTTATTACCACATTATATCTTTTGCACCAGGTCTCCCTACTTCATAAAACTCTACTTCTGATCTCTAATGTGCTCTTGAGCTAAAAAAAATCTTACACCAACATTTTATTCTTTTTGGCACTTCAGAATTCAAATTGAGATGTTATTTTAGAATTGTATTTAGGGGAGTATTGAGAGGGTTTGGCTAGTTTGCTGCCTCTACTCTGCCACCTTGGCTGCATATGAGAGTTTTAATTAAGAAATTGAATAATTGGGGTTAATTATGGGATCCAATATATGGCCGCAGTCATATACTGAACTAGCTGAATGTTTGGAAACATTGAGGGAACATCAGCATGGTTGCTGATTTATACAATTGCCTCTCTCAGGGCTTTTAAGTGCAGAACAATTGTAGTGGAAAGTATGTTTTTATTGGGAATATTTTAAAGGCTTTTTACATTATTCAAATAAGTTCATCTATTTCAGTCCCAATCAATTGGAAATATTAGTTAGAAGAGTTGTGAGATAGTATTAGTTATTAAACTGTTCTCTTTTCTTTGTCAAGCTTCTAACTTTAATCCTTACATTAGTATTATACAAACTATACCTGGATGAAAATTCTAGATTCAGAGAATGTGACTTGTGCAAAGTCAAAGAAGCTATATGATGTAACTAAGCTGATGAACAGAGGTATTTCTAGTAAATATTTTTAAAATTAGCTTTTTTGAATTTAATCTGTATTGTTAATATTTTTGTCATCACTTTCCTAAATCTAATTAAAAAATTATTTTAAAAGGCCTGTTTTTTCATTCTTTTTATATTTCCAGAGTAAATATTCACAGGAAAACTTTTAACAATTGAATTTCCAGAGGTATATGATAAATCTAAAGCACATATATTTTTCAGTTCCATATACAATATTGCCTATCCTCTGAACCTACACACTCTTAACATACTTTCTGCTTGCCAACAGTCTAAATAATGATAAGCCAACTTCATTTCCTCTATGGGATACAAAGTATACCTACAGCCCAGATGAAAGAGCTAATATAATCATTCTTTAACTTTTTCTACTTGACCCCAATCTGACAGGACATAAGAAAGCAAGAAAAGGATTTAATTTGGATTGTACCAGTTCTTTCAATTCTCCTTAATATCTGTGTCATGCTATTTTTCTTATAGTCTTCAACATTTAAAGTAGCAATTCTTCCTTCTCAATATATTATTATGGAAATTTCTCTAAAATATCTCATGCTAATTATCTATGTGATCTTGAACAAGTCACTTAAGTTATTCAGGCCTGTTCATTTGTTAAATAGTATGATTGGAATGATCTAAAAAGCATTTATTTAGTATTTATTATGTGCCAAGGACCCTGCCAGAATGTTGGGGATAAAAACAAAAATGAAATAGTAAGATTATATTCTAATGGGAGAGACAACACAAAGATGAGAGTGGTTGCAGAAGAAAGTATTGTGGTTTAGAAAGTTATAGGGATATTGACTGTAGTCATGGCAGAGTAGATTGACATAACATTGGTATGATTGATATATGATTCCATAACTAGAAAGTCTACAGTTGGGAAATGAGGAAGGGGGAAAACAAGCATATCCAAGTAGTACCAAGGTTATAAGCAAGAATATGTCTAGGAAATAGATGCAGCAGACCTTGTAAGATCTTGAAGCAAAGGTTACTGACTAGTTGTGAATATTTTGTATATTAGATTCTTTTTCAGAAATAAATTAGTTGATGCCAGAGATTCCTTTATTCTCTAAGATTCTATGATGCATTTCATACATTGTCATTAACATATGGATATATGGATGACTTCTTCATTTCTAAGGAATCCTTATATTTTGACTATACTAGATATTCTCTATGATCACTACATGTACCTTTCATGAGAACACAACTCTTTATTTTATATTATGCTTGACATTAAAAATCAAGAGTTGATCACCTAACAAATTTATGATTTTTTCATCTTTTGTGGAGTATTATATAATTCTCAAATTGTCATAGAATATATATTGGTGCAGGAAAGCCTTTATTTAAAAAAAATTAATATTGATTACCAAATATTACCAAATCAACAAATAAAATGCTCAACAAGCAAGCATACAAAAAGTCCCCTAGGTATTAGAAACCTAATGACAAAAGAGGGGGGAAAAGGGATCATGTAGGCAGGATTTTAGGGTCTCAATGTGATCTTTGTCTTAGATTCATAAGCTGGGACAGAACATATGAGATGGGGATATGTGGCTTGCTCTTGACTTGCTCTTCACTCCTTCCTATAGTCTTGCTGACAATGCTCCCCTCTCACCCCAGGGCCCAGATATTCTCTGCCTACCTTTTAAGTCCTTCCAATTTTGAAAGTTGCTTCTGTATGACTTCCTGTTGGTTCTTTCACTCCTCTATTCATTTTGTGGTATTTTAAAAATATTGATTGGAGGGGATTACGATGGTGACCTTGAGCTGCTCTGCCTTACTACTTCATCTTCGTTCCATTCCCAGAAGGACCAGATCACCTCAAAACAAAAGAAAGCTTGAAGAACCAATCTCACTGGGGTAAGAGGAGAAAGTAGCTGAGGCAACACAGCAACAATTAGAATGGACAGAACGTGGTGTAGTCCAACATGCTATAACACCACAAGAGGCAATGAAATATAATAGGAATGACACCAACCCAAACCACTCTACACAGTTGTAGAAAGAAGAGAGAGCAGCAAACTTACAAATCCTCCAGTGTCAATAGAGCTCTGAAAGTATAAAGGGGAATTGGAAACATAGGAACCTACTCACTCTCAGTAGAGTGCCTGAGGCAATGGTGCCCAAAACAAGAGTCCTGTCTACTCCAGGTCACTTGGCAGAGGCAGGGAAATAACAGACAGAGATTAAACCATCTTATGAAACAAAGGGGGAACAGGTTAGGTTATTGAATGTAGCCTGGCAAAACACCTGTAAATCTACCAAAATAGAGCCAGCAGGGGCGCCTCCTCAAAAGAAACATTTTGAGAAGAAAGGGCAGCTGGGCTATCCCAAGTACCAGAGAAGTACTCTGAAAATTTGGAGGTAAGACCAAGAAAAAATAAACTAGAAAAATAAGCAAAAGCAAAAAAAAAACTGATCTCAGAAAATTACTTTAATTACTGAGAACACCAAAATAAAATTCAGAAGAGGACAACAATGTCAAAAAGGAAACATGTGAAGCCTCAAAAGTAAATATGAAAGATCTGATGCTTCAAAAGGACACCTGGAAGGACTTGAAAATTAATTTAAAAATCAAATAATGAGAATTGACAGAAAAACTCATCAACCTGGAAAAAATCACTGAAATATCCAACTCCCTAAAAACTAGAATATCCCTAAAAACTAGAAAATAAAAAAAATTATAATAAAATAAAAAAGAAATACCAAAAAATGTAAGTTAAGGTACCTAAAGTTTGAAGAGGACCTAAAGTAACTAAGAAACTTAATTTTATCACTATGAGATCAATTAAAAGACATATACATAGAAAGAAGGAAGGGAGCTAAATAAGATGGGCTGATATTCCACTGCCTTCCCTCAAAAATAGGATGGGAAAGAGGAACATATGGAGAGAGGAGAAAAGGAGAGATTGAAGAAGGAAACTATCTCTCCTAGAGAGGCACAGAAGAGGAAAATATGGAGGAAGGGGATGGCTAAGCTTGAATCTTACTCTCTTCAGAATTATCTGAGAGTGGGGAAAACACCAACTCTCAGGCAGTTATAGAAATCTGCTTTAGACTACAGGGAAATAGAAGGGTAGAGAGAACATTTAGGGATGGTTAGGGACAAAAGGGAGAATAAATTAGGGGAGGCTGTTGTTGAAGAAAACATTTGTGAACAGAGATGTAACACACAATTAGTAATCATAACTCTGAGTGTGAATGAGATGTACTCACCCATAAAATGGAAAAGGAAAGGAAGGGATTAAAAAACAGAATCACATAATATGCTATGTACAAAAACCACATTTAAAACAGCGAGACACACAGAGAGTCAAATTAAGGGGCTAGAGGAGAATCTACTATGCCTCAACTAAAATAAAAAAAATGGAGATATAGTAAATGCAATCTCAGAAAAAGCAAAAATAAAAATTGGTATAATCAAAAGATATAAGGTAGGAAATTACATCAAGATAGAAGGTACCACAGACAATGAAACAATATCAGTATTAAATGCATATGCACCAAATGGCATAGTATCCAGATTCCTAAAGGAAATAAACACGAGTTACTGGAGGCAATAGATAATAAAATGTTACTGGTGGGGAATCTCAACCTTCCCTCTCTTAAGATTAAAATTCTCTAAATACTGTATCTTAATTTATAAGCATTTATCAAATAATAAGCAGTTGGCCAAAGAAAGAAAAGGTCTGTGTGTCTTGCTGTTCTATTCATAACCCTCCTCCCAGAACCTGGAACTGGACCTCCATATACCTTCTTTCTCTGGAAAAATGTATTTCCTACTTCTCATGATTCAGATTTATTATCTTTGTAATGTCCCTTTCCAAAACCCCTCTAATTGGAGCACTCCTACAACACTGGGCAAGAGGCAGGCCTTCTGGATGTAAAGGAGTCAGGAGGAACAAAGTGACTAGGGTTTTCCAGAGGTCAAGAGTTAGAATGGCTTCAGAGTACACAATCTCTCACTATCTTAAGAAGTTTGTCAACAGATAAACAACAAACTTTGTTCTCAAATCAATCAGAGGGTGGAGTGAATTGCAACTTAACTCAATCAGAGAATGGGGTATTTCACCTTCATATCAAATTTACTTAAAAAAACCCAACAAAGTTAATCTTAAGGTACCAAGAAAAAGGGTATGGATTAATGTTTATTTTTAACACCCTACAATCAAATCCAATCAAAAGATAAACAAGAAAGAAGTTAAGGAAGTGAATAGAACTTCTAGAAAAATTGAATATGATAGAATTCTGGAGAAAACTGAATGGGATTAGAAAAAAAATACACCTAGAATAGAATCCCCTGGGACACCTATATTTAAAAGGCTTGATCTGGATGAGGTACTAGCAAAGAAAATTGGAGAAAGAAGACTATTTCTATAGATATTCCTCAGTCATTGAAAAGATGAATATTGCTGGTGGTATCACTCTAGATCTTCTTTTCCAAGGATAATGTAATGTTGATGTCCTTCATTAATATCTCCCTTCTTTACCAAAGCTCAGCTCTCTCTTATCTCTCTTCATTTTGCTGGTTGCAAGATCTTGACCCACCTCCATTTGTCCCTGCTCCATTCTCTCTCTTTCTAGACTAGTGAGATCTATATTTGGTTCTATGTTAGGGCTTTCCTTTAATAAAAAGTCTTTGAGTATGACCAAGTCTCTAACATAATGGCTGTGATTGATTCAAGGAGACATATAAACCTACTTCGTATAAAGTTATTTGAGTCAATCAAAAAGTATTCTTACATAAGAAAAGTAATCCATACCTGTTATAATAATATATCCCATCTTTACAACTTTATTATATATCTATCTTTCTTGACTCTTCTTTTTGATTTTGTCTACTTTTAAGGTCTTTTTATAAAAATTTCATAAATAGTTAGACATTTATTCCTTCAAATATTCATTAAATACTTACTATGTACTAGGCATTATAGTAAACATCCAGACTCTTCTCTAATTTCATAGCTCAGAAATATTTTGTGATATTGTCTGTGGCTGTATGATATTTGCATGCTTTTTGTCTTATTGAAATATTTTCTTTTTGACCTGGGGACTATGAAATTTTGTTATCATATTATGAAGTTTTTATCTTGAGAACTCTTTCTGGCAGGTATAGGTGGATTCCTTAAGTGCCCATTTTACCTTTTGATTCTAGTATATTGGGGCAGTTTTCCTTGATATTTTTTTGAAATATGATGTGTAGGCTTTTTTGATCATGGTTTTTAGGAAATCCCAAAATCCTCATTTTATTTTTCCTCAATCAACTTTCTAGATAATTTTATTTTTAGATAAAATATTTCACATTTGCTTCTTCTTTCTTATGTCTTTTTAAAGATTATTCCTTTATGTCTCATGTTGTCATTAGCTTCTACTTGCTCAATTCTAATTTCAAGGAATTATTTTCTTTAGTGAACTTTTGTACTTTTTTTTTATCTTGCTAATCCTTCTCTTTAAGATTTCTCTTTGGTGGATGTTTGTATATTCTTTTCCACTTTCATCAGTATTTTTATGCCTCTTTTACCAAAGTATTTTTTTTTGTAATTTTCTTCTTTTCCTTTTATTTCTGATTAATTTTTCCTTTACCTCTCTTGTTTCATTGTGAAACTTATTTTTGGAATCTTTTTGGAATTCTTTTAGGAATTTTTCATAATTTATATTGTGATTTGAATCAATATTTTTAAATTGTTAGGAGGAGGATTTTAGAAGAGCTTGGCTGAGACCTTCTTTACCATCTTGAATCTACCTGATTATCTGATAAAATCTTGATTTATCTTTTTAATAATTCCATATTTAGAAGGTATGGAAGCTTAAAAGATTGAGTTTTGCAATTTTACATATGATTCTGTCTAATAAAGAGAAGTGTGTTGATGAAAGAAGGGAAATAATTGAACTTTGTATGGTAATTCTAGTCCAGTTATAAATTTGGTATCATATAGGGAAGAAACATCAACCATTGAGTTCACTTAAGAGCTTACAACTTACTGTTTGGATGCTTAGAATGGTGACAGTAGACTAAAGAGAAAAGGCAGAACTACTTTTTATTCTACTTTAATTTTTTTAACAAGGGCAGCAATATTATGACTTGGAAATTAAAAAAAATCTTTCCAAAAGAATTGCAATTCAATATAAGAACACAGATTGTAAGAAATGCACCCAGTTATCCTCCTCAAAACTAGATACCAATAAGTGTGAATGAACTATATCCTGTGATATTGAAAAAAAATGAAATGTGATTGCTTAAATTCAAGTAAGAATTAAAAAGATAGAGAATATAATGAACTTTTTAAAAAAATATTCATATTAAACACCAGGATGTTTCATGTAAGACCCTAGCAATTTTCTGTAACACTTATTATCTAATATAAAGTCTTGATGCCTGATTGTGATTTTTGGTTAGTTAATAGGTAGTTAATGAATGCTTATTGTTTTAGATGGAAAGAAATTAAAGTATGCCCTGTTAATATTCAGAAAAACAAAGAGTTTTCCTCTTGAGGTGATATGAATATTGAAATTAACTTTTCACATTTTTGATAATAATTTTATTGGAAGAGTGACTAGGGAAAAGCCATAGACATGGCAGACCTAAGTCTCAGCAACACATTTGAAAAAATATCTTATGGATTCATTATGGAAAAAAAACATACAGTGAATAATAGAAGAGGTGTATTTGGATTTGGTTGTAACAGAGTAGGGATTAAAAGATCAGTGTCAACCTGAAAGAAAATCTGTAGTAAAGCTAAAAGCCTTAGTTCTTTTCTCAATTTTATTGACATTTTCATCAATGACATATGAAAACAAAAATGGATTTTTTATCAAATTTATGAATGGCCTTCAGAACTGAAAGGAATAATAGGTCCTTTGGATAGCAGAGTCAGGTTGAATGTAATAATTTGGAATTTAATAGAGATAAATAAATAAAAACTTTGTACTAACTTTGACAGATATATGATTTAATTGGTGTGAGTATTCACATTGTACCCAAAGAATCCAACTCTTTCAGGCCTTATGGGACTTCTGTCCTTGTTTTCTTCCACCTGGGCTATCAAAACAATAAACTAATGAACAAAGACAAAACTATTATAATCTTAAATTGTTATAGGTATAGTATCCAAAATAAGGGAGCCAACATACACTTCTTATACTGTTTGGGGTAACATGCTGAATTCTGGATATCAAAAAGTAGCTAGGGCAGTGATGGCGACCCTTTTAGAAAGGTGGATGATGGTCCTCAAGTGTGTATGTGGAGATGGGGAGGGGAACAGCCTGGCCCCATGTCCCTCTGGCAAACTCTGTGCTGGAGTGATGGTGGATGTGCCCACAGAGAGGGCTCTCAGTGTCCCCAAAGACACACATATCCATAGGTTTCCCACCATGGAGCTAAGGTGTTTCTCAAGAGGAAGGTGACCAGCAAAGATAACTCCAACAGACACAAAATGAAAAATTCTATCCATTTCAATAGAAGGAACTAATGTAGTCTGAATGAGGAAAAAGTACAGGATTTCCTTCAAGAATTTTTCTTGTAAGTTGTGCATTTTGGAATGGCTCTGAACCTTGGAAGACTATATCTCCCAGGACTATCTACCTCAACTTCCTCAGACACTTCCCATTTCCTTTGTGGGAGATGTCTGAGAAAGTATAAAAGAAGAGAGGAGGTACGGATTTGGGGGCCTTTTTCCTGCAACGGAGGAGAGCCCTTTTTCTCCAGAGCCCCTTTTGCCTCCAGAGAGCCTTCTGCCAGAGAGCTTTGGTCCCAGCTAGCTGCTGGAGATCTGGTTTTCCCTGGATTTCCCAAGCCTTTCTTTTCCTAAACAAACACTAATCTAAATAAACCCAGTTAAATATCCCTGGAGTCTAGCCTGATTTTGTTCTGCTCTGAAGCCCACCTCTAAAGGGCTTGGGTTAATTTTCCTACCGGGGCTGGGGGCTACCCCAGCTTTTTCCCTTTCCTTTTCCTTCCTTCTTCCATCCTTCCTTCTTTTACCCACAACAATAAGTACTACATGTTTCTTTCACAACATGCTGAATAAGTGACTATGTATTGCAGGATCACAAATGTATAACCTATATGAGATTACTCTCTGTCTCTGGGAGAGGGAAAGTGAGGAAAGGATAAAGGGACAGAATTTGGCGTAAAATGTCAGAAAGCAAATGTGAAAATTTGTTTTTGCATATTATTGGAAAGAATACAATGAAAAATGTCTGGGGGAAAGAAAAGAAAGTGACACATATCGCATTTAAATATTTCGGAAGGGGAAGAAAAGAGGAAGGTGATGAGGAAGACAAAATAATTAAAAACCATTCTGTACTAATGTGTGCTTTAGGAACTAAAGATATTTAACCTGGAGAGATGCTGAAGTGATATGACTAGTGCCTGAATAATTGAAAACACCTGACATGTAAGTATTAAATTTATTTTGCTTGGCCTCAGAGGGAAGATCAAGAAGAATTGCATGAACATTATAAGGAAGCATATTTTGACATGATTTAAGAAAAAATATTCTTCCTAATAATTACAGATGTCCAAAAGTGGAATGGGCTACTTAAAGGGTTAATTAATTCCCTTGCATGAGAGATTTTCAAGTGAGCTGAATTTGGAGATGTTGCAGAGAAAATAATGTTGTTCAAGTTCAGGTTGCACATTAGCCGTCATCCAAGGTCTCTCCCAGTGCAAAAACTAAAAGTTTCTAGGGATCTCATTACCAATGTGTAACAAAAAGTGAGGAAAGGAACTTGAAATCCCTTTTTCTAAAATGCTATTTCTGATAATTCTTTTTCATTGTAATTTAATTCTGAGAAGTTTCAGATTGGAGTCTTTTGTTGTCCATCAAGGTTTTATATCTGATGTGATTTGTCCTTTTAAATCTCTGACTTTGTCTCAGTGTCTGTCTGTCTGTCTCTCTATTTACATAGATATAAATGTATACCTCTTTTATATTCTATCTAAATAACATGTTAACTTAGAGACATGTCTCAATTTGAATGAATTTTTTCAATTAAAAAATGAAGACAAGCCTCTCCCTAATTTTTTTTAATTTTTAAAAAAAATTTTTAAACCCTTAACTTCTGTGCATTGGCTCATAGGTGGAAGAGTGGTAAGGGTGGGCAATGGGGGTCAAGTGACTTGCCCAAGGTCACACAGCTGGGAAGTGTCTGAGGCTGGGTTTGAACCTAGGACCTCCTGTCTCTAGCCCTGGCTCCCAATCCACTGAGCTACCCAGCTGCCCCCTTTCCCTAATTTTTAGACTTAGCGATATGGCATTTTAAACTGATATAGATTGTATTACTTTGATTCTCTTTCAGTATTTGTTTTTCTCATTAACATTTATCTCTGGTATTTTGTCTTTCTGATCTTTTGGGAGCAAAACTGCATGTTTTTCCAGATGCTGTTACTCAGGACCTGTATATCAGTATTAACATATTAGCCTCTGAAACATGGAGCCATATATATGTATATATGTATATGTATATGTGCACATATGCACATATACATATATATACATATCTATATACATTTACTTTTAAATGTTTTGTCATTACATTTTATTTCTACACCAAAATAACTATTTATATATATATTTTTTATTTTTCTCCATCACATTCTTTCAATTGTAAAAAAAGAAGATTAAAAAAAAAAACCCTTACCTATTGGGCTCCAAGGCAGAAAAGTCCTAATGGCTAGGCAATGGGGGTTAAGTGACTTGCCCAGGGTCTTGCTGCTAGGAAGTGCCTGAGGCCAGGTTTGAACCTAGAACCTCTCTTCTCTAGGCCTGGCTCTCAATCCACTGAGCCACCCAGCTGCCCTGCAAAAGAAGTCTCTTTAAGGAAAAAACAGCAAACACAATGACCACATTTGACAACATACACCACAATTCATATCTAAAGTCTAGTACCTGTATTCTTAACATTTTTTTTCACTTTTGGACTCTGCAGAACCTTAGCAATACTTTCCCATAATATTTTTAATTGAAGGGAAATCTTAAATGTATTTGGAAGTTAGGAAAAATAAAAGTTTTTACTTAGTGAAAATAGATAATTTTTTTTCTTCTAAGTTCATGGAACTACATAAATTTAAGAAACTGTGGTCTCTGGATTATTGAAAAATAATTTTAGTGTATTTAACAATATTTTAGTTTGTTCTGCAGTTACATGACAACATATTGATCTTTTTTAAAACTTTGAGCCAAATTCTCACTGTCCCTCCATCTTTCCCTTCTGTCCCTCTACCCGAGAGGGCAAGAAACCTGGTACAGATTTTATATGTGAAATGATGTAAAACATTTTCCCTTGGTCATTTTTTGAATGAGAACTTGAATAAATAAAACAAAAATGAAAAAATAAAGTGAAAAATGCATGTCTCAGTCTGTATTCAGATTTCTTTAATTATTTCTTTGAATATGGATGACATTTTTCATTCTGAGCCCTTGAGGATTGTCTTATTCGTTGTATTGCATAGAGTAGCAGTCATTCACAATTGTTCATCATACAACATTAATTACACTTATTGTATATAATGTTCTCCTGGTTCTGCTCATTTTATTATCATCAGAACATGTAGATCTTTCAAGTTTTTGTTTTTGTTTTTAACTCTTACCCTCCACCTTAGAATCAATACTGTGTATTGTTTCCAAGGCAGAAGAGTGTTAAGGTCTAGACAATGGGGGTCAAGTGACTTGCCCAGGCACACAGATAGGAAGTGTCTGAGGTCACATTTGAACCCAGGATCTCTCATTTCTAGGCCTGGCTCTAAATCCAATGAACCTCATCATTTCTTATAGCACAATGCTATTCCATTACAGTCATACCAGAACTTGTCTATCCATTGCCCAAATGATGGACATACCTTTAATTTTCAAACCTTTGCCACCACAAGAAAAGTTGCCATGAGTATTTTTTGTACAAACCTGTCCTGTTCCATTTTTTAAAATATCTTTGAGGTACAAACCTGACAGTGGTATTGTTTTATTAAAGGTTATGCACAGTTTTAAAGCCCTTTGATCATTGCTCTAAGTAACTTTCAAAATTGGTTGAATCATTTCACAACTCCACCATAAGTACATTAGTGTCCCAATTTTCCCACATAACTTTTATTATTTTCCTTTTCTGTCATATTAGCTAATCTGATAAGTGTAAGTTGGTACCACAGAGTTGTTTTAATTTACTTTTCTCTAATCAAGAGAGATTTAAAGCATTTTTTCATGTGACTGCATATATTCCTTATTTCTTCATCTGCAAACCAACTGTTCATGTTCTTTGACCATTTATCAAATGGGAAATCATGTGTATTCTCATAAATCTGATAAAGTTCTTATATATTTGAAAAATCAGGACTTAATAAGAGATGCTTGCTGTAAATATTTCCCTTAGTCTTCTCTTTTTCTTCTAATCTTGGTTGTGCTGGTTTTGTTTGCTTAAGAACTTTTCATTTTAATATAATCAGTTATCCATGTTATATCCTGTGAGGCTTTTTAGCTTTTGTTTGGTCATAAATTCTTCCCTTATCCATAGACTTGATAGGTAGACTATTTTATGCTCCCCTAATCTGCTCATAGTTAAATCCTTTATGTGTAAATCATGATCCATTTCTGACCTCATTTTGGCATTTGGTTTATACCCAGTCCCAGCCATACCTTTTTCAGTTTTCCCAGCAATTTTTTTTAAGTAGTGATTTCTTGTCCCAAAGCCTTAGATCTTTTGGTTTATAAAACATTAAATAACTGGCCAGTTGCTACAATGTATTGTGTAACTAATGTATTTCATTGAACTATTGCTCTACTTTTTAGCTAGCGCAAGATTATTTTGATGATTACAACTTCATAGTATAGCTTGAGATAAGTTATTCCTAGACAATTTTTCATATTTCTTTCATTGATTCCTTTGATATTCTTGATCTTTTGTTTTTCCAGATTAATCTTGCTTTTAATGTTTCTAGCTCCATTAAAAATCATTTTGGACAGCTTGATTAGTATGACTCTGAATAAGCAGATTAATTTAGATAGCATTGTCATTTTAATTATATTGGCTCAGCCAACCCATGAGCAATGAATATTTTTCCAATTGGTTACATTTCATCTTATTTGTGTGAAAAGTGTTTTGTAATTTTATTCACATAATTCCTGGGTTTGTTTTTCCAGATAGTTACCCAATTATTTAATATTATCTGTAGTTAAGTTAAATGGAATTTCTTTTTATATTTCTCCTTGCTGAACTTTGTTAGTTAATCTAAAAAATGCAGATGATTTATGTAGGTTTATTTTATATCATTCAACTTTACTAATGCTGTTAGCTTCTTATTGGGTTTTTTTTAGTTGCAGCTTTTTAAAAACCCTTACTTTCTGTCATAGAATCAATACTGTGTATAGATTCCTAGGCAGAAAAATAGTAAGGACAAGGCAATAGGCATTGAGTATCTTGCCAGGGGTTACACATTTAGGAAATTTTTATGCCAGATTTGAACCCAGGACATAAAACCTGTAGCCTGGCTCTAAATCCACTGAGCCACCAAGTTTTTTAGTTGAATCTTTATGGTTCCCTAAGAATATCACCATATCATTCGGAAATAATGATAGTTTTATTTCTTTAGTACTTATTAATTGAGTTTAATTTAATTCATTTCTTTTTTCTTCTCTTATTGTTATAGTTAGCATTTCTAGTATAATATTAAATGATCGTGGTGATTAATAGGCATTTTTTGTTTCATCACTGATCTTACTGGGAAGGCTTCTAGTTCAACTCCATTAGAAATAATGTTTGCTGATAGCTTTAGATAGATACTATTTAAAATTTTAAAGAAAACTCCATTTATTTCTATGTTCCCTAGTGATTTTAATAGGAATGCATGTTCTATTTTGTCAAAGGCTTTTTCTACATCTAATGAGATAATCATGTTTTCTGTTGTTTCTTTAATCAATATAGTAAATTATGCTTCCTAATATTGAACCAGCTGTGTATTCCTAATATGACTCTCACTTGGACATAGTGTATGATCTTTGTAATATATTGCAGTAATCTACTTTCTATTATTTTTTTTAAAATTTGCATCAATATATTTTAGCAAAATTGGTCTATAGATTTCTTCCTCTGTTTTTTCTCTTCCAGGTTTATGTATCAGTACCTCATTTGTGTTGTAAAATAAATTTGGTAGGATGCCTTTTTGAACTATTTTTCCAAATAGTTTGTATATTTTGGGAATTAATTTTCTTTAAATGTACGTTAAAATTCATTTGTGAATCCATCTCTCCCAATCAATTAACTCCCTAAGGAACTTTTTTCCTTAGGGAGTTAATTGATTGTTTGCTCAATTTCTTCTTCAGAGATGAAATTAATTAAGTCTTCTCTTTCCTCTTTTGTTAATAAAGGTAATTTATATTTCTGAAAATATTCATATCACTTAGATTATCATTTTTGTTGCCATATAATTGGTTAAAGAATCTTATAATAATTACTTTAATTTCCTTTTATTTGGTGGTACATTTACCCTTTTTATTTTTGATGTTGGTAATTTGGTCTTCTTTTTGTCCTTTTTTTTAATCAAAATAACCAGTAGTTTATCTATTTTATTGTTTTTTTTTACCATAAAACCAGCTTTTACTTTCATTTATTAGTTAGATTTTTTTCTTAACTTCAATTTAATTAATCTCACTTTTGATTTTCAGGATTTCCAATTTGATATTTAATTGGAGATTTAAAATTTGTTCCTTTTCTAGTTTTTTAATGGCATACCAAATTCATTAATATGCTCTTTATTTTATCGATATATGTGATTAGGGTTATAAATTATCTCCTAAATACTACTTTCAGTATATCCCATGAATTTTAAGTTATCTCATTGTTGTTTTCTTTAATAGAATTATTGATTGTTCCTATTATTTTTTATCCAATTATTCTTTAGAATTAAATTATTGAGATTCCAATAAATTCTTAACCTCTCTTTCCATAGACCCTTATTGAATATAATTTTATAGAATCTGAAAAGGACACATTTAACAATTCTGTTATTGTACATTTGATTGTGAGATATTTTTACTCTAATACTTGTTCAATTTTTGTGTAGGTACCGCTGAGAAGAAGGTGTATTGTTTTTGATTATGATATCACGTTATTTATTCAATAATGAAATTACTGTACTCTGCCTTACAGGCATATAGATATATTATTTTCAACTTAGTATCCATAAAATGGAGAAGGAAGGTAGTTCCTTATATATCACAACTACCAAACAATGTTTTCTTTTGGTGGAGACAAAAGCCAGTATAGGAGACAAGATGACCTTCAATTCTTGAGTCATATCTTGTCTGACATTTAATAGCTTTGTGAATTGAGAAAGTCACTTAATCCTGTTTGCCTCAGTTTCATCATATATAAAAACAAATCTGGAGAAAGAAATGGCAAACCAGTCCAGTAGTTTTGCCAAGAAAACCTCCAATAGGATCCCAAAATGTAAGATATTATTGAAATGACTGAGCAACAATTTCTAGACTCTTAAGACCAGGATTCATTTCAGAAGAGATAGTATAATGAATTGCAATACTTAAGGAATATTGTTAATATTATTACAAATTTGTTGATTTATTATTTGTTTTGAGCTATAATTATTGAAAGGGTACACAAGATAATGAATATACACAAGTAAGTTTGTAATATAAATAAATATAGATTAGGAATCAAAAGTGGAATTGTGACTTCATTAGAGAGGGCAACTCTCAAATAAGGAAGATGCCAGTGAAGGTCTTTACTTTCCCTGCAACTTGTAGCATTGGATGACTTGAGTATCTAGAGTTTAAATGACTTGCCCAAGGTTGTGTAGTCCTGCATGATGGGGTACACAGAATGTTCAGGTAAGACCACTACCTCTGCTGTGAGGGCTTGCTGAGCTCTTTTCAGGATTTTTCCCCTCCTTTGGTGTTCCCCTGCCACCAAACTTGCCTTGTGGCTAGTGGAAGCTGTAGTATGCACAGTGGTCCCATGGCAGTAACCATCTTGGCAAACAAGCTAAAACAGGGTAAAGGTAACTGATAGACTTCAAAACTCTGGTGAGTTAAGGGAGTAGCTACCTTAGACTTGTGAAGACTTCACCCCAGTGGAAAGTGTGGATGAGAAAATTTGTTCCAGTAGCCATAAAAGTTACTGAAGCAGTTGCTGTGGAGTACATTGAGCTTTGTCATAGGCGAAAACCAAGGTCATTCACTGCTTTATGAGTGAGTCTGGACTTTTGCCATGCTGCTGGACTTCGACTTTGTGCAATTCTGCCTTACTTAAATTCAATTTATGTGCAAAAGACATCACCTGTGATGTCATTTTTGTCCTCTTCAAAAACCCCAAAGAACCACCAATCATGAAAGGCAGGACTAGAACCCAGGTCTCTCTCACTCAGATGGTGATGTTCTAGCTATTGCTCCATAGCTACCTTTGTAAACAAATATCCTTTCATTTAAAAACCAAAGAAATAAAAACACTTAGAAACAACAACAAAGCTATCAGAGTACATTAGCAAATATCAATATAAATATTGATTTTGTTTTTGTTATTATTGTTAAGGCTAGCAAAAATAAGCTTAGTGTTTCCAGTAATGGATTCATAAAGGAATAGTGAGTACAGTTCCTGAAAATGTCAAGACTTGATCTCTTCTTCTCTGGTTATGCTATGGAATGACAAAGTAAAAACAAAGGAGAGTTTGAGGCAAGAAATAAAAGTAAGGAAAGACTTGTTTCTTTAATGTTGAAGAAATAACAGTTACTAGGAACATGGAAGTTAAAATAAAAAGCAGTGCATTATGGACTGAGTGGCTGTTTTGTCAACAAAGATCTCCTGTCTCGATGCTTACTTTATTTTAATTTCTGATACTGGCAATAAAGAGAGATATCACCTTTAAATCCAAGTATTATATAAATATACTTGAGTGTAAGTATATATAGTATATGCATTGTTATGTAAAACAACATATTTATCATATTTGGTGATACATATATTGTGTATTTATTATAAATTGTTATACAGATACATTTTATTAGACTATGTATAAGAAATACAAATTAGTATTGTTTGTATGTATATTTATAAATAAGCATTTCTCAATTTTTATAATATCTCAGTACTATAAATAAATATGCACTTACAATAAAACAGTACTTAGAATACCCATCTAGTGTTAGAAATCTGTTTGTATAACATGAGTGGACTTACAGTATAATATGAATAATATGCTATGTGTTTTTGGAATGCACTAGATTCTGAAGAATTTGAAATATTATCCTACAAGCTCTCGAGAGAGAAATGTCCGTTGAGGATCATTGAAAATTAGGTAAAGTATTGAATTATAAGAAGGACAGATGCTCTGGTCATGTAGTGAGGGTTAAGGATAACAAGTGGTTAGCTAGGGTTTCATGGATGTATTCATGTACCTGGAGTGTATGAGGAAGTTGTCCTGCATCTTGGATGGATTTTTTAGGGTAAAATTGTGAAAGATCAAGAATAAGAATTTCAGAGTATACATAGGCATGGATAGCTTCTGTTTTTGTATCACTAGATGAACTTTCAAAATAATGTGACTATGTGACTATAGATCCATTTGAGTAGTATTTGAAAGATACTAGTGTTTTAAGTTGGTACTCTAATTCTGAGTTAACCGCTCTTTGGATTTTTTGTTATAGAACTCCTATATGGCCACCTGAGAATCTAATTTGCTTGTTCCTCAACAATGCAAGTCAGTCAGCTAAGTGGTGAGCCTTAGCTAATAAGGTGCAATAAGATTAGGTAGAAACCATTGTTCACTCTGAATATGTGAAATTATAGTATAAGAACAATAGAATGCAAGTTAGAAAAATCAGTTTTACCTACTCAATATGTCTTCACAGGTTCTCTTAATATGAAAAAATGTTTATTTTTTCTCTGCTTCATTCCAGTGGACAGAACTAAATGTTTAGAGGATTTTAAGGAAAATAATTTTTACACAATGTTAGAGCCAACTTTCTAATAAACATAGCTATTCTAATATAGAATAGGCATAATTGGTAGGTAGTGAGTTCCTTATCAATAGAAGTAGTCAAGTGGAAGGAAAATATTTGTGCTGCTGGAGAGGAGACTCATTTTTCAAATAGTGGATGGACTAGATGACCTCTGAAATTCCTCAGAAATCTTAGTATTCTATCTTCATAATATTCATCAACACTCCAGAAGAGAAACAGGAGAATTGTTCTTCAGAAATCACATTCATTTCTTTGATTTCACATCTACCTAATTATTTGTGGAGCATATGCTGAGTTTGTTCCACCAAGCATTGCAAATCAGATGTATGTGAAATCTGAGCATCAGGGAATATAGCTTTCTTCTCCTATTCTCTATTACATTTATTGTTGATTTCCATTTTAGAACCATAAAGTATCTCATTAATTGAGGGGTACCCAGAATATTTTAAAGTCACAAATCTCTGCCACTCTCATTTCATAATTAATTGCTGTTCTCATAGATTCAATTGTAATTTATAAGGAATAGAATCACATATATTGCTCACAACATTTTCTGCTTATAAGTTTAAGTTCTATTTAGTAGCCTGGATAGAGGAATTATTTTCCCCTCTAACAGGCAGGAGATGCTTGCAGTTTCTATAGGACCACTGTGTAGTGGGAGCCATCATTTTCAGCTGGTTTTAAAGAAAAATAACAGCAATACGAAGAAAAAGACAGGATCTCTTTCTCCAACAGAAGGGATTTAAATTACGATGTGGATAAGATGTTGTGAACAGACCAAGTAAAACAGTGTTTTATCTCTGAAGTAAATGGACTGAAACAGATGGAAGGAAGAAAAAGAGAAGTTTCCTAGAGGCAAGATGTCTCTGTGTCACCAGCTGTTGCTGGGAGATAATGTGCAATGACAAGTGATGTATAGGAGGAAATCCAAATGCCTGTAGTCCTTTGCTGTGGACAATTAGGTGAGGAGAGTTAGTTTAAGGTGAAGTCTGGAATTTGCAATGACCATTTACAGTGACTGAACCATTTTTGGTTAAAGAAGAGAAGAGTGGGTGGAGTATGTTGACATCATTTCACAGCAGGCTTCAGCCAGACTGATATTATATTAGAAGAAGTGGTCAGGTGTTTGGAGCAAGGAAAACAAATAGTGAATCTCTACTTTACACTTTTCTATACCACATGTATAACCACTGATTTAAATGAATAATACAATGTGGTGCTTTATCAAAGCAAGGTTGAGCTTGAAAAACGGTTTAGAAAGTTTGCATTTCAGAAATAAAAAATACAACTTCTGAAATGGTGTTGCAATAAAAATGTTTTCAGAGGAGAAAATATATTATGTCTCCTTAAACGGAGGAGCTCAAAATAATTCCAAGGGGGGAATTTAGAGGGTACAGTTGCCTACTCACAACTAACAAAAACACAGCCCTGTTAGTTATTACTTCTCGTCCTGTGACCTACCAAGCACTATTAAGATAATCACCTTTCATTTTTGCATCCTCTGTATCTAGTATAGGAAATAGTGGTCACTTTAAAAATATTCCTGGGCTAGAATTAAATTTTTATAATTTATTTTAATAAAAATTACATTGAAATAAGATAAAAATCAAAGAATATACTTCCATTTGGAAACATTATCAAACTCCATGTTTCAAGATGATGGAGCAAATCATAAACTGAGATTGTTGCCTTGCTACCCTTTACAAATGAGATATATTTCATAAAAATAATTTAGTATATTGAAAAGTTAATATTAAACAGGCAGATAATATTGACAGTCAGTTTAGAATAGACAATATTTAGTTCACTTAACAAAAGGAGTATTTAAATTTTGGTTAGACTTTTGATTCCCAAGGCATATTTTTCTATTAAAATTTCTTTAAATATTTCTTTACTTATTGGAAATCTTTCACAAGATAGAAGGGAACCATATTATATTGGTATCAATAACTAGAAGCAAACTAGGTAGTATCTTTAATGGTATATTCTCTTTTTTCAAAGACAGCAGCATCTTCCTCCTCTAATTTTCCTGTAGTGTTTATTCTGGATCTTTCCTTTGCACCACTGACATTCTACCCACTTTATATTTATTAGTATAATATGTAGCTATCTTTTTTTAGGTCACTTGGGGGCAGGAACTATTAATTTGTTTCCTGATTCATATCACCACATTTTGCATATACCTGGTGCTTGTTGTGATATTGTTGTAAGACTCAAATGAAATATTTGTAAAGCACATAAAGACATAGTGTTTGACACATAGAAGGTGTTTAATAAGAGTTTATTCTTTCTGTCTTCCTTCAATACAATAATGGTTTGGGGTGGGTTGTTATTAAATCTCCTATTCTCTTCATTCCACTCTTGATTTCAGAGTTTTATTCAGCTAAAGGTGCTATTTGTTGAGGGATAGGAATAATACATTAACAAAGAGAAAATAAAGTAGAAGAAAAGGAGTTATAAAGCCAATTGAGGTAAAGGGTCTCTCTGCTCTAAATGCAGAGCATGCATTAAAGAACTCATTATTCTTAAGAGACCCTGGATTTCATTATTAATATAAAACTGAATGTCTTTTTATGAAAAGAAGCAGAAAGAAATTAAATTCTTCTTTAAAACAAGGGGAGGCAAAAATGACTGGGGAGATTATTTGTAAGAAAATATAGCATGGCCCAGGAGTAAATCTTAACAACGATTGAATAGAGTACCTGTGAGAATACCAACTATAAGCCCTAATCCTCTAATCTTTCCACTATAAATAATATGAGGTAGAGGACTAGTGCAAAGATAGATATGAAACACTACTTCCTTCCAAAGAGTTTGGAATCTAAAGGTTTTGGGGGGATGGGATACAGTAGTCCTCATGTGCACTTACAACTAATGCATAAAAGGGAATGTGATGGAAACAAATGACAGGTATAGAAATTGTACTGTGAGAAATCTGAAGAATGTCTCCAGCTAAGTTCCCTCGAAGACTCTCTCCAGTCAGGAGACTATCTCCATAAGACTAATTCAAGTGGCAGGATTCATGGCTTTTTATGGTGATTTCTTGTCCCTGGCCCTCTTCACAATCACAGTTTCCAAATTGTCTAGCACTGTCCAGGGGGCAGTGTTTGTGGGAACCAGTTCTCACCTCCTGGAGGGGAGAATACAAAAGGGTTCATAGATTCTTGACTGATTGAAATTCCGAGGGTATAAACCTCTGATCATAGGATTCACAAGTTTGGGACAGAATTAAAAGGGTGGAGCTCGCTAAGTAAGTGACTTGTGAGTTCTCTCAGTACCTTTCTAGCTTCTCACCTAGTACTAAGTAGGGTGTTCAATCTTTTGTCAATTCAAAAATAGACAAAGGAGAGTTAATCCTGCCTTCACAATCTAAGTAGGAGTACTTAAGTTGGTGTTAATTCAAAATAGACAAATGGAGTAAAGGATTCCCTTTCACAAGTGTAAACTCAGAAAGAACAAAGAATTCCCTTTTACAGGACACAGTGTGAACAAAATCACAGATTTAGGAAAAGGCAGGAGAAGGATCAATGTGGCAGAAACAACACATACCACTGATCTTTTAGGACCCGAGTAAGAGTTGAAGGTCCCTGAAACGTATGATAATTTTTTCCATTAAACTAATAAAACTGTTCATAAGATCAAACTAGTCCATGAACTAAGGTTCCAACAGTTGACTGATTCTTGATCATCTAAAGCATAAACATTCAACACTGATAAAAGGTCAACACATACTTCTGATCAGATTGTGGGAAATATGTAGGTACAGGAAGCATGTGTCAAATTAAGCCAAGGTGTAAGTTTTTTGTTATCCTCTTCATATTTTTTATTGCAGAAACTTAATTTTATTATAGTTTATAGTATCTAAAAGTATCTCATTTCTTCTCAACCCCAATCTAAAAACATCAAGACAACCTAATTATATCCTGGGCTAGGACATCAGGGTCAAGAGGGTAGTCTAGCCTGGCTGGAATGTTAAATATGCAAATTTGAGTTAATGCTTGAAAGGTACTTACATATTTTACAATTTCTTTGATGTGATATCTATATGACAAGATATTTATAATTTATTTAGTAAGAAATGAGGAGCCACTGAAGGATTAGTGCTCCATTAGCTGCAGTGTTCCACAGACTGGTAAACTGATATCCTTATTACATTGAAAATATACACACAAATGCTCAAAACATGCAGAACTGCTAATCTCTGTCTGGCTCTCAGTCAGGCAGTAAGCATTCAGCAAGTACCAACATTGTGCCGGGTACTGTACTAAGATCTGGAAATACAAAAAGAGGCAAGGGATACTCCCTGACCTCTAGAAATTTCAGTCTATGGTTTTTAGAAAGATAAGTCTTACACTTAAGGAAGTAAATTCTTCTATCCTCCCCTTGGTAAGAGTTTGAGCTCATTCTTTTCATTTTTTTTCTTGCTTTCATCAAAAATTAAAAAGATACATCTAATCACAAGATTCATACTCTGGGGTCTACAAACTCCCAAGGTATCAAGAGTTAGATTTCAAATCTGCAAGCTAGAAAAAATATCACACCTTTATTTTCACTACCATCTAATTGAAATTTATCATTTCTTTCATTATTTAACAAAAGTATTCTAATAAGGATATGAAGAATTCACCAGATTGTTGATGAGGTTCCTGACTCAAAATGTTTAACGAACTAATATTGTCTAATTTATTCCTTTTAAAGATTAACCATTCAATAAATTGTCATACAGTCCAACTATGTACAACATTATTCTAGACATTAATTGAAAACCTTGGGTGTGGAACATTGTTTAGTGTCACTTTAGTTTTTGACATGTAAGTCAGTGTTGCTGAAATTTCTTCTTCTTTTTATATTGGTATAACATGACTCTCTGCAAGAGGATGATGAGGAACATATTGAGGAGATGTAGATGATAAAATAAGAAAATATTATTAATCCCAGCAATTAGGACATTTAAAAAATAAGAAGATATGCATAAATAACTAGAACTCTCAACATTACAAGATAATTGTGTTAGAATCACATTTGAAAAAAGAGTGGTTTGTGATGTGGGAGGAAGGTTGATATTACCAATATAATGAATCAGGAAAAGCTTCTAGGAATCAGTGTCACTTGAGTTAGATTTTAAAGGATGATTAGGAAATTAAGAGTTAAGGGGATACAGTGGAGACTTGGACTTTCTAGGCATACTGAAGCAATGAAAAAAAATAGAAGTGGTGCTGATAGTCTATCAGGGATAACAAACAGAACTTGGAGTTTGGCTAGAGCACAGGGTGTGTAATATTAAGTAACATGAAACTATATTTAACAAACTGAGTGTTACTAATTTAGGAAGGGTCAAGAGAAGCATGTAAAGAAATTGAACTTCATTGAATAGGCAACAGGGTCCCATTGAATGAAAGAATGAAGCATTTATTAAGTACTCAATATGTACAAAGCATCTTGTTAAGACCTGGAGATATGAAGAGAAAAATAAGGCAGTTCCAGTTCTTAAGGAGCTCATATTCTAACAGGGGAGACACCAAATTTAAAAAGCAGAGGAATGACAAATCTTGTTCAATGAATAACAACAACTTTTCAGGGAAAATTAAAAATAATGGGCTGGAGAGGAGAGAGGGAAGAATCAGGAGAACTTGTTAATACACTAATAGTCTAGGCAGGTGACTTGTAATAAGAAAGTAGCAGTGGAAATAGGAAGGATGAACTAGGAGAAGATGTTTCATTGGTGTGAGGATCTCCCAATGATGAAACTTTCTTCACAAGCACAATAATAATAGTTCTGCATCTTAATATGTTAGAGTTGCATGAAGGCCCTAACAGGTCAAGTAATTTGCCCAGGATCACATAGCCAGTTTGTGTCAAAGATAGGACTTAAACCCAGGTCATTTTGATATGGAAGTTAACTTTCTTATAATATCTACAATTATACCACCAACTTTAGGAATACAAAAGTCCTTAGAGATGAGATACCTATTTTTTTTTTCATTTTATGGTAGAAAAAATTAGAATTTTAAGAGGTTAAGTGATTTGATTAAAGTCACACAATTAAATGCAAGGCCAGGAGGTACTAAACTTGGGGCATCCAAATTTGTTGCACAGAATTCCTTCTATAAAGAAAAATAGCTTTTGATTTTTGGATTGGAGGATAATATTATGCCTAAAAATATTTCTAAATTTACTTTCAAAAGTAAAAATACCAATGAAGAAAATTCTATAACATTGGAAATGAATTTTAAAAAATTTAAATAAGTTCAGAGGAAAAATATTATTGTATGACTATGATTCCTCACAGATTGGCTAAGAATAATCATAATCTACATTTTTCCCAGTGTGCAGAAGGAAACAGAGCATTTGATGTGACTCTTGCACTACAGCATTGAAAAATAAAGAATGTTTTATTTTTAAGATTAAAGGGAGACAGGTTCTGTTGTTCAATGAGATATTTTTCAGTATGGTTTTACATTCAAGTGAATAAGCAGAATATCTTGACGTCTTTCTGAAATTATATTTCTTGCTTTCCTCAAGACACATAAATTTTGAGCGTGCTTCAAGCATGACAAGGCTGTTTTACTATTACTGAATTATTATAGGCCTTTGACATTGCAATAAAAAGAAAGTGAAAACTTAGTGATGTCCTATAGAGGCAAGTCGGAATGGAAAAGGAAAGAGAAGGATCGGATTGACAGATTTGCTTGGGTTTGCTTTCCCTTATGTGGTTTTGTATATTTTTCACTGCATAGAAGACAAACTCTGTACAAACTTTTGCAGATCTGCATTCGTAAGCTTTTGTGGAAAAAAGCCCAGACTAGATTTTCCTGGACTTGGGCTCCAGACTTCTTCACAGGTTTGAAATGTCAAGGGTTATGGGCTGGCTTGTACCTCTATTTCCTCAGGCAAGATCTCAGGGTCTGGATGTTGGTATAGGTTCTTGAACCTTGGACAGCAGATGTAGTGTGTGTGTGTGTGTGTTTGGAGGGGGGGAGTTGTCTTGCTCTTGGCTTGTTCTTTCTTCTTGCTACAGCTTCTTGCTGAGTCTGCTCTCCTCTCACCCTAATGCCCCAGATGTTCGTTGTCTGCATTTTAGGTTTTGCTTTTCTTGAAAGTTATTTCACTTAGTCTCCTTATTGGTTCTTTCACTCCTGTATTCATTTTGTGACAATATTTTAATCTTGGTCAGAGAGGATTCTCATGGTGGAACAGAGCTGCTGAGGATTACTCTGTCATCTTGGCTCCACCCCCAGAAAACCCATTTAGGGTTTACTTGGCAAAGATAATGAAGTGGTTTATCATTTCCTTCTCTAGATCATTTAAAAGATATAAAACAGAGGCAAACAGAGTTGTGACTTTCCCAGGGATACACAGTAATTATCTGGGGCTGGATTTAAACTCAGAAAAATGAGTCTTGACTTCAGGACTGATGTTCTCTCCAATGCACCACCTAGCTCCTTTCCAGTAGTACTTCCCTTTATGTATCTTATTCATAATTTTCATAGCACAGTATTGTTCTATAACATTCATGTAATTAATTAGGACAGTCTCTTAAAAATTACTATCTGACCCTTACCACTCTTCCCCCTAGGAGCCAATACCCAGAAGTTAAGGGTTTAAAAAAATTACTATTTGGGGGTGGGGGCAGGCAGCTGGGTAGGTCAGTGGACTGAGAGGCAGGCCTAGAGACAGGAGGTCCTAGGTTCAAATCTGACCTCAGACACTTCCTAGCTGTGTGACCCTGGGCAAGTCACTTGACCCCCATTGCCATAAAAAATTACTATCTGGCTCACCTAGCCAATATATAATCATAGCAGGATGTTAAGCTTGATCTTGATCCAGCCTTGAGGCCAGCTCACTATTCACTATGCCATGTTATATCTAAGATTTCATTGTTTCAACTAAAATCTAAGTGAAATGGGATTGTTGTATATGCATAAAGTACCTTGTTCATCCAAACACAGGGAATTATGTTTGCTCAACAATATTCTCTTCCCAGATTGTCATTCATTTATCAGTCCCAAATGTTTCAGGTCAGTTGTTTACCTTCATTATACAATTTGTGAACAAATATATTTGGTTGTATGCTGTGAGTTATGGGATGCTAGTTTCCAAAAAATTAAAAAATAGTATTTTTTTTGCTCAGAAGGCAGTGATGAAGCATGTGATGGATGTGAATTGGCTGTAACTTATAACATAATGAAGTGTGAAGAAGACTGAGAATAATGGATGTTAAGTGGACTGTCTTAAAAGAAGCTGACCTGGTCATATGGCAAGATGAGGAATAAAAGATAAATAGGCATCTGCTCCCCTGCTATTCTTGCAATGTCAGGAAAAAGCAAGTTAGGCCCCAAGAAATTTGGGTATATTCTTTACTGGTGAATGTAACTTGATGGACAGCCATGCATGCGTTGTAACTAATATATTTGGAGAAAGCTTCCACAGCCATGAGAGTTACTGACACAAACCCATATGAGTATAAAACATATCACCATAAGCCTTCATTGTACTGATTCCTAAAAGTTCATTATTTTAAAATAATCGTGTTTTATTTTTGTTGATGTTTATTAATTTTAAATTTAAAAAAGTATAAAGTGAGAAAGATGATATAGGAATCAATAGTTGCTGATTTTTCAGGGTTTTTTTCTTTTTTTAAGTAAGAATATCACTGGGTATCTTTTTTCATTTTATGGGACTCTCCTTTAGAGATATTTTGAAAATCAATCTTTGCTAAGTATGGTGGCACATGCCAATAATGCTACTGGGGAAGCTTAGAATGGTGGATCTCTTGAGCTTGGGAGGTAAGTATTTCAGGTATCTGTACTAAGTCCAGCAATCAGTATCATGAGCCCCAGGAGCCTGGAATACCGTGAGGGGCTGAATGGCCATCTTTAGAATTAACAGATAAAAGCTTTCATGTCAATAAATAGCGAGAATAGTCCTATAAATGGCCACTGCAATGATACTAGCCTGGTAGAAATAGGGGCATCCAGTCAGATTTAGCCACTCTCGCTGTAGCTAGATCCTCTTAAGTGCCATTTTCTTTCTCTCAAAAGGCCCAAATTGAGATGAAAAACTTCAAATGTGATGGTTTTACTGTCATCTCTGATGAGAACAGAGTGCTAAAGAAATGATTGCTGATCAGTCTTGTTTTTAATCTATTAGTTTATACTCCTTCCAGTTTTAGTGAGAAATATTTTCAGGATGTTTTGTCTTAGCTAGGTCTCCAAAAAGTTTTTCTGAAGGTAAATTCTCCTCCATTTATTTTTTCTATTTTTTTTTGCAGTGTTGTTTATCATAATCTTCCATTCTTCTTCGCTGTTTTTTTTTTGTCCAAATGAACTTATATTCTAAACTATGTTGTACCTAGGTAGGCAAGGATCAGAAGATGTCAAATGATTGTTAACTAAAGATTTTCTGGGCTCTTATGTTCCTCTTCATTGTGATAAGTGTTTCACATTATTTAAACTTCTCTAAGAAATAGGGCTAGGATCAATATCTTTACTTTTATAGATCCACCATTTTAAAGAGTTACCAGCTTCCTTTATACTCACAAGATTTTTGTCACCTCTATTTAGAAATGCTAAACAATGTAGCAATCTGTGAGTTTTTTTAGTGGGTTATGAGAGTCATGTTTATCTAGATGACCAGTGAATATGTTTACCTATATTTATACACATACCATTTATACATATACCCATGCTTCATTAAAACTTTGGCAAATAACAGTTGTCAGGGCATGAAATAGAGAGAGCTGTGACTGCATTTCATTTACCCTGTGAGAAGCAGTAACATAACTGGGGAAATGCCATCTGGTGTGTTCTTAAAGAGGGGGAGCATTTTGTTGTACTTATTTTCAAGGCTGATATAATAACTGAGATATAGATATATGTATATATCTTACATAAATTTATAACTATATCTTTTTTATGAAGGCTATTGTGATCTTGAAGTATTTCAGCAATGAAATGAAACTTAAGATTTCTAAATAGGATTTCAGTGAGAAGATACTTCTCAAGGAATCTGGTCCAACTCCTTTATTTTACAAATCAGGTAATCAATAACCAGAAAGATTAAGTGATTTATATGGAATCTTGCCCATAGAAATTGGCAAAAAAAATGGGTTCAAACCCATGTCCTCTTTATACTACACCATGTTGTTTTTTTAAATAAGTTGGCCAATTACTCCATTTTTAATTTATTCTAAAAAGACACTTGAAAAGTTCAGTGTATATTACTCTTTCCCTTTTGTCTCATCAAATACACTGTATTTTGAACAAATTTATTTGATCATTTGATTTGCACAGTTTTCATTTACCTTATCCTAGCCCTCAAAATGTCATCATAATACTTTAGGGTCAAATCAAATAAAATATGGTATTATTCAGTGTATCTCAAAGTAAAAGGATGAAACTGTGGCCTAATATTATTTCCTCTTTGAGTGTTTTTTTAAGGGTATAATTTTGGAAGCAATTTTCAACGAAATTATTCAAAGTGTTATTTTATCAATTTTAGATAATGTGGCATAATTTCCATTAAACTAAATTACTAGGCTAATAATGTTTCTCTGAGGTACTGTAAATACAGGATCAGAATGACAGTGAAATCGCATTAATTTTCTGAAAATTGATGCTTGATGTGATGCTGTATAACCTATAGAAGGGTGAGGATTAGATTTTTTCCATGACTCTTTCTAGAAAATCTGCTATCAGAGGAATATAGGCTATGAATAACTGATTTTCAGATAACCATTTCTAGTTTGATGAAAGGTGTCCACCTCTATCAAAACTCATGAATTATAAATGAATACTGGTATTTCCTTAGAGGTAAGTACATAAAAAAATTTTGAATCACTAGGTCATGCCATTTTGGTTTTATAAGTAATTTACCATCACTCTTAGTTTTCATTTACTGTGCAATAAAAATACCGTTTGCTGGAAAACAGTGACAAGAGTTATAATTTAGGGAGCTAAACTTGTACTCCTAGACATTACAACTTAAACTGAATCTCTTCCTTCACTGAAGATATAGTACTTATTGTCTGCCCCATTAATCAGTCACACATATCTTAACTTCTAACTTTGTGCTGTATGACTATTTAACTTTTCATGCATTTACTTGCCCCTGCTACTAAGCTACAGTCTCCTTGAGGGTAGAAGTCATGTCTTCTAATTTTCAGTCACCTGCATATCATCCATTATATTACTATGTACATGGCCAATAATAAGTAAATATTGGTTGTTTGGCCACAGAGGTGCAAAACAATAATAACATTTCTTGGATTTTGTACACATTGATATTTTCCATAAAAATCTAGAAGTCTATTTTAAAAAATGAAAATGACAAGTTATGTTTAACCCTACCACTGAGACTTTTTTTCAAGACTTAAAGCTAAGTCTTTTAGTCTTAAATTCTTCTGGCATGTTATATTATTTAAAGAGAAAAAATAGCTCACAAAAATTACATTTCATAATCATATGAAAGTATATCATATAGGTGCATTTTTTCTGAATTAGATATTCAATACACACTTGGTTTCTTGCAGTGATATGTAGATTTTTGGCAAGCTTGCAGAGACATTTTTTAAATGAATCAAGCTTTTGACTGGTATGTTTTAATTGCTATAATTTGAATAATTAATTCTAAGTTTGGAAAATGAGTTCAAGGTGGTATGTGATTAACCATAGCTAATGAAGTCATTACCTGATTAAATAGCATTTTAGGCCCATGACTGATTATATCTAAATGCTAATCAATTTGATTTAAATTGTTAATGTATTTTGAATTTACTATATTTTTATATTGTAGCTACTGTTATGCAAACTATATTGACATTATGCTATTGATAATTATTTGATATTGTGGATAATTTTTTCTGAAGCAATAATAATAGGGGAAAACTTGTTTTAAGTAAACTATAAACTAAATCTGAATAAATAAGTATTGAATATGAAAGTCAATTCCATTTAAAATTGAAATTCATCTTAGTATCATAGTTATTGGCTATTAACTATCACATTGTAGAATTTAAAATATAATAGAAATAGTGATAGATATCTTACATTTATATATGTTATATTCTATATTCATTTTGTCATGTTATTGTTAATGATTATTATTATTAATTAATAGTCAGATGGAACACCTCATCATGAATGGTAATTAAATCCCATTACCTGTATTAAAATATTCATGACCACTGACAACAGATGCGTACTCTTTAGCTAGATGTCAGCATCTCTAGGATCTTAGGCTACTCAGTTAAACAGAAATGAACCAATGTAGCATTTTTTTAAAATTCATGGATTATGATAATTTTAAAGTTATGAACTCAGTTCTACTCACCATGTAGTAAAACATATAAGAATGAGGAAGGACCTGAGTTCAATTCCTACTTCTATTAGAGAGACCTTAGGTCATTCATTTTACCTCTCTTCTCAATTTCCTCATCTTTAAAATAGGAACAATAATAGTATATTATTGTATAAATTCACCTGTAGGTTGCTCTAAGAAAATATTTGTAAAAATTATATATTCATTGAGTACTACCATTTCTGATAACCATTATTTCATAATATCTTGGCAGATGGCTAGTGTCTCTGTCACTATCACCAATTGCTTTAATCCAGGTTACTGGGTTTAAAACTTTGCCATGACCTGACATAAGCAGCACACTCATGTTTTTTTCATTCATATAGACCTTATTAAAGGGCAGTCAAAGACAATTCTTCTAGATAATTCTAAGCATCATTGAATCTTCACATTGTTATCATCCTATTCTGGCATGTTCTGAAGTCTAGAAATGATGTTCCCAGTACATTTATATAGATCCCAATATGTACTTCATTTTTGAGGTAGGAGAAGGAGAAAGGATAGGGAAGGAGAAGGAAGTAGTGGTAAATTAAGTTTGTTAACCAAGGATCCCATATATAAGAGATATGGCCCAAAATTAATCTGTTCCAGGAGGTATTTATCCTTCAGGGAGAGATTTCCCCCCACCATGTATCAAAAACTAGTCATACTTCCACTTTTAGTAAACATTGTGGTGGAGGAATGAGTATTAGTTATATCTGCTACTCACTATGATTTTGGGGGAAAAATCATACCTTACTGTGCCTCAGTTATACTTATATGTGAAAATTAGGTGGTTACACTAGATGAATTATAAGGCCTCCTCTGATTTTATTATTCTAATTAGCATGTTTGAAAGTCTTAAACTTGTGAATTATATATATTACACATTTAATTTATGCATTTAATAACAGTTTGTAACTTTTACAGAATGACAGGTTTTAGAAAAAAATAAATTTTCATATCTTTAGCTTAAAATAATTATTTATAATAAAATGCTTTGTACAGTTTACCTACTTTATGATAAAACAGTAAAAGTCTTTAAGTAGAAGTGATTTGCAAATATAGATTCTATTTAAAAGCTAAAAAATTTCTAGGGAGATTCCTGGATATAAACTTATTGCTTGGAAATGGTAAATGTAAGGAAATCTAGTTCTGTAGGTTCAATTATATTTTTCATTATAATTTACTAACCAATAGTCCTGTGCATATACAGGTCTTTCACAAATTAAAGATGTTTATGAATAGAAGAGGAAAGTTATTACTTTGATATCCTTCATCTATATAGGCAGTAATAAATAGGAGATTGTTTTTTAACACTCCAAATTTATAGTTTACATTTTAATCATGTTTAGTAATGCCATTCTAAATATACATTCAATTCTCTAAAAATAAAATGGAAAATGGAATTATTGGAGAAAGAGTAATAGAGTATACCATTTACTTCCTTCACTGATTCTCTCCTCTCAGTTGTGACATCAGAGATTAAAGTGGAACCATAATGGTGGAAGCAAATTAAAAGCACATTGGAATGTAGAACATATGTTAGAAGAAGGTTTTAAATATTTTGTATTAATTACCTTGTGTGGAATAATATAGAGGTTAATTTAATTTTATATTATGTATACATTCATATATAGTTATGTTATATAAATAAAGATAATCTTTGTGGATATGTATTTAAAAATAATAACAGCAGAAATGAGGGAAATTTTCCACTATTGGAAATGTAGCCGATGTCTTAAATTGAACAAATTTAGACTAATAATAGAAACATGTTTTAATCAACCAATTTTAAGACATCATTATATTCCAAAGTTGATGCTCTGGCAATGACTTTATTTCCTTTAAGAACTGACTTTTCATGAGAATACATTTGATCTTTTATTCAGCAAATTGAATTGTTTTATGCAAATGACATCATACAAAGGATTATGTCACTATTATAAGGGATCAAAGAATTTAAAAGACAGTCATTGCTCTAATAGGAGAGGTCTGAACTGTACACAAATCATTGTAGCACAAGTTGAAATAAATCAGCAAAGGAAGAAAAGTAGAGAGGTATAACTAATTTTCATTAGGAATTCATAAGATGCAGATAGAACTCCTTTTTGGAAAGGAGTAGAGAAAAAGTTATCATTGAAAAACTGGCATTGAACTCTAAAAAAGTTTGGTGTTTAAAACTTGTATATTTACTTTAAAGATTAAATTAGGCTAGAATGTGTTTTAGTAAAATATTCATCCTCTTTCTCTGATCCCCTTTCTTGTCACTTCCATTGATTATCAAAATCAACTTTGTCAAATTATTTTATCAAATTCACATTACTCTGCAAGCCTGAGTCCATGATTTTAAGTGTGAGAAGGGAAATTTGAAACCAAATATGAATGAGTAGACAAGAAGATGGACCGATAATATAATGAGGACTAAAGACAATAGTCAGATAGTACCCTTGTTTTACTGGTACTTTAGAAATATATAAACATCCAGAGGAATGTCTAGAGAATGTATAATAAATCATTTATGGAGAATATTTAGAAGAATATATATACAAAAAACAGGATGACCAGGCATGGATGGATTTTAATTTCCAACTATAGAGCACTCATAATGAATAGGGAAAAATATGAAAAAAGCAAGTAAAACATATTTTCCATTAAAGTCAATCTATATGTAAAAGATAGGGATGAAAAAAGAATGAACCTGAAAATATACACTATTATATAGGAAGTATTGAATATAAAATGACCCCCAGTGAGTATATACTCTACTACCTGTATTAAAATGTAAATGAAAAAGAAGGTTTTAAATATTTAACAGAGTTGAATGATTGAATCTTGCAACTCCTTTGAAAATCTCATTAGGTATAAATTAAAAAATTGGGCATGAATAAAATTTCATTTTACTGTTCTTATTTTTAAAAAGGAACTATATCAACATATTTATTTTTTTTAAATTTCTCATATGGGAGAATGACTGTCTTCTTTCTACTCATGAATTACTACAACTTAAACAGCAAACTAGTTGTTTAAAATAATTTCCAAATATATCAGCAGAGTAAAGAGGCCCATGGTGCAAATAAATTATTTAAATCTGAAATCTTTGTTATGCCCTTTTAAATTATGCAAAACCAAGGTAGGTGTATCAAATGGAGAGAAAAAAAAAGTTGTTCTCATTATGATATTTCTTACTTTTTAGAGACAATAAAAATGGATTGTCAAATAGAGGGAATAAAATCTGTGGAATAAAAACACCTTTTGGCTAATACTTGTTTGGGTTAGTGAATCAGAGAGAATATAAATATCACATATTAGGTGTATTTAGCACATTAGCTTTGTTATACCCTTTTCATATCACAAGGGTCTAAAGTTTCTATGGAGAGAAAGAGGAAGACCATAGTTAATCTTTGCTGCTGTCACCTTTAATAAACTCTCTTTACTGAGGAAAATGTTACTGCTAAATACAACTACAGACTCTCCCTAATGGGAAGAGCACCTATTCTGTTTGTGAAAAAAAATTTTTTTTAATCTATTTTGAGTCAGTGTCCTCACTCCTGCTTGACCTCTTTAGCTTGAGGAAAATATAGGTATATGAAGACAAATGACAATAAAAAGAAATCGTGGAAGCTCTTGATAATGACCTAAGAATGTTGATTGTATTTGATGAGCCATTAGAAATTTTTGAGTAGAGGAAGTAGCATTATCAAAGTTGATGTTAGGTAATATTAATTTGGCAGAATTATTAAAAAAGGAATTTAAATAGAGAAATGTTTGAGGCAGAAACAAATATTAGGAAGCTTATAAGATTAGTTCATTGGAGAGATTTTTTTAAAAGACCTAAACTAGGGTAATAGTGTGAAAGAAAAGAATGGACATGAAAAATAGAGTTTATCCTTCTCTTTCATCTCTAACATTCAAAGATATCTGTCATCTATGACTGATTTTAAGTCCGAATGGTAAGAAGATAATGATTCTACTACCAAAAATAGGGATGGTGAAATGAGGAACATATGAATAAAATTATGAGTTTAAAAGAAAATTGGTTCAGGCATAATACAAGAAATTATCAAAGATGACTGCTCAGAAATCCTCAAACAAGAAAATAAAATTAAAATTGAAAGAATCCAAAGATTGCCTCCAGAAAGAAGTCCTCAAATGATGGCTTTCAGGAATATAATAACTAAATTCAAGAGCCACCAAGCCAAGGAAAAAAATACTTCAAGCAGCCAGAAAGAAATCATTCAAATACCATGTAGCTACAATCAGGATAAAACAGGACCTAGCAGCTTCTACATCAAAGGATCAAAATGCATGGGATATCATATTCAAGAAGACAAAAGACCTGGGGTTTACAACCCAGAGTCATCTATCCAGCAAAACTGAGTGAGGCAAAGTGAAGTGAGCAACACCAGAAGAACATTGTACACAGAAATAATGTGTAATGACCACTTGTGAACCACTTAACTATTATCAGCAATTCAAGCAATTACCAGGACAACCCAAAGGAATTCATGACAAAAAAGGCTATCTTCCTCTAAAGAGGTGATGGTATCTGAATTCAAATTGGAGAAGACCATTTTTTCTATTTTCCCCAGAACTTTTCTCTCATGTAAGTAATGTATATCTTCTTTTACAACATGATGAATGTGGAAATATTTATTATATAATATATATATACACACACACAACCATAGCATATTATCTGCCATCTAGGGGAGGGGAGATGGATGGTAGTGAAGGAGAAAACATTACAAAGTGTCAGAGAACAATTACTTAAAAAATTTATTAACATTCAAAGAAAAGAAAACAGGCTAAATTAATTACTGCTTTCCATGGGAGGAGGGAAGGTTCATAAATGAAGTTCCTTACTGATGGAGTCATGATCACAGACATTCCTCAAGACACTAAGCATTTAATGAATACGTCCCATGTCAAACAACAATGTCTATTATGGTGCACTAAGTACTAGGAATGCAAAAGTTAAAAACAAAAACCAAAAAGCAAAACCAATCTGACCTCCAAAAAGAATAACACACTACCCCATATCAAGGAACTCATACTTCAAATGTAGGAGACAGCATGCAAAAATCTCTGTACAAACAAAATGTATACAATATAAATTGGAGATAATCTCAAAGGGAAGCACTATCATTAAACTACATTAGGAAAAGGTTTCTTTTAGAAGGTGAGTAGTTGCAATTTGAAAAAGAAATCTGGAAATATAGGAGATGGAGATGAAGATCATATTCCAGGCATCGAGACTAGTAGTCCTACCTCCTGAGACAACTCCCATAACCTTTGTATATAGTTCCACTAGTTAGGAGATTTTCCTTTCTATCAAATTACTCCTAGTTCTGTCCTCTGGGGCCAAATAGATTTCATGAGAGCCATTCAAATATTTGATTCACATTATTTATCATTTATCATTATCATTTATCCAATATATTTTCTTCAAGATAAACAGTGCCTATTCCTTTGACCAATTTTTTAAGTTATTTGCATTTTTATCATGTTCTTTCAGATTTTCTTCAGTTTCTCAAAATCCTTCCTAATTTGAATTGAATAATACACCCTATTTATTGCAGGTCCAACAAAACAAAAGTGCTTTCTGCCTTCAGGACACTCTGCTTCTCTATTTCAACAAGGATGATACTATTTTTATTTGTTGCCCTGTTACCTAATTGGCACCTAATAAGTTTATAAAGTTTCATTGCTATTTTCCCATTGTAAAATTTTTTTTATTATATTAAGAGTCACAGAATCTACTTAATTGCTGATTTAGCAACTACATGGTGGCAACAAGACAGACAGAGAAACATTGACATCACTTTAAAATGTCTGTACTCTGAGAATTAACAATGTTAATATACTTCTCCTATTATTAATTTTTGATCTTTGAGTGGTATATTGTCTTTTCAAATAGCTGCTAATTATTTCCATTGATAAAAATCTGAAACATAAATGACTAGAAGTCTAAGATTAATGATTAAAATTGTAGAGAGCATTGAGGAAGTAGACTGGCTGGGTAAAACAAATTTTAAGAGGAACAGGCAGTGTGTAGTGTTTTTTTAAATATTTTTGAGATTACATATCAATGCAGATTTCCAATATGTGTTTTCTGATATTTTTTCAATCCATGTTCTCTCTCTCTCCCTTCCATCTTTCTCACCTCCTTAAGAAGGAAGATAATATGATATATGTTATACATATATACTATATATTTCTATGTTCATCATGTTCAAGAAGACACATATTGCTTTCACTAGAGAAAATTCATAGATGAAATAGAGAATGGTATCATTCGATTTGCATTTGGACTCTATTCTTTCTATGGCAGTGGATTATATATATATATGTATGTATATATGTATGTATATATTTGGTCATGAGTGTATTTATGTTGTCTTGGATCATTGCCTTGTTGCTAATAATGAAGTCATTCACATTCTATCATCATATATTATTGTTGTTAATGTGTACAAAGTTCTGCTCACTTCACTTTTCATTACTTCATATAAGTTTTTCCAAGAATTTTTTGCATGATTATTGTTTGTTATTACTTTGACACAACAATATTACATTGCAAACCTATACCACAACTTATATTCATCCATTCCCCAATTGATGTTCATCTCTTCAGTTTCAGTCCTTTGCCCCAAGGAAAAGAGCTTCTATAAATATTTTTATACAAATTGGTTCCATTACCTTATCTTTAGTCTCTTTGCATTACAAATGTGATAGTGATATTGCTCAGTGAAAGGGTATACAAAGTTTGATGACCTTTTGGTCATTGTTCCAGATTACTCTGCAGAATGGTTATATCAGTTTGTAGCTCTATCAGCAGTGTATGAGTACCCTGATTTCCCTCCATCCACTCCAACATCTGTCAATTTCCATTTTTGTCATGTTATCCAGTCTGATGGGTGTGAAATGGTACCTCAGAGCATTTCTTTATTCAATAGTGATTCGTAGAATTTTCTATATTTCTAAAGATAGTTTCTGTTTTCATCTAAAATTGCTTATTTATATCCTTTGACCATTTGTCAATTGGGAAATGTTTTGTGATCTTATAAATTTGACTAAATCCTCTATAATTCTGAGAAATGAATTTCTCTTGAGACTGGCTCTAATGATTTTTTCCATTTTTTTGTCTTTTAATCTTAATTATTTTTGTTCAGAAACTTTAATTTAATGTAGTCTAAGTTAACTATTTTACATCTCATAATGTTCTTTGTGTCTTGTTTAGATTTAAATAATGTCCATATCAATACTATGTAATCATTTTTATTTTAGCTTAGTGTGTATTGTGAGGTGTTGGTCTCTATCTAATTTCTTCCATACTTTCTTCTAGGTAACCCAGTAGTTTTTTTTTTTTTCAAATAATGAGGGCTTCTTCCAAAAGCTTAGGTCTTTCTGTTTGTCAAACTCTAGGTTACTATGATAATTTACCATTAAATTTGTGTCTAATATATTCCATTGTTCCTCTACTTTTTGCTTCGCCATTACCAGATTGTTTTTATGGTTGCTATTTTCTAATATATTTTGAGTTCCAATACAGCTAAACCACCTCCTTTCTTATTTTTTCATTAATTCCTTTGATATTCTAGTTCTTTTGTTCTTCTAGATGGATTTTTGTACATTTTTTCCATCTCTATGGGATAAATTTTGGGTAGTTTCATCTGACACTGAACAAGTAAATTAATTTAGGAAAAACTTTCATTTTTACTATTTTTGCTCAGTCTACCCATGAGCAATTATTATTCTTTTCAAGTTGTTGAGATTTGACTTTATTTGTGTGAAAAGTGTTTTGTAGTTATGAGGCAATGTTGTTCTTGAAGAAGATATCATAGAGAAATGATAGTGCCCAGAATCAAGGAAAACAGAAGATGGAGGTGAAGAGAGTACAGCAGGCATAAGACCTAGGTCTTATGTAGGTAATAGTCCCACCTACTGAGACATCTCCTACCACTTATTTATAGTTCTACTAGTTAGAAAAAAATATATATATACATATATATAGGCATCCTATGCTTATGATACAGCCTGTCTTCCTCCATCTCTTAAAATCTTTAGCTTCTTTAAAATAAAACTTAAATGACATCTTGTACAAGATTATCCCAATCCCATTAGTTACTAATGCCATCACCTGGAAAAGTATTATATATGTATGTGTCTATGTATGCATGCATACATATATGTGCAAGAACAGACATACATGCATATATCTACACACAGCAATATTGGTACATGTATGTGAACACATGTGTATATGTATATGATATTTAATTAATTTAATTATCTATATAAATTTTACTTACCACCCCCATCTAGCACAGTGCCTGCAGGCCACAAAATTGAGGATTAATAGAGAAACTCCTTTCAGATGAAGGAATGAATAAATAAATAATATATATGCAGTAAGAAAATCAAGTTTCACATGTTTGTTCTGTAACTTCTGGTACGGTCTCAGGTTTGAAACCAAATCTAGGAAGTATAATGGATAGAGATTTGACATCCTGGAGTCTGGCAGACCTGAGTTTGAATTCTACCTCACGCATTTACTAGCTGAATGACCCTAGCCAAAATATTGAGCCTTTTTCAGTGTATGTTGACTCCTCTTTAAAATGAAGATAGTGATAACATCTATTCCACATAGTTAAATAAGGGATCCAATAAAATAACATTTATAAATGCTCTACAAATCCTAACATACCATATAAATGTCAGCTATCATCCTCATCACCATCAGTAATAATCATGTCAAAATTTGATTTCTCTTAACTGTACAATGTCAACAAAAATAATTAGATTATATAGAGTCACATATATTTTCATTTCATTGTAAGAATCAAATAAGATAATAAATTCAAAACAACTTGGAAGAACATGTGAGATGTCATTGTTCTATATAACATTTGTAGTAATAAGAAAATTATGTCGTTTTTTCTCTCTTTTGACATCTGAATAGTCCTACATAAAGAATAATGGAACAGTTCGAAAAAGTGGTTTCCACACTTAACAAGAAGCATATTTAATTTTTATGCTGTTAGACTTTTAGAAGGAAGTGAAAATAAACTGCATTTGAATGAATTTCAAACTTGATTCATGGATGTCTTTTTTATTTGAAAAGAGAAAGATTTGTGTCTCTCTTCAAATGCACAAACTGAGATTAGAAAATGAAAGAGATTATGGTGTACTGATTTTCCTCAGAAGTTTCTTTAGGCCTCTCTTTAGCACATCTCAAAAAATACATTATTCCTTGGGATGAAAATGCTGCACATATCTTAGAATTGAAATATTAATATATAAATGTATTTAGAACATAAGCCTTCGTAATCATACACATTATAGGTCTTTAAATAGAACATTTTTTATTTTTTAATGTATTTTGTAAGGAACATCTAACTCTAGATTTCCTACATGATAACCAGAACCATTTAAAGAGAAATTTTAGGAGCATTATTTGATGGTCATGATTTTTTTTTATTTATTTAGGGCTATAAGAATGTATTGCTGTACTTATTTGGTAAAAAGTATAAAATGGAATCCACAGATTTATTCAATTTCATAATATACTTTATGTATTTTTTTACCTTGAAGCAGAATTACAAAGTTATAAAGCCATTACTTATTTTTAAATTTTATTCCTCTAATTGCACCATTACTGATTATTTAAGGCTCAGAACTAAAGAAGCTAGGTAACCCAGTGGCTAAGTAACCTGACTTGGAGTTGGAGAGATGTGAGTCTGAAATCTACTTCAGATACTAGCCATGTCTGATCTTAGGCAAATTGCTTTACCTCTGCATTCCTGTATGTCTTCATTGGCAAAATAAGGATAACTATAACACCTAATTCAAAGGTTTTTTGAGGGGATTGAATGAAATGACATATGAAATGAAAATATTATTCAAAATTTAAAGTGTTACATGAATATAACTATTTTATTACTTACATAAAAATCAATATTTTGTTAGAATGCATTCATTTATTTTCATTACAATTTTAATTTACAAGCAATAGACATCCACAGGAGTAAAATAAAATTAAAACACCATGAAGGAAGTCAAGATGGGTAATATATTATTTGATATCCTTTATCAGTAATCTACTTATTAGTCTCCTGATTCATATCCTTAATATCACTAAATTTTAGAGTAGTAAATATCTGAGAGCAATAGTTTAAAATTTGATATGGATGAAATTCTTAATATTTACAGAAAAATTCCTACCCTTTTCTAAAACAATCTACACAAGTGATTTTATTAATTTATATTTTATTGAGTAATAAAAATTTTTGTAGGTAGCATTCTGGATAGTAAAAAATAATCACAAATTCAAAATAAATAATGTAACATTAAAAATGTTCATTGATAAACTCCTTTAATTTTCATTTTTATAAATTACAAATAAGAAAAAGAAAGATGAGTTTATATTATTTTGATGCAAAATTTCTGAAAATTTTATTGATGATACTCCACCAATGCTCTACCATGTACAAAATGATATTTCATATCCCATCTTTCCATCCAGTAACAAAGTAAGATGTAGACAGTGTGATATTTTCTTGTTTCTACCCACTTTCCTCAACATGGAAAACAGTAAGCCTCCAGACTCCAAAGATGATCTCCTGGGCCTCTTCTCTTTTTTTAACCTTTAAAAAATGTTAATTTAATTCCCCCTAATTATATTTTAAAAACAGTTTCTAACATTTTAAAAAGAATTTAAATTTTGAAGTTCTCTCTTCCCACCCCTACTTGAACCACTTGCTGAAATGATAAGCAATTTCATATAGATTTTGCATATGCAATCATTAAAACATTTTTCCATGTTATTCTTTTTGTGGAAGAAAATCCAAACCAAAAAAAAATAAATAAATAAAAAGAAAGTGAAAAAATTTACCTTGGTCTGAATCTAGACTCCATCATTTCCTTCTCTGGAAGCAGAAGGCAAGTTTTATCCTAAATCCTTTGGGGTTGTTTTGGATCATTGTAATGCTTAGAATAACTGTCTTTCATAATATTTAATTGAACAGTATTCCTGTCACTGTCTACAGTATTCTTCCGGTTCAAATTATTTTGCTCTACTTCAGTTCATATAAGTCTAGAAAGTTTTTTTCCCCCTGAGTTCCTTATGATTATTATTTCTTACAGGACAATAGTATTCCATTATAATTATATACTATAATTTATGCAGCCATTTCCAATTGATGGTATCCCCTCAGCTTTCAATTCTATTCCCTCAAAAAATGAATTACTTTAAATGTTTATGTACATATGTCTTTCCCCCTTCTGTTTTTTAACTCTTTGGGATATAAACTTAGTAATGATTTTCCTGGTTTAAAGGGTACACACTGTTTTATAAGCCTTTGGGCACAGGTCCAAATTACTTTTCAGTTTTGCCCTTTTCTTTTTCTGTCATGATAGCCAATGTGATAAGCATGGGATTGTACCTTAGGATTGTTTTAATTTGTATTTCTCTAATTAATAGTAATTTAGAGCATTTTTCATTACTATAGAGAAATTTAGTTACTTTATTTGAGAATGAACTGTTGTCATGGGAAAAGGATAGAGATAAGGATAAGATTTAAGAGAAGTGGAAGATTGTCTTTAAGGCACATGTTAGGAACTCTAGAAAAAGGATTTTAGCAGGCAGGGGACGGAGGAGAAACAGTTTGGAAGAGACAACTGTTAGAGTGAGTGACTTCCTGTGATAGTGAGGAATTCTTCCTCTCCTGAAGGGAGGAGGACTGGCTTGTTGGAGCCTGGTTACCTCAGCCTGTCTGTGGAGAAGGAAAAACACCCTAAAATCATCTTTGGAGGTTCTCTGTTTGACTGGAGAATATCTAACAAAGGATATGACTATATCTACTGTGTTTTTGTCAACTTTCCAGAAGGTTTTGTCTAAAATCCTGTCTGTTTTGTTTTGAGGTTTTACCTCAGGGGTCAGACCCACCAGGGTTGGACTTAGCCATTTTGAGAGCAATCATAATGGGTTTTGGAGACAGCTTTTGAACTCAACCAAACCAAATACTGAGGGTCATACATAGATAAGCAACATAGCCAGCTCTTTTTTGCAGAATACCTAGGTAGAAAAAAGGAGCTAATGCTTGAAGACCTGAAGACTCCTTCTTGTGAGGGAGGTAGATTGTGCTGGGTTGGATAGCTGGATCCTTTAGAGTCAGTGACACCTTGTTCTGATCGTCAGTTTGTACCCCCTCTTTGAATAAATAGAGATACTGATTTATTCTATAACATTGTCTCCAAGGCATTTTGCAGGACTGGCTCCATGAGAGAAAGTGATTCTGTTTTACTCTCACTAACAGGGGGCTCAAATACCCAAAGACCATGGCCAAGTATTTAGGGTGTTCTCTAAGTGGAAACTATATCTATCCACTTGAGTTCCTCTATTAGCCTTCTGGATTTATTAGCTACCTTCTGTTATTTTTTACTGTTCATATCCATTGAAGGTTGGGGATGCCATAATATACAATTAGCTCATTTCTCTATCTATTTAAAAAATGAGGCTTTTTTTTAGAGAGACTTGTAATGTTTTTTCACTGTTAGGACTACTCTCCATCTATTTCACCCCATTTAGTGTCTAAACATCACATCCCCCAATTTACCTTCTTTTTTTTTTAATCAATCCCATCCCCTTTTTCTAAATCTCCTTCCCCTCCTACTTTCCTGTTGGTTAAGATGGATTTCTATGTCCAATTGAATGTGTATGTCCTTCCCTGATTTAGCCAATTTTAATGAGTATAAGATTTATGTGCTGCCCTACCCCCTCTTCCTCACCTTCCCCTCCATTCTAAAAGCTCTTTCTTGCCTCTTTTATGGTCAATAATTTACCTTGTTCTATTTTTCCCTTCCCCTCCTCCTCCGGAATGCATTCCTCTTTCTCATACCTTAACTTTATTTCTTTTATCATCCCATCATACACAGTTCAAACCCTTGCCCTCCTTTTAACTAATCTAATAATGATAAGGTTCTCAGCAGTTATAGAGATCATCTTCCCATGTAGGTATATAAACAATTTAGCCTCATTGAATGCCTTTTGATTTCTCTTTCCTATTCACCTTTTATGCTTCTCCTGAGACTTATACTTGAAGTCAAATTGTCAATTCAGTTCTGATCTTCTTATCCAGAATGTATAAAAATTCTCTTTTTTCATTGGATACTCACCCCACCCTGCCAAAGGATTATGCTCAGATTTGATGGGTAAGTGATTTTTTCATTGAAGCTCTATTTCCTTTGCCCTCTGGCATATTATATCCCAGAACCTCTAGTCCTTTTGTGTAGAAGCTGCAAATCTTGTGTTATCCTGACCATGGTTTCGTGATAGTTAAATCATTTCTTTTTGGGTCGTTGCTATATTTTTCTCCTTGATCTAAGAGTTCTATAACTTTTCTATAATATTCTTGGGCATTATCCTTTTGGGGTCTTTTTTCAAATTGAGACTGGTGCATTTTTTTCTAGTTCTAGTTTATCATTTGTTTCTAGAATATTAGTGCAGTTTACTTTGATAATTTCTTGAAAGATGATGTCAAAGTTTTTTTAAATCATGTTTTTCAGGCAGAGCAATAATTCTTAGATCATCTTTCCTAGATTGATTTTCCAGATTAATTTTTTCCAAATAATTTTTCCAAGATTTTTTCCAATTTTTTTCCACTTTTTTCAATTTTGATTTTTTGTGATGTTTCATGGAGTAATTAGTTTCCACTTGTCCACTTCTAATTTTAAGGCATGATTTTATTGAGTGAACTTTTGTACCTTCTTTTCCATTTAGTAAACTCTACTTTTGAAAGAATTCTTTTCTTCAGTGAATTTTTGTCCTTTTTTTTACCAGTTTGCCTATTCTATTTTTTAAGATAATAAATTCTTCAGTATTATTTTTATGCTATCTCCACCAAGCTGTTGACTCTTTTTAAAATGATTTTCCTGTGTAACTCATTTCTTTATTTTACCTCTCTTATTTGATTTAAAAATTTTTTGAGCTCCTTCATTAATTGTCTTTGGCTTTGAGAAAAACTGCTATTTTTTGGAGGTTTTGAATACTGTAGTATTGATTTTGTTGTCTTCTTCTGAATTTGTGTTTTGGTCTTCCCTATCACTAAAATAACTTTTTATGTTGTTTCTTTTTTGTTGTTTGCATTTTCCAGGCTTTCTCTTTTCCTTTTATTTAACAAAAATCTGTTAATGTTGTTCTCTGAACCTGTGTTGAAGGGAACACTGTTAAAAATTTTAGGTTTTGGGGGCAGCTGGTTAGCTCAGTGGAGTGAGAGTCAGGTCTAGAGACAGGAGGTCCTAGGTTCAAACCCAGCCTCAGCCACTTCCCAGCTGTGTGACCCTGGGCAAGTCACTTGACCCCCATTGCCCACCCTTACCAATCTTCCACCTATGAGACAATACATCGAAGTACCAGGTTTTAAAAAAAAAGGTTTAGGTTTTTTGTGCAGCTGCCTTCAGAGCTGGCACTGGGGATCTACGTGCATTCAGTTCTTCCAAGGTGGTGTGATCAAAGGAGAGGTGTGTTAACTATTCTCTCAGCCTGTCCTTAGTTTTGAGAATAACCATAAGCACAATTTTCTGCCTTGGAACTGTGACCAAGGTGCCTTGCTCCCCTGTGGACTCCCCTGTGCTAGTGTCTGCTAGTGTTCCTCCTCATTCTGAAACTGCACACCCAGGCTGATACCTGGTTCTGTGTTTGGGCAATGCAACAAGAGTATTGAACCCAGAACCAGCAAAGGGATTAACCCTGTAATCTCCTTCTGAATAGTTGTCTACACCCTCCCCTCTTTACTATTTGTAGTTGAGAGCTCTAGAAACTTTTGCTACTCATTTAGCTGTAACTAAGACCTGTTGTTGCCACAAGACCAGCCTTGGCATGAAGATTTGAGTTTCACTTCCACACCAGGACATGAGATCTTTTGTGCCAACCTTATAAGCTGTTTTGTCTGAAAGATCATTTCAGTTCATATTTTTGTGGATTATGCTGTGCCAGAATTAATTTTGAGGCATTATAATATAGGTTTTTTTGGATGCTAATTTGATAGAGATAAGCTGAGTCTGTGTAACTTCTCTGCCATCATAGCTCTGCTCTTTTCTCAGTCTCTACTTGAGTAACTAAATCCACTTGTCTTTGAAACTATATATGGGGTTTGAAGTTTCTTGGTTGGTGAGTAAGGCAAAACATAGCTAATCCATCATACCTAGTAAACCGCAAACTGTTTCAAAGTCCTTTTTACCATTTCTCAGGAATCCAGAACCTACCGTGGCACTTGTCGCACCCAAGAAAAAGCACTGATTATGGAACTATGCTAAAATTTTGCCTGTGATTTTTACCTTTGTGACCTTGCTCAGATTTCTTTTTTTAACCCTTATATTCTTTCTTGGAGTCATTACTGTGTATTGGCTCCAAGGTAGAAGAGCGGTAAGGGTAGGCAATGGGGGTCAAGTGACTTGCCCAGAGTGACACAGCTGGGAAGTGTCTAAGGTTAGATTTGAACCTAGGACCTCCTGTCTCTAGGCCTGGTACTCAATCCACTGAGCTACCCAGCTGTCCCCTCTTGCTCAGATTTCTAAGCCTCCATAAGCTTCAATTTTCTCATCTATTAAATGAAGGAGTTTATCTATCTGATTGATAAAAATCAGTCAATAAAGGTAATAGATAGATAGAAAGATAGATAAATACATAGATAGATACAGAGATAGATAGAGACAAAGATAGAGATAGGGAGTACATTTATTAAATACAAATATAATTAAGGAGATGGGGAAGATAAACATTCTCCTCAAGGAGTTTATATTCTAAGGGAAGTAAACACATAAAAAGAATCTAAAAGTGTGGTAATGATTGGTCCATGAAGTCATGAGTTGGTAGAGATTTAAGGAGGGTATTGCTAGGAGGAGTGCTTCCCCAAATGGAGGTTAAGGAAGAATTAGTAATTCAAGGAAGGAACATTAGGAATATGAACAATACCAGTATGTAAAAAGAAGGGTGCTGGAGCAGAAATGGAAGCGTTGTCTAGGGAGTTGTCGACTGATCCCTATTTGAAGAGAACTTAACTGGTAGAGATGCTTCATCAAGTGGAAGTTCCTCCAAAGTTATTTCTAACTTAACAAACTGTGACTGAATTTTATGATCTTTCAATCTGGCATCATAGCAATGTCTTCACTTTCCTCTTTTTACTCCTTGTTCTTGCTCTGGAATCAGTAGTGAAATCACTACTAGCATCGTTAATAGAAAGGGCTCTACAGTTGATTTACAAGAGACTCCATTCATAATTCCCATGATTCAAAAACTTCTTTCCCTGGCTACTACTACCATGTGTATGCTATTGACCCTGCTCTAAGGTAAGATTTTTGAGAGCAGGTCTTATTTCATTTTGATATTCATATCCCTGATACCTAACATAGTATCTGGCACATAGAAGAAGATTAATAATATTCATTCATTCATTCATTCATTCATCAAGAGGGTTTGCATAGATTGAAAAACATTTTAAACTTTATTCTGATTTCCTAAGAGCTTGATACCAATCATATGAAATTCAAATTATCAAACAAATTCCTTGGAACTAAATCTAGGTACAAAAAATTGTACGTGTAATTATTTTACTATATATGTAGCAAAAATAAGCTGATTCTCTAATTAAAAGTAAATACAACTTTTATATGAAAAAATAAAGAAGATTAAAAGATACTGGTTATATAAAATAACTTCAGTAATCATTAGTTAAATAAGAAAATACCTACTGAGGCTTCTTGTAATTTTTAGTCTGCTCAGGTTACTCTTGAGTGTGATATATGCAGTCAAAGATCAATCAACTTTTAATTTTCTCAAAACTTGAACTGCCCATTGAATAATTGTTATGTTCAATATCCAAGCCCTCACTTTTCTCCTTTTGCCTTTCCTCTTCAGCTAAATCACTGCCGTCACTGCAAAAATCATGATAGAAACTGTTCAGATACTTTTGATATATAGTTTCAAAAGTATCCTCAATTGTACCAATAAGATAAGCTTAGCTGACTAGCTGTGAGCTGTTAGCCTTTCACAAGGAAACTCTCTGGATACTATTCTATATAAAAATAAAACTATTAAATTAAATGTTGAAAATAGAATAATATAACAAAGAGTTCCCTAACATTATGGGGAAATGCTGAGATCACCCACCTCCTGTCACCTCACGGTGAATCTTCTGTCCTGGTTTTAGCCAGGATACACTAACCGTCCTTACTTCTCCCTAACCCCCCAACGACCCTCCCCCAAATCCAAACTAAATACACTATTCTAATTATCTTTATATTTTTTTCTTAAACTTCTGTCTCCAAATATAAAGCCAGCAAAAGCAAGTTAGCTGAGGCCTTGAGAAAAGACAGGATGTTCTGTAGTCTTCTTAGAGATGGATACTTTATCAGCAGCCATAAAAAATGACTAAATCTAAATCCTCCTGTTTTCCCAAATTGTCAAAAGGAAGACACCAAGACTCTCTAGGATTTATCTTCCTTTCTCTCAAACTCCAAAGCAGAAAGCAGCCTGTCACTCTCCCCAGCAGTCAGGAGAGCCACTGACAAGAATCTTCACTCTAACATTCCACAGAATCCTCCTGTCACCAGCCCTTCTGCAACTCTTGAGACAGATTCTAAATTGCTTATCTATAAACCAACTTATCAATACATATCTTTAATATTATTCCAGTATCTCTATTCTCTCATCTTTTTTCATATTCTCTTATCTCCATACCCTTCACCAACCTGGACACCTACCTTTGTATGGACTTAGCGAATTACTATTAAAATATGTTTCCTGGGACACAGAATATAACAAAAAGTTCCAAAAATGATTGGTCCTCTAAACAGTACGATAGAGAGGGGAAAAAGCATTTTTAGAGGACCTTCTATGTGCCAGGCATTGTGCTAAATCTTTACAAACATTTAATTTGATCCTTAAAACAACCCTGTGAAGTAGATGCTATTATGTTCCCATTTTTCTGTTGAGTAACCTGAGGGAAACAGATGTTAAGTGATTTTCCCAAGGTCACACAGCAGGTGTCTGAGGCTACCTTTGGACTCAGATTTGAATTTTATAGATCTATTTCTCCCTCTATTGTGTTCTCTGGCTGCCTGAAGAAATAGGACTACCTTATATCATATGGATAGTATAGTTCTACATATGCACAAACACACTTAAACTTGTGCCAAACAGAAATCTATTATTTTCTTTACATGATTTACTATCAAATATGGTTACATCTTCCTGTGAATATGTTAACTGGAATGTCATTACAATCCTTGAGACTGATCTTTGTTACATGTTGTCTTATTGGGTTCAGCAAAACATTCTTACTCACCCAGATCATTTGTATCTTCATTTTCTCATCCAATCTATTAACTATATTCCCAAAATTACATTATTTGTAAATTTGGGAATTATGGATAATCTGTCTTTTAATGTTTTAGATAAAAATGTTGAACAGTGAGGAGGAAAGTGTAAGGTATTCCATATAAGGCCAGTCCCACTGTCAGCAATAGAATATTAAATACTGTTATATTTATACTCAGTTTTAAATTAAATTTAAAGGACTCAATTTTAAATTCAGTATGTACTATATAGTACTACTGTCAGTAAGCATTTCAGTCATATAAGAATTCCAGTTACTGGACTAAAAATAGAGTCATATCTCTGAAAGACTACTTAAAATGCCATCCTTCATTTTTTTGGAAAGTTTTTTTAATGTTTGGAAGCATCTAAAGAAATGTTCAGACAATTCTCCTTTTCTAGCTGGTTCTAGTATCATTTTCCTTAAGTCTAGATGACATAAGCCCATTTTTGTCTTATTCTAAAAGGCACATCATTACACTTCATGCAATAAAGGGGTATATGAGTGATAGGGGAGACTAGTCCCTCAACTGTGAGGACTTGCAGAGCCCTTTCCAGCACTGCTTTCTTCCTTTGATGGTGTCCACCTGTCTCTTAGATCTCACCTGTGTCTCAAAGAAGCTGTAGCATGCACAGTACTTACAACTGTATCTTGAGTCATCAACAGTCATCTTTAATTTTCTCTTGCCCCTAAATGTTAATGATACTGAAAGAGTGAAAACAATGACTTTTTACAACTCCACTTCATTTAAATCAGATTTATAGATGAGTGAAAAGACATCTCACTGGTGATATCATTCTGGTCCTCTTTTGGTACAAAGGGCAACAACCAACCAGCCAACTATTGCACTTCATATATTTCAGTGCTATTTAAACACCATTGCCATTCATTCCTTTTTTTTCAAGGCTAAGCAATTCTGAGTGTTTTATTATGGCACAAATGAATGTAATAGACTTTTCTACCAGCAGCAATGCAATGACCCAGGACAACCCAGAGGAGCTTATGAGAAAGAATGCTGTCATTCAGAGAAAGAACTGTAGGAAAAGAAATACAGAAGTAAAACATATGATCAATCACGTGTTCAATAGGGATATATTTAGGGTTTTGATGTTAAAAGATCATGCTACTGCAAATATGAATAATATGGAAATAAGTTTTGAACAATGATGCATGTATAACCCATGGAATAGCTTCAGCTCTTGGAGGGGGGAAGGAAGTGGGTAGGATTCATGAATCATGTAACCATGGAAAAATATTTTAAATTAAAAAAAGAAAGGAAATTGGTTCATAATTCTCTTTCACTGTTTTTACTTTATATGGTTTAAGTATCAAAACCATATTTGAATCATAAAAAGATTTTGGCTAACCTCCTTTTTAAAACATATTTTTCAATTAGTTTATGCAGTATTTGAATTAGTTGTTCTCTTCACATTTGTAAAATACTCATATATTTATCAGGTCCTAGGGATTTTATTATGGAGGTCATTTATAACTTGTTCAAAGTCATTTTTTCTAAGACAGATTTATTTAAGTCTTCAATTTCCTTTGCTGTTAATATTGTTAATATATATTTTATAATATTAATCTGTTTCATTTAGATTATTAGTTTTACTGGCATGTAAGTGGGCAAAATAACTATCAATAATTGCTTTTATTTCATCATCCCTTATAGAACATTCACCCATTTCATTTTAATATTAGTAATTTTGTTTTCTTCTTTATTTAAATCAAATTAATACTTTATCTGTCATTGGTAAACAGCTTATATTTGCGTTATAATTTTGTATCCATTCTGCTATTCGCTTGAAGTATTTTCTGTTTGATCTGAGACCTCAGGAATTTGGTTATACTATTGGTAAGAGTTTTTATTTTCGAATCACTGTCAGGTGATTACTAATAGATTCTTTTTGTTTCTCTTTTACTTTATGGTTCAAGCATATTAGAACAGTTTTCCTTGATAATTTCTTGATAAATTCTTAAATTTTTTCTTCTCAAACTATTTTTATCATCCAATAAAATATTTCACATTTTCTCCTGATCTTTTCATAGTTTTCACTTTGTTTTGCTTTTTCTTCATTTCTCCCATTTACCCATTTCTAATTATCAAGCCACTATTTTTTCTTTGAGTTTTTGTATATTATCTCCCATTTGACTAATTTTGCTTTTTAATGAGTTATTTTCTTCTCTACTTTTCTGTACCTATTTTAACATGCTATTAATTATATTTTTGAAAAGCTGTTCCCTTGTTTTTAATTCTTTACCTAATTTTTTGTCTACCACCATTTTTTAAAAAATATTTTTTTAAACCCTTAACTTCTGTGTATTAGCTTCTTGGTGGAAGAGTGGTAAGGGTAGGCAATGGGGGTCAACTGACTTGCCCAGGGTCACACAGCTGGGAAGTGTCTGAGGCCAGATTTGAACCTAGGGCCTCCCGTCTCTAGGCCTGGCTCTCAATCCACTGAGCTACCCAGCTGGCCCCTCTACCACCATTTATTGATTTGGAAAACCATTTTTTATCTCTTCTAGAAATTCTTTTTTTCAAATCCCACTTTACTTAGAGACTATTCTTATACTTCTTTTGGCACTCTTGTCTTCATCTGAGTTTTTGTCTTGACCCTCCTTCACCATAATAGTTCTTTATGATCAGATTCATGTTTTGTTGTTTATTCATTTTTCTAATCTATTTCTTCACCTTGAAGTTTAAGTCAAGATAAGGATTGGGGAGGAGATAGGCAGTGTCCTAAATGTTAGGGATTTTCAGTGATGTTTTTCAGTGCTATTTCTTAGGGTCTAGAAGTTTTCAGTGATTCCTAGATGGTATGATTAATTGAGAGGTTTGGTCACCTTTTTCTTAGTCTACAATCTGTTCCTTACCTAGGAAGGGCCCCTGACCCATTTTGAGTAAAAGTGATACTATTCCTCAGAACTCCTACTTCCCCTTGCCTAAAACTCCTTTCCTTCCTTTTATTGTGATCCACAATTGGGTGTAATCAATGTACTTGCCAAACAGCATCCAACCTTCATTCAGGTGTTCCCTGATTCTCTTTCTCACTATTTTCCACATTCACTTACCATCTCTAACATGAGAAGTCACCACCTCCTCTTTCTGCCACTGATGTTATATTCATAAAGATTTTGGGTCAACTTCTGTAATGTGTAATTTATAGAATAGAATATAAACTTAACATAAGTAATACATAGTTAAAGGTGAGAGTTTGGCTGTCAGCTTGGGAACATTCTGTTTTGGAATACAGCTGGAGAGAAAGAGGGAGAGAGTGAACTGTCAATGCTAGAGAGTGGAGATTTTGGAGAAGTGATACAGCTAGCAGTGACTCTATAAGTCGGGGATCTTTGGGAATTGAAGAAGATTTGGTTCATGTTACCCTGAAGACATCAAAGGATCAGCCTGGACAAGTTGCGAGAATCCCAATATCCCAGCTCTCTCTAGCCTTCAGCCAAGCTTGTCTGCCTGACTTAAATTAGGCTGGCAGAGAAGCAGTTACCCATCTCATCCTAAGAACTCCATTTTGACAGTTAGCTGTTCCCAGAGTTTAGAAATATCTTACCCTCTCTCCTTGCCCTTTTGACATCAAACTGTTTTGTTTTACTTTCTGTTGGTTTTCCTCTAACCCCAAAAGGACCCATAGAGTGATAACAGTTAACCCTGGTGTTTTCCCTGCTTTGGGGCAGTGACCAGTAATTCCCGACTGCCATTCCTTCTGTTGAGGGTTGTCTGATTTTACTCACCCTGAGTCATTATCCTTCCTTGAGAGTTGGATTAGGGAGAAACAGTTGCCCAAAACACACCTACTTTTCACCCCATAGATTTTATTATAATTATATTTGGCAACCTCAGATGGTGGGTTGAGAAGAGAAATAGCAACTGCTCAGTAAGAAGATCAGTTACAGACTGAGTTCCAACATTCTATTCCACCTTCCCAGTGGTTGGTGGAGGCTTGAACATTCTGAGCTGTGATATTGGAAAATTGAGATTCCTTGAGTTTCATTGAGCTTTAATATTGAGATCCTCCTGTGGACGTTTAGGAGACTTGAAAAGTACATTTCCCATGATTCCTCTTGTGTAATACAGGTGGGCAGGAAGTGTGATTATGTAGACAGAAGTATAAAGTCTCAGAACTTGATTGAGATGCTCTCTTTCTTACCAAGCAGCGAGAGTGAAGGTATGGCAGGCATTTTGATCTTAGCAGGCACGTGGCTTTCTTAATTGCCAATATGGATTGCAATAAACCATTAATATTTTTAAATATACCCTTCTATATCAATTTTATTTGTAACAGAGCCAATAGGTAAAGACTGCTTACCCATTGAGCTCATTGATAGCTATCTTTTACTACTCCTAGACATTTTAAAAAGCTTCAAGAAGGGATTTTAACTTTTTTTTTCTTTGCAGTTTTCTAGTGTGGCGTTATTTTGATTCCTGGTTTTGTGTATTGTTATTCTTATTGTTAATTCTTGTGTGTACTCTTTTTAATATAATTTATTATGACTTTAAATGAAACTGATACTGTATTACCAAGGTTTATGGTGATACCAATAGTAGCAAGTGTGATTATGGAGGATATAGTGGATAATTATGTGTTGTTTTTGTGGAATGTATTGTGGGGTATTCCTTATGTTGTGTTCAAGGGTATCCCTAAATATATTATAATATGTGTTAATTTTGAGGGGCTTAATCCTGTGTGGGAGACAAAAGTGCTGGACATAGTAGCTAATACACCTATGTTACTACTGTGTGTGTATATATATATAATAAGATGAGATGGTTGTTGAAGTGCATGTTATATACTCTTAAAATAATAATTAAATGGTGGTATAAGGAATCAGAGATCAAGTTGATGATTAGGCTGTTACAACTGCAAGTGGAAAATATGGAAATGTATATGAAAGAACAAAAATATTATGACAATAGTTTTGGGTGTACACAGCAGTTTAATGTGGACAATGGTGATAAGGCTTGTGGGGAAAGGACAGAGAAAGAGGAAAAGGCTCAAAACACCAATGAATCCCCAGTTAATCTATTCCGTCTAAGAGACCTCTGTATGGTACGAGAACATGGGATCTTCCACATTAAACAACATTCCTATTTCAGGGCAGAGGATGTGGAGGCAATAAAACGAAAAGCTCTAAAATTTTATGATGACCCTGGGGAATTTGTCAAAATTTTGCTGTCATTTATTAAGACCTATGACCCAGATTTTAATGATTGTTGGTTCATCCTAGTGGATTATTGTCCAGATGTGCCTGGCCTAGGAGACTAGGAATACTCAGGGCCTAACACCATGGCCTGAGGATTGGGAAGAGCTGGATTTGAATATGTGCCTATCTACCAACTGCTTAAGCAGGCTAGAAAAATCTGTCTTGAAGGTATTGGAGAATAACTCAAGACACCCTAATGCATGGTCATGGTTTGAACAGGTTAGGCAGATGGGTCAGGAAACACCTGCAACATTTCTTGACAGGATTATTGAAGCCTCAGAGATACAATTAGGCCTAGATGTCCATGAGGATACCACTATAGATCATATCAAATGTATTTTTGTGAAAAATGCTATTTCCCAAGTTAGAAGGTTTTTCCTTGACCGTTGTCCTGATTGGGAATCCTTTAGCCTTGATGAACTTAAGTGTTTGCCCAGGAGAAAGATAAGACCAATGATGAAAAAGATGTTATAATTGAGAGTCTCCAGAAATAACTTAGAGAAGCAAATACTAAGGCCAAGGAAAAGGAGATAGATGACATCAAGCCAGTAGCTGCTCTCAGAGCCTCAGAAAGAAAGAACACAAGTTATAAGAGAAATACATTAGTGAATACACGGTACCAAGGGCCAAGAAAGTGTTTTTTATGTGACAGTTTTGGACACCTAATGAGAGAATGTAGTTTTAGAGGTCAAAATACAATGGAAAGAATAATGGTAATAATTATGGTTATAGAAGAAATACTTGGAATAATGGTAATAATTATGGGTATAATCTAATCTGCAGAATGGGCTCCAATGTCAGAATGCATGCTGCCAAGGAATGCAAGCCTCACGTTTGGAAACAATGTAAGATTTTATAAAAGCTGTTGAATGACCAAAGTATAGCCAAGTTGTCCAGGGAAATGTAAATCATAGTAACCAGAATGGAGGGACAGCTTTGTTATGAACATGTGCCCGATGTTAGGAAGTAATCGATCAAGTTGATGAGAATAAAGTGAATATTGATGAAATTATATATGTTAAAGAAAATGATAATGAAATTGTGAATAATGGTAATGGTGTACTTGGTGTTAATAATGATTTAATTGTTGTTAATAGCAATTTAATTGATAATGGTGATAATAATTTAATCAATATTAATGGTAATTTGAATAGAATCAGTGATAATTTGATCAATGCAAATGGTAATTTAAAGAGAATTAAGGATAGTTTAAGTGATACTGCTACTAAATTAAGTAAATTAATTGGTGTTTAAATTACTCATTACAGTTAATGAGGTGAGAGTGAAGGTTTGGAGAAGTGATACAGCCAGCAGTGACTCTATAAGTTGGGGATCTTTGAGATTTGAAGAAGCTTGAAGATATGATCTATCAAGGCAAACCTAGGTGGTGGGAAGTGTCTGTATCTGGTGGACAGCTTACAGATAGTCTTTCCTTTCTAGCGTTTATTAGATTATTGGCTGAACAAGGATTTGGTTCCTATTACCCTAAAGACATCAAGGGAGCAGCCTGGACCAGTTGTGAGAACCCCAATATCCCAGCTCTCACTAGCCTTCAGCCAAGCTTGTCTGCCTGACTTAAATTAGGTTGGCAGAGAAGCAGTTATCCATCTCATCCTTAGAACTCCGTTTTGTCAGTTAGCTGTTCCCAAAGTTTAGAAATAACATACTCTCTCTTCTTGCCCTTTTGTCATGAAACTTTTGTTTTACTTCTTATTGTTTTCTCCTAACCCCAAAAGGACCCATAGAGTGATAACAGTTAAACCTTGTGTTTTTCCCTTTTTTGGGGCAGTGACCAGTAATTCCCGACTGCCATTCCTTCTGTTAAGGGTTGTCTGATTTTACTCACTCTGAGTCATTATCCTTCCTTGAGAGTTGGATTAGGGAGTGACAGTTGCCCAAAACACACCTACTGGTCATCCACAGATTTTATTATAATAATACCTCCGATCCTGTGTTACAGTACTTTTCTTCCAACATACTAAGTTGCTTTAGGCCAGAAGAACATTTGATCCATACCTTTTGTTGTCTCTGTCACTCCAGACTTTAATTTGAGACCTTATTTTAAAGATATTTGAAGAGCATGACTGAGCTCTTCCACTTGGTTTCATTCAGTCCCTACCTTTATTATAGAAAAGTTTAGCTGCTTTCAAAATCACTGAAAAGTATGTCATCAGTTTCTGCTAATCTGAAATATAGTTGTACAGAGAATAGCAGAATTATGAAGGAAATGAATACTAATTTTATTATAATTAAGTGTGAGATAGATATGTTTTAATAGTATAGTATGGATAATTTAAATATCTGTAGTGATTTTATAACAAGGAAAATAATTTCAGAAAAGAAAAATTTGTAATAATTAATGAATAACAAAATATAATTAAATTAGGTACTGAATGTAGTCATTCTCATTGACATATGAAATTAACCAGTATCCTTTATTGCTCATTAGGTCATATAATTTGGAATGTTATACTAGCTATCCTCTTAGAAGTTATATCTGCACCACAACAAACAAATTCTTCAAGCATGTTGATAGGGTCATAGCATGACAGAGGCAGTGAGGGGGCATAGTAAATAGAAAAATGAGCAAGTCACTTAAATTTTCTCTACTTTAGTTACCTTAATCATAAAATGATAATATGATTAGTACCTATATCTCCAGGATTTTGGTGAGGATCAAATGTGATAATTTGTAAGAATTTTTCAAATTTGCATTTCCTCAAAGTACTGTATCAATGCTAATAATGATGATAATGATGATAATAATGAAGATGAAGATGATGATGACAAATTTAGAATGCAAAAATCTCAATTTTGCAAATAATATCTCTGGAAAGTCATTTTGTAGGTTTTTGAGAGAAGCAAGATACACATGTTCTAGATGAATGAGAATGGTTAGCAATGCTAATGACAAAATTTAATAGAAATCAAAGTATATAATCCAATTCCTTCATTTCATGGAAGAAAAAAGAAAAAGAGAAGTTAAATGAATTATCTCTCTGTCACATAGGTCACACCAGTGGAAGTCTTATATTTGAATCGAGTGGTACTTCTCCCCAAAGTTACCCCAAAGATCTTGTATTTGACAATTAAATGATTTTTTTCTTGAGTGATCTTTCTTGAGGTCTTTGAAGCATTAAGCACTGTTGACTGCTTCTTCCTCCCAGATATTATCATCTGTGTTATTGTGACATAATTCTCTATTGTTTTTCTTTCTATTTGTTAGAATGTTCATTCTCAGTCTACTTTGTTGGATTATTATTCATGTCATGCCCACTAATTCTTGGTGTGCTCCAAAGTTTAGCAATGGGCACTCTTTATGCTTTGTTATTCAATTACTTCATCTGTATTCATGGATTCAGCTGTTATCTCAAAGCAAATGACTTCCAGATCTGTATAAAAGCCAATCTAAAAACATTTATTGATAATCCAATATTTGCCAGGAACTGTGTAGAATTCGGGGATATGGTGAAATGCAAAAGATAGGTTCTGCTCTCTATAGGCTTAAGTCCAAGCCCTTGCCATTCTCTTGAGCCCCAACCTCCTATCATGAATACTCCATTGAACATTTAAAATCAGATGTCTCTTAGGCATCTAAAGTCATAGACCAAATTATAAATTGTTATCTTCTTCTCAACTTCCCTTTTCTATCATAGGAACTACCATTTATTTAGATCATGAAGGTTATACTCAGGAACTTCCCATTATTCTTGGGTGTCCTTAACAATACCAAGAAAAATTATAGTACCATACTGTAATATAGACATACCATGAACGTAAATGTCTTTTGGAGCTTCCTGATTAAGCATACTGTTTCTTAGTAAACCTGTATTGTCTAGTAACCCAATGATTTTGTTTTCTAAGTATGGAGCAGTGTAGGGACCACAAGGAAGGTATTCTTTTTCCAAGCCACTTGCTGTATCCTGTAAATTCTTTGCAAAAGCCATTGCTTTGTATCTCAAAGTCAGGAACTCTTGAATGTGGGGTTACTCCACAGAGCAACTCTCAGATCTGGTCCCATGAATTCTCTTTTCTTCACTAGAAGGTACAAGTGGTAAATTGTTAACAATGAGATTCCAAGAGTTAAAGAGTTCCAGGATGTTAAAATTAAAAGTATATACCTTGACACCTGGGGCATAAACTTGGAAGATTATCAGTTAACTTAATGCCCTTGATTATAACATTTTTGCAAACTTAGTTTAACCAAATAATTTCTAGAACAGATGCTTTTGCTATAAGAGTTATCACTGTGATTCTGAAAGTCTTCCTTCATAAATAGACTGGAACCTAATCCAAAGGGGAAATACAAACCAAGACATAATGGGCTCACCCACTATACTTTAATTAATTACCTACTATATTCTAGTCCCAAAGAGAGGAAAAATAATTCTGTCACCAAAGAACTTAATTCTTCGGTAAATTGATATAAATTCAAATTTCTGAGGTAATACTAAGAAGAAATGCTAAGATGGATATTGGAGTTTCACTTGCGCTACAAGATTTATATATTTTGAATATCATTCTACACTATAAGATTGTTAGGGGTTAGTATGATAACTTTTTCTGGTTTGTGCATCTCATATTGTTAGGCATAATATGTTATACCCACACAATCCAACCTAATCCCATGAGCATTTATTACTTATTGTGTACACCATTTTAGATGCTGGACTTTTAAAGATAAAATAACAAGGAAAACTAGCAATTATTTCTTCTTGAGAAGCTTACCACCTATTGGTGGGGATAAAATATAAAGAAGTTAGAATACTCATGATCATTTGGAAATGAGGACTAAATGCTAAGGAGATCAAGAAAGGCTATTGGAGGACCTGATCCAATTCCTGCACATGGAGATTCATATTTGTAGGACACGATTAATGGCACAGTATCAGTTATAAATGAACCTCCCTACTTGTGATAAAGAAAAAAAAAGAAGAAAAAGGAAAGCCAAGCTTTGAAACTGATCCCACTGTATGCCTTGCAATCCTCTAACATACAATAATACTTCAGTTATAAAGAAATAATTTTCAAACCCAAGAAATTACTTTTGATTTTACACATTTAGCCTTTATATTTCCCTCAATTCCATGCACCTTTTGCTTAAAAGGCATATCAAAATTATTGAGAAATCAAAATGACACTTCAGTAGGCAAGAAAACTTTTTATGGTACCTACATAAGTGAGACTGTACATTCACTTCATATTTAATGGGATATTAGGGGCAAAATATTAACAGCATAATATTTGTGTGATCATACTCTCTGGTCATGTTGTAATTCATGTCTATTATTCCTTTTTTAGAAAAACTTGGTAGTCCCTCCCCACCTTGTGATTTTATAATAAAGTGGTGAAGTAAACAATGTCTTGCTCAAGTCTTCTTTATACTTTATTACAAGCTTTTCTCTGATCCTTCTCTTCTTTTCTCCTTGAATTTATTTATTTTCAGACCCTACAACAGATTCTGACTAAAGTGGATCTCAGGGGAACTTCTTTCTAAGCTCTAAAAATATAGAAAGCCTTTTCTCTGCTTTCGTTCCCCAGCTATCTTATAGGTCAATTTTCCCTTTCTGTCAGTATTCCCCATATCCTTCAAAATATTCTATTACCAGATAAATCCAGGATGAAACCAGCACTATTTGTACTGAATATAATTCAGTCATACTAGGAGTGGGGCAATTAATCTTATAATTGATGACAGCACATTTCTTCACCTTCTACACAAGTATCTGAAATTTTCTGCTTTCTGTCAAATTATCTAACTTCTTTTCTCCTCACTGGTCCTCTGTATTCTTCTGTAATATAGTTAAGAACAGATATTCTCCATTATTAGAAATACTATTTTAATATCTTTAAAAATTATGCAAGTCCTTGGGTTTGACTGATTTTTAATGGTCATGGAAAATTACAAGACTAAGGAAACACGCTTTGAGTTTCAGTGCTCAAGAATATAAGACACATGAATCGAAACTCAATTTCATAATAATCCTCTTCATTGGTGGAGATTGATTATTCTATGTTCCACTCCTGTGTGAGGAGACATGTTGGCAAATCTTGGGAGAAGAGAAATTCTGTTCTTCTAGTTTCAGGAGAGAAGACATATTGCTCCAGATTCTCTTCAGGGAGAGTTCTCTGAAGGGAGAGAAAGATTACGCGAAGAAGTCAAGTAGTGAAAAGCTGGCATCTCTATTAGGTCTCTGTCCCTAACTTGTTACCTTAAAGATTTTAGAGAATGTCTGCCTAGACAATATCTACAATGTGCTCTTTTTCTTTCTGTTTCTCTGTCTCTCTCTCTGTCTCTATCTTTCTCAATCCCCTCCCCACCTTCAGGAGTTTGCTGGAACCAGGCCTATTTGGCTTGCTAATGCTAATGCCTAAATTTTCATTGTTGGTATTTCCATCTCAGAATTCTGCATTCATTCAGAGTTTAACTTAATGTTTTGTTCATTGTTTTTTTTTAGCAAAGGCTTATTTTATTCATTTATTTTTTTGATGTGGATTTTTTTTAGATTTTATTTTTTAGAAAAATTTTTTTCCATGATTTATGTTCCTACAATCCCCCCCCAATACCCACCCCACATCCCGTAGCTGATGTGCATTTCCACTGGTTTCTTCATGAGTCATCTATCAAGACCTATTTCCATCTTATTGATAGTTATTCTGGGGTGGTTGTTTAGAGTCTACATCGCAAATCATGTCCACATCAACTCATGAGTTCAAGTGGTTGTTTTTCTTCTGTGTTTCCACTCCTGCATTTCTTCCTCTGAATGTTGGTAGCATTCTTTTTCATAATTCCCTCAGAATTGTTATGGATCATTGCATTGCTGCCAGCACAGAAGCCCATTACATTCGATTTTACCAAAGTGTATTGGTCTCTGTGTACAATGTTCTTCTGGCTCTGCTCCTTTCTCTCTGCATCTGTTCCTGGAGGACTTTCCAGTTCACATGGAATTCTTCCAGTTTATTATTCCTTTGAGCAAAATAGTATTCCAGCATCAGCAGATACCACAAATTGTTCAGCCATTCCCCAATTGAAGGGCATACCCTCGTTTTCCAATTTTTGCCACCACAAAGAGTGTGGCTATGAATATTTTTGTACATGTCTTTTTACCTATGATCTCTTTGCGGTGCAAACCCAGCAAAGGGATCAAAGGGAAGGAAGACTTTTAGTGCTCTTTGGGCATAGTTCCAAATTATCATCCACAATGGTAGGATCAGTTCACAACTCCACCAGCAATGTATTAATGTCCCAATTTTGCCACATCCCCTCCAACATTCATAACTCTCCCCTACTATCATTTTAGCTAATCTGCTAGGTGTGAGGTGATACCTCAGACTTGTTATGATTTGCATTTCTCTAATTATTAGAGATTTAGAACACTTTCTCATGTGCTTATTGATACATTTGATTTCTTTATCTGAAAATTGCCTATTCTTGTCCCTTGCCCATTTATTAACTGGGGAATGACTTGAATTTTTGTACAGTTGATTTAGTTCCTTGTATATTTGAGTAATTAGACCTCTGTCAGAGTTTTTTGTTATAAAGATTTTTCCCACTTTGTTGTTTCCCTTCTGATTTTGGTTGGATTGTTTTTGTTTGTACAAAAACTTTTTAATTTAATGTAGTCAAAATTATTTATTTTACATTTTGTAATTTTTTCTGACTTTTGCTTGTTTTTAAATTTTTTCCTTTCCCAGAGATCTGACAAGTATACTATTCTGAGTTCATCTAATTTTCTTATAGTTTCCTTCTTTATATTCAAGTCATTCATACATTCTCAATGTATCTTGGTGTAGGGTATGAGATGTTGATCTAAACCTAATTTCTCCCATATTGTTTTCCAATTTTCCCAGCGGTTTTTTCAAACAGTGGGTTTTGTCCCAAAAATTGGGCTTTGGGGTTTATCATAAACTGTCTTGCTGACATCACTTATCCCAAGTCTATTCCACTGATCCTCCCTTCTGTTTCTTAGCCAGTACCATATTGTTTTGATGGCCACTGCTTTATAGTATAGTTTAATATCTGGTACTGCTAGGCCACCATCCTTCACATTTTTTTATTATTTCCCTTGATATTCTTGATCTTTTCTTCTTCCAAATGAACTTTGTTATATTTTTTTCTAATTCAGTAAAGAAGTTTTTTGGTAATTTGATAGGTATGGCACTAAATAAGTAAATTAATTTGGGTAGAAGGGTCATTTTTATTATGTTAGCTCATCCTACCCATGAGCAATCAATGTTTTTCCAATTGTGTAGATCTAGATTGTTTGGAAAGTGTTTTGTAGTTGTGTTCATATAATTTCTACGTTTGTTTTGGTAAATAGATTCCTAAGTATTTTATATTGACTAGGGTAATTTTAAATGGTGTTTCTCTTTCTACCTCTTGTTGTTGTGATATGTTGGAAATATATAGAAATGCTGATGATTTACATGCATTTATTTTGTTTCCTGCAACTTTGCTAAAGTTGTTGATTATTTCCACTAACTTTTTAGTTGATTCTCTAGAATTTTTTAAGTAAACCATCATATCATCTGCAAAGAGTGATAGCTTAGTCTCCTCCTTACCTATTTTAATACCTTCAATTTTTTCTGATATGGGATTATTTAAGTATTCTATTTCTTCTGCTGTTAATCTAGGCAATTTTTATTTTTGTAAATATTCATCCATATCACCTAGATTGCTATGTTTATTGCCATATAATTGGGCAAAATAGTTTTTAATGATTGCCTTAATTTCCTCTTCATTAGAGGTGAGGTCTCCCTTTTCATCTTTAATCCTGTTAATTTGGTTTTCTTCTTTCCTTTATGTAGTTTAAAAAGAAAAAAAGGCTCCGTTTGTGAGATTCACTTCCCTAGGTATCAATCAAGACTTCTCATAACCTCAGTAACTTTTGCTGCTCTAAGTAGAGAGTAGTATGTTGAGCCCTGATCATCTGGTTTACTCATTCATCTCCACGACAGTCCATCAAGTCCATTCCCCAGAGGCCTTGCCCTTTCCTTGAGTTTTTATCACTAAAGATTAACACATATTTGTGGATGAAGGACATGATGGATATTGATGGATATGGTTCTGGTTGTTCAAGAAATTCTGTTATTTCATCTTTTAATGAAAACTGAAGGGAAATACACTGACTGGTGCATTTTCTCAAATCCAGAACTGAATGTCCTTTGGAAGTGGTCAGGAGATATTTTTAGTAGGACTGATTTGTTTCCTTTTTATATTTCTTCTTAGTGAAAATACAAAGAAGCTTCTGTTTGTCACTCTTATGTAGCTTTCTATGATTTAAAAAAGGGTGAGTAGTAGCTAGCAATGAGTTGATTTGATTCTCCTGTAGAATCAGGAGGATCAAATGAACATTTCTTAAGGAATATAGTCCCTAAGAAAGGACTGGTCCATGCACATAGTGTTTCTGTTGCTAACTCGCATTTGAAATAGGCTGGATAACTTACCACATGCTAATTAACAGCATCTTTGGCTGATATTGCAGAACTAGAATATTATAAAATGTATAAACATGCACTGAAGTCTCGCCAAGCCTCTTCCATTGCATATCACAACTCTCTTAGAAACAGGGTCCTCCACCAATTTCATGTGGAGAGAAAAATCAAAGGTTCTTTGTACAGATATCATTTCCCCATTAAAAAGAGATTAAACATTTTCTGTAGAAGTGACTTAGAAGCCATCAAATACAGTCCTCCCCATCTTTAATTTTCGTATTGATGAGAGGTCATAATTTGCTGAAGATCATAGGAGGAATAAGGGTCAAAAGTGGGCAGAATGTGAATGCAAGTTCTTTGACTTCAGATTCAGAATTCTTTAAATTTAACTTAAATCCTCTATTTTTTTCTTTATATATCTTTTTTGTCACCTCAGAGGATTCACTAAAAATACAATATCTTTCTCTCACATTCTCTTGATATCATGAAGACTTATACTATCTAAGACTTATCCCTTATGGGTGCCATGAAACAAACCTACATCTCTTTGTAAGCCAGTTTAATGTTATCTTTGTGCTGTTCCTAGGTCACTTCTTTCTTTAATATATTTCAGCCCTACAATCTGCCTTATTTCTCTCTACTGACCTTTGAAGGATCCTCAACTTTAATTCTTTAAATTTTATAATGTTCCAGGTCATACAAGTATATGACAGGTTGTGTGATTCTGTAGCAAATTTAGGAATGGAGAACAAGTATTATATAGGATGAGCCAGCAAGGGTTGTGTGTGGTCAATCCAATGATCCACTAGGATATTGAACTATTGAAGCACATTTGGTTAGTCTTTCAAATTGCTTTAGTATTTTTCATTTCTTTAATCTACCTATCTTTCCAGTCTCATTGAACATTATTCTCAATGCATTCCATGATCTAGACAAGCAAGCCTTCTTACTTTTCCTCACATATGCCATTTCATCTCATCTGCATACTTTTTTACTGGTTGTTCCCTATGATTAGAATGTATTCCTTTATCACTTCTGCCTCTTAAAATATAGCCTAAGTGATCCCTTTTGAAAGAAATTTTTCTTGGTCTTCAATGAAATTACCCAGATGTATTCTGTGTCCTTCTTTGACTAAAACTTTTTATTTATAAAAATGAAATATATGGAAACATAAACTACTTCTTTGGAGTAGCCCAAGTAGGTCATCCCTTTTCTAACTTTTTCTGAAGCAGTTTTATATCTTGTTATTGTAGTTCTTTTTCTGAATTTAAAAAGAATTCCATTCCCTTTTTAATTTGCATATTTAAAATTTTCCACACTAGAAATAGAACTTTGAAGCTATCTTACAAAGGCATATCACTAAAATAATCTATATCCAAGTTGGGAATAGAATTTGGAATGTCCTTGTGGGTGGTCAAGCATAAATTGAAACATGTTTATTTACTAAAAACAATGTAATTATGACATTAGACACTTTGGAAGTAGAAAAAATAAATTTCAATTTGTTTTATATGTATACTGTATTCTGTTTGTGTGCCCATATGAGTCAAGATCTGATGTAGGTTGGAATTTTTGTAAGATAGTTGTAGAGAAGCTAAGCTGTAACACTTCAAGGGAACCCACAGGCTTAATAAGAAGATCAATTAAATGCAGATCAAATTATTGCTAAGAAGGGTACAGAGACAGGTTGGAAGTCTCCTCAAAAAGAAAAGGCAATCCACATCTTTAAAGCTAGCTACTGTAAGTTAAGAATATTTTGTTTCTTTTGTATTTGTTGTTTCATTTATTAATAGTGACTCTTCATGGGAATCAACCACTTTGATTCTTTTCCTTTGCTTTTCAAACACTAATGTTAATTTCATCTTTCAAATGACCAGGAAATAATGAAAATAATTGTTTTTCTTGACCTTATTCTAACCAGTAAAGAGGAAACACTTGTTAGAAGAGGCAATTGTAGGTCAATAGTTAAGAACAATGAGCTTGCACTCAGGAAGACACCTCCTTGATATTTGACTTTAAACTGAGGCATAAACTCTAAGAAACTTGGCTTTCTTTTTCCCCTGATGGAGAGTAAACACCATAGGGCATTGAGACCAGGAGAGACTTCTATTCCACTTTTCTAGGACAGGACGATAACTGAAAGTTAGGATCCCTTGAAGATCAAGATAATTTTTATTAAACAAAGACATACATGAGCATGAGAGCAAATTGGTCTAATACCAAAAAGCACTCAAAGTGTAGTTGGCCAGTAGTTACTTTTTTTTTTAAACATTTATTAATATTCATTTTTAGCATGGTTACATGATTCATGCTCCTACTTTCCCCTTCACCCCCCTTCACCCCCCACCCATGGCCAAAGCACATTTCCACTAGTTTTGTCATGTGTCCTTGATCAAGACCTATTTCCAAATTGTTGGTAGTTGCATTGGTGTGGTAGTTTCGAGTCCACACCCTCAATCATGTCCACCCCGACCCATGCATTCAAGCTGTTGTTTTTCTTATATGTTTCCTCTCTTGCAGTCCTTCTTCTGAATGTGGGCAGCGTTCTTTACCATAAATCCCTCAGAATTGTCCTGGGTCATTGTATTGCTGCTGGTACAGAGGTCCATTACATTCAAATTTACCATAGTATATCAGTCTCTGTGTACAATGTTCTTCTGGCTCTGCTCCTTTCACTCTGGATCTGTTCCTGGAGGTCTCTCCAGTTCGCCTGGAACTCCTCCAGTTTATTATTCCTTTTAGCACAATAGTATTCCATCACCCGCATATACCGCAGTTTGTTCAGCCATTCCCCAATTGAAGGACATACCCTCCTTTTCCAGTTTGTTGCCACCACAAAAAGCGCAGCTATAAATATTTTCGTACAAGTCTGTTTATCTATGATCTCTTTGGGGTACAAACCCAGCAATGGTATGGCTGGATCAAAGGGCAGGCATTCTTTTATAGCCCTTTGAGCAGGATTCCAAATTGCCAGCCAGAATGGCTGGATCAGTTCACAGCTCCACCAGCAATGCATTAATGTCCCAATTTAGCCACATCCCCTCCAACATTCATTACTCTCCCCTTCTTTCATTTTAGCCAATCTGTTAGGTGTGAGGTGATACCTCAGAGTTGTTTTGATTTGCATTTCTCTAATTATTAGATATTTGGAACACTTTCTCATGTGCTTATTGATACTTTTGATTTCTTTACCTGAAAATTGCCTATTCATGTCTCTTGCCCATTTATCAATTGGGGAATAGCTTGATTTTTTATACAATTGCTTTAACTCCTTGTATATTTGAGTAATTAGACCCTGTCAGAGTTTTTCGTTATAAAGATTTTTTTTCCCAATTTGTTGTTTCCCTTCTGATTTTGACTACATTGTTT
>NC_058135.1:171974939-171988622 GCF_016433145.1 Gracilinanus agilis | reverse complement strand
ATATATATATATATATATATATATATATATATATTTCTGATACTGCCCATTTGTTAGCCATAAGTTTTGTGTTGATATAATAACATTTTACTTGTTTGATCAAGTCTTGTTTTCTTAGTACTCTCTCTGGGACTCTCACAATACTTTTTTGTGAAACTTTTGCATTTTTCATTGTCAGTTTTGTATAATGGAAGCTTATGTACTTGTCTTACCTCCCTTACTTTATAATAAGCTTATTAAGATCAGAGACCATGACATATATTTTGAAAGTCCTAGAACCTAATTAAGAATTTTAGACTTAATAGAGGCATGATGAATATTTGTTTAATTGAATCAAGCAATTCAGAACTACCTTTTTATCATAGTTATTCATATAACGTATGAAACTGGCATGGATGACTGAGTGACAGAATGAATGCTAAATTAACCATAAAATTCTCTTATGGATACCTACCATTTAGAATGACCAAAAGTTTATTATTTTTAAATTTTTTCTCCTGTCCATAATTTTTTAGGAATTAACATATAGCAATGAATAAAACCACAGTCTTACCCAAGTTTCTGGAGAAGCAACCTGTGATATTTGAACAAATAAAACCTCCCATCTGCAAACAGGAGGCCACATTTAATATGCCACATTTAATATGCCTCATTGGTTAAGTCAATGGGCAACCCTTGCATTCTGGATTAAAATTGACTTTCCTACTTGTTGATTGTATAGATAAAAACAATAACACATGTCTTTTTTTCACCACCATCTTGCAAAATGTAGTTAATGTCATGATTATTATCAGTGTTTTACAAATGAAAAATCAGAGACTGAGAAGAATGAATTGCCCAGAGTCACAAAGTTGGCATAGTGAGCATAATAAACGAGACTGAACCCATGTTTCATGACTCCAAGTTCAATACTTTATGCATTACTGGTTGGGGTTTCTAATAGTCTCAAGCTTTTGACAGTGAGTGTGGTTAGCTAAAGTCAAGATTAGACATATTTTGGTGGTCTCAAAATCATATCTTTAGCATAACCATAGATGTTATCCTGTCGACTCCGTCATTTTATAGATGAAGGAAGTGAGAACTTACGAAGCAGAATAACTTGCCTAACATTACAGAAGTAGTTTTCCTTTAGCAGTAAAAACTATTGCTTGTTGGTTTTTTTTTTTGTGGTAGTGGTGGTAGTGTTTTTTACCTTAGATATGTTATTTTTAATTAGATATGGGATTTTCATAAATATGTATACAAACATACATGTGGATATAGATATAGGCCAGTGATGGCAAACCTATGACATGCGTGTTGACATGCATAGTCATTTTCTTTTTTATTGCATTTCTACTTATTTATTTATTTGTTTATTTGTTTGTTTTGTTCACCTGCTTTTGAATTTATTTTTATAGATATTAAATAATTTTTATTTTTTAGAAAAATTATCATAGTTACATGATTCATGTTCTTACTTTCCCCTTCACCCCTGACCTCCACTCCCCATAGTTTTAACATGTTTCATTGATCAAGACATTTCTAAATTTTCGATAGTTGCATAGGGTGTGGTAGTTTCGAGTTTACATGCCCTTAAAGAGGCAAATTTAAAAATAAGAGTTTTCTTTCTTTCCCCTCTGTTTCTTATTTACCTTTTCATGTTTCTTTTGGTTTTTTGGTTGGATATCAAACTTTCCATTTAGTCCTGGTCTTTTCTGTGTAAATACTTGGAAATCTTCTATCTTGTTGAATGCCCCTACTTTCCCCTGGAAGTATATAGTCAGTTTTGATGGGTAGGTGATCCTTGGTTGTAGACCCAGTTCTCTTGCCTTTCTGAATATCGTATTCCAAGCTTTGCAGTCTTGTAGTGTGGAGGCTGCCAGATCCTGTGTGAAACTGATTGGTGCTCCTTGATATCTGAATTGTCTCTGGCTTCTTATAAAATTTTTTCTTTTACTTGGAAGCTCTTGAATTTGCTATTCTATCCCTGGGGGTTGTCTTTTCAGGGTTTAATGTAGAAGGTGATCTATGGATCCTTTCAATGTCTATATTGCCCTCTTGGTGTAGAACTTCAGGGCAATTTTGCTGAATAATTTCTTTTAGTATGGAGTCCAAATATCTATTAATTTTTGCTTTTTAGGGAAGACCAATGATTCTCAAATTATCTCTTCTAGATCTGTTTTCTTCATCTGTCAATTTATCAGTGAGATATTTCATGTTTCCTTCTATTTTATTAGTCTTTTGACTTTGGTTTATTTGTTCTTGTTATCTTGAGAGATCATTGGCTTCTTATTTCCCAATTCTTGTCTTTAGATACTGATTTTCTGCTACATTCTTTTGCTTTTCTTTTTCAATTTGGTCTATCCTGTTTTCCAGGTGTTTGATTTTGGTCTCCAATTTGCTCATCAATTCTTTTGATTTGGGGGTATCTTTTTCTAATTGCCCAACTCTAGCCTTTAGAGACTGGTTTTTGGCTATAACCTTTTGGTTTTCCTTTTGAATCTGGTCTGTTTGGGTCTTCAAGGCTTCCAGCTGATCATTTCTGGTCTTCAATTTGCTCATCAATTCATTTGATTTCTGAGCCTCATTTTCTAATTGCTAAATTCTGCTTTTTAAACTGTTATTTTCTTGCCAGTTCTCTACCATCTTTCTCATAATCTCACATTCAAACTATTCAATAGCTTGTGACCAATATTCATTTTTTTGGGAAGGTTTGGATATGATTACTTGTTTATTCTCCTCTGCTGTTTGCTCTGTTGTCTGGATTTTTTCTGTGTAAAAGTTGTTGAGTGTTAAAGATTTCTTCTTGATCATTCTCTTTTGAGTTTCTTGTCTCTGGCTTGCCATTGTTAGCCAGGCGCCCTCACAGCTTTACCCTCATGCCCAGGGTTTGTCTGGACTCTTTGGCCTCCTGAAGTCTCAGGTCTAGTTGTTCTCAGGGTCAAGCGTCCTGGTGGTCCCCTTGCTTGTTCCTCTGCCTGAAACTCCTTTAATAGTCTCTGGTAGCTGCTTCCACAGTTGTGCACCCCTATGCACTGGGTCCCCACTCAAGGTCCAAGCCTGTTCTCAGGATCCATGGCTGAAGCTGCGTCTGAGCCTGTGCTCAGGGTCTGTGTTCAAAGTTCTCGTGTTCTTTAGCCTCTTGGGGTCTTAAGTCTTGCTGCTCTCAGGGGCAGGCCCTGGTGACCCCAGGTAGCTGCCAAGACCTTAATGGGTGCCCCAAACTTGCTCTAACTCTTTTGTGCTGATTTTGACACTGCACGTAGTGTGGGGGGATGGAGTTGCTCAGCTCGCATTTTAGTGAGAGCTGTTTCACCCCTTTATAGCATCCAAATGCCCCGGTCCCAAGTACCTTCCATGCTGTGCCCTGTTGTGGGGTCCCTTCATTTGTCTGGATTTGTTTTTATGTCCCTTTGAGGAGTCCTATGTGTTTCGTTTAGGAGAGGTTAAGCATCTGCTTTTTACTCTGCTGCCATCTTAACCCAGAAGTTCGAAACAATCTGATGCATAGCCATTTTCAATGACACGCAGCTTCTTGCGGCCGCATACAGAGAAGTATGGGGCTGCACGCCGAGGATGAAACATTTGCCATAGTGTAGTGTAGATACTCTGTGCACTGTAGATGACAATTCTACCTATATTGATTTAGCTACTTTGGTTTATTAAGTATAGTTATATATTACAATTATATATTTTTATTATTTAAACTATAAGTATCATGAAATTATGTTGTTTTTTTTCTTGAAGCAACACACCACCTGAGTTATGCTCAGTTTTTTGGTGAATTTTGACACACCAAACTCAAAATGTTGCCCATCACTGATATAGGCACACATACACACACACATACATATATACATATATATGTATATAAAATTTACATGAACATTTTTATAATGTTATTTACTTTACTAAGTTTTAGGACTAGGAAAATGACAAAATTTGAAAAGCATTTATTGGAGCTATGACCTACTCCTGTCATTTTGTGAGACATTTTGTTATTATACTAGAAAAGTTAATATACTGAACATTACCTTTGGCCCAAAGCTACCTTTATTAGACATAACCTAAGGAGCCTAAAGGCAGAAAGAAATACCCTATATACGTAAGCATATTTATAGCTGTACTCTTTGCAGTCTAAAGGAACTTGAAGTGGATTGCAGGTCCAGGGATAAGACAATAGTGGACCAAATTGTGATATTTTAGTGTAATGTAATGTTAAAGATACTTTAAGAAGGCAGTGAGGGAGATGCATTCTGGGAGCTAGGATGGCTGAATTAGGGATGCTCAGGTCACTCAAACCATCCAAACACACAAAAATGAAAAATAAAATGCTTCAAAACAAAGAAAAGTCAGAGGGACACATTTCCCTGGGGTGAGAGAGGACAATAGCCCAGTGAGGATTGCATCCAGGGGAGCTTCCAGAAGACACACCTGCACAGCCCTACTTGCAGCCAATGGGCCTGAGGCAGTGAAAAAACAGACTGGGAGCAGCCTAAAACCAATGCTACTGAGAATTGAGGTAAGGAAACTTCAGAACCTAGAGCAGCCCTAAGCTTGGCCCAAGGCAACCAAACTGGCAGAGATAGAACCATCCTAATACCAGACCTTCCCACTATAAAGACAAGTAAAGTAGGGAACAGCTTTGAGGCTACCAAATGGCCTGAAGCAATGGAACACCTGGTTCAGGAGGTTGCCAAATATCCTGAGGCAATGAGATAGGAGAGGGAGGAACAGCCTCAAATAGTAGATAACAGGGAAACTGAAAGTAGGGGTAGTGGAATGCAGCTAGAAAAAACTGCTACAACCATCCCCAAAACAATCTAGTTGATCTACACCCTGGAAGTGAATACTGAGTGACCCAAAGACAAATTAGACCTACCCCCAGGACTAGAAAAGGCTGTATTGCAAGTAGCCTTGGAACAGTGCTCCCTCCACCTCTGAAGTGGAGCAGAATTTCAACAGATAAACAAGGTAAAAAAGGGGAAAATAGTAACTAGAAAAATGAGCAAAAGTAAAAGACAAACCCCAACCATAGCAAGTTATTTAGTGACAGAGAAGATTAAAATGTAAACTCAGTAAAGAACAAAAATGGCAAAATGGAAATGTGAAGCCTCAAAGGAAAGTGTGAAAGGATGTCAGGCCCCAAAACACCTCTTGGAAGGACTTGAAAATTTGTTTAAAAATCAAATAATAAAAGTAACGCTAATAGATTCAGCAACTTGGAAACTGGAATGAATGGGTCAAATAGAAATGGAGATAAAAAAAATCCCACTGAAGAATACAATTCCCTAAATAATCGAATGGATCAAATGGAAAAGGAAACACAAAAACTCAAGAAAAAATGTCTTAAAATTAGAATTGAAAAATGGAATCTATTGATTCCACAAGGCATCAGGAAACAATGAGACAAAATCAAAAGAATAAAAAAATAGTATAAAATCAGGAATACCTCCCTGGGAAAAAAATAAAACACACTTGGAAAAATGATCCAGGAGAGATTATCTAAGAATCATCAGAATATCTGAACCTATAGTAAAAAAAGAGCCTGGATATTAAGAAATCACTAGGGAAAACTACCTTGATATCCTCCAATAAGAGGAGAAAATAGAAATTGAAAAGATCCACTTATGCCTCCTAAAAGATACCCCAATATAAACGATCCCAGGACTTCTGTAGCAAAATTCAAAACCTTAAAAGACTAAGAAAAAAAAGTACCACAAGAAGCCAGAAGGAAAAAAAATATGTGGATGTATAGTCAAGATTATATAAGATCTGGCAGTTCTACATTAAAGAACTAGAAGACAAGGAATATGAAATTCCAAAAGGCAAAGGATTAAAGTCTACCACCAAGAATCACACACCTAGTGAAACTGAACATAAACCTGCAGGGTGAAAAAGTAATATTTCATGAAATAGAGAACTTCCATGTATTTCTGACCAAAAAAAAAGTTGAAAATAAATATAAACAGAAAAGTGAAAACTTAAAGATTTCAATGAGGTTAAACTGAATACATTCATAGCTGGGAAATGATGATTAAGATACTTAATATATATGATACTTGAGTTATGAAAGGTACTCAAAGTATTTAGAATACTTAAGAACTTCACCTCTATAAGGACAGTAAGAAGAAGAATAAATAGAAAAAAGAAAGGAAGGAAGCCAAATAGGGTGGTGATTTGAGATCTCCCCACCTCTAAAAAATTAAGGAATGAGAAAGAGGAACACATGGGGAGAATAGGAAAAGAAAGTCAGAAGAGAGTAAATTATCCCATATGAAGCAACACCTAAGATTCAACAGAGTGAAGGATAAAATTAGGGTTGTGGTGGGAAATGCTAGAAACCTACTCTCATTAGAATTAGCTCAAAGTGAAGAATAAGAAAACAGAGATAACAATTATGTTCTAAGAGAAACCAAAAATAAAAATTAATATATTAGAGTCTATGATAGAAAATTATGTCTTGATAATAGACTATGATAGTGAAACAATATAAATAATAAACATTGCACTAAATCGCATAGCATCCACATTCCTAAAAGAGAAGTTACATGAGTTTCAGAGGGAAATAGAGAATAAAATATTACTAGTAGGAGGCCACAAACTTTCCCTATGAGAAGTAGATAAACCCAACCAACAATAAACAAGAAGTTATGGTGATAAATAAAACTTTAGAAATGTTAGATATGATAGACTTCTGGATAAAACCAACTATTTAAGTGAAAAGGATGAATATTTATTTAAAAATATAAACTGCTCTGATTAACCAGAGAGGAAATGGGCAAAAGGACTTCTTTGAACAAAAATATGTTTAGCAGCTCTTTGTTTAGTGGCAAAGAATTGGAAACTGAGGTGATGTCCATCAATTGGGAAATAGAGGGGAAAGCTGTAATATAAAATTGTAGTGGAAAACTATTTATCATAAGAAATGATGAAAAGCATGAGTTCAGAAAAACCTGGAAAGACTTATATGAACTGATGCAAAGTGAAATAAGTAGAACCAGGAATATAGTGTATACAGCAACAAAAATACTGCATGATGAATAACTGTGAAGGATTAAATATACTCAGCAAAACACAGTTATAAGATAACAGCAAGGGACTCCTAATTTAAACCAAAAAATCAGGCTATTTGCAGCCAAAGAAAGAATTTTTGCAATCTCTTTTCAGTTCAAAGCATGCCATCCTTACCTAATTTCCTTCCTGAGTTTTTTTTTATTGTATATGTGATATGTCTCTTCATTATCAGCATTGGGAATGTGGAAGTATGTATTGCATGAAAGCATTTATAAAACCTGTATGCAACTATTTGCCACCTCATGGCATAAGAGGGGTGTTAAGAGGAGAGTTGGAGGAAGAGAATTGAGAATCTGAATTGCCAACCTTCAGATTACAATTTTTAAAAATTTCTTCTACATGCAATTGAAAAAATCAATTAATTAAATAAAAAGAAGGCAGTGAGGTGATGCAGGAAATGGTGTACTGGACCTGGATCAGAAAGCCTTGACTTTAAATCATGCATCTGATTCTTGTTATGTAAGAACAGTCACTTAATTTCTCTCAGCATCAGTTTCCTCATGTGTCACATTAAGGGCTTTGACTTCATAGATGCTGATAACCTTTCCAGCTTTAAATCTAAAAATAGCAAATGCAAAGTATTCACAAAGACTGGACTTTATATAAATGATGCAGATTGAAGTGAACAGAACAGAAGAACTATTTCATCCAATGACCAAAATAATTTTAAAAACGATGATGAAACATTGGAAACATTATGAGGGTAATGATCAATTTTGTCTTCAGTGAATCATTAGTGAAGTCTGTCTTTTACTCTGAGCAGAAAGGTGGCATATAATAGATGTGGAATAAAATATGCATTTATAGACCTAGTCCACATTTTTGTTTTGTTTGACTTTTTTTAAATGGACAATTCCATTAGCATTAGATAGTATTCATTGGGAAGTGAAGTAATGAAAGTGATGCAAAAAAAGTACATAAGTTATAGAGTAATCTGTATGATTTCTCTGTATGACTTGGTATATGGAATTCCAAAATGAGGAAAAATGCTATCTATTAAAACATATTAAAGGCTGCTTCTTCATTGTCTTAGAGAATTACATCTGGGTCCTGAAAGATCCAGCTACTTGTCCAGGGTCAAATAATGTTATACCTGTAAAAGCATCAACCAAAGTCTGATCTTCTTGCTTTCTACTCCATTGCTGTACTGTAATGCCTATCATATATGTGAGTACATGTTTAAAGAAAATGGGAAGGTTTCTCCCTAATCCAGACCTTTCTGCATCTCAGAGGCAAATAAAGCACGTGCTTGTGCTGTGGTATCATGCAACATTTTTTTTGTCCAGGGTTAACTAATTTTACTTAGTATGAGACTGCTCTGTATTTACACTGGCATAGCATAAATGGAAGAAATCAAAATTTATAGATGTATTATGACACTTATAGAGAATTCTTCCAACCTCAGTGTACCACAGAATTTATCTTTATAACTTGGCCCATGAATCAGATTTATTTAAACTTCTGTGAAGAAAAGATGAAGATGCAACAAGAGCAATGGAGTCACAAGAAGGCAGTATATCTGGCCTGGGAAGATTATGGCAGGTGAATTGGAGGGTAAGGCATAGTGCATGACTGGATGCGAACGAAGGAGGGGTTTGATGGAGGAGTCGAACATTGTGAAGTGCTTAGAGCTGGCTCTGAATGAAAGACCTTTTATATGACTCTGTGTCATACTGTGATATTCATGTTATGAGCTATAGGCCTTTCCGAATGGGACCAGACTGTAAATCATTATATTACTACTGCTGCAGTCTCACAGCTTCTTTCACGAACCCCAGAGTTGGGGATGGTTTATCTTTGCCCTTTACAGAATATTGTTAATGGGGTCAATTCTTCATGCCAGCCAGTAGTTTTTACCTTTTTAAAGGATGTCAATCTATCCAAGTTTTATGCCCATGAATGGCTGCACAAATTTATAGCTATCTCTTCCTTTCATACTATACTGCTTTTTAGCAAACTAAAAATAGAACTAGAAGGAGACAAGAAGATACTACAATTAGGAAAGAAACCATTTTAGGTTGTCGTATTTGCAAAATATTGTTAATGGCCAAATTAAATGGCATTGCATTTACTCATAAAACTAAGAACTTAAGTCTCTTTTATTATAAAAGGATGACTGTTTTGATATAATAGAGATTCTCTTTTTCCAAAACATTCTAAGTAAAGGAATTGCCAACATTTAAATGTAACAAACATCTTTTTAAAAATATGCTCAGGGATATTTGTTATTTTTGCTGGTATAGATATATAATTTAAAAATAAAATGTGAAAGTATTTTGTGATATGTAAAAAAAGGCTATAACCACTACCTTCACCATTATATTTGTTAATATTACTAAAATTTTAATTATATTAAGATTTTTTAAAAAGAATTTCATTATTTTTATACACTTTGGAAGGTTAACTCTCTACATCTTTCTAATTTTTGTCCATAATTTGTCACATCGCCCAAAGCTGAGATATTGCCTATCTATCAAAGAAAGGAGTCATGAGCGTCTTTGCCTAAGTGTTTCTCTGAAGTGAGACATTGGAATACAAGGCCTAAATCATGAACAACTCTTTCCCAGAACTTTTATGGGGTCTTTGACCTCATTGTTTCTTAAACTATAGATCAGGTATTTCAATCTAGGGATGTTGATGTCATAAAATACAGAGACTACACTATAATTTTCCTCAGACTCATTAGAAGAAGGGTATAAATCCATGTAAAAGTGAGTCCTATATAAAATGGTGACAGCTCTCAGGTGGGAGGCATTGTTGGAGAAGGCTCTGCCTCTCTCTGTGAGAGATAGCAGATGGGACATACATTAGGAGAGGAAGATTATCATCATAGTGATTGAAAGGTTGAAATCTGAAATGATAATTATCATCATCATATTAGTATCGATTCTTGAATAAGAAAGAGCAAGGAGTAGGGATCTATCATGGAAAATATGATTGATTATGTTGAATTTTCAGGGATATAGAGAAAAGAGAAATCTGATTTCGATGAACAACACCATTGAACCCATGAAAAGGGATCCAGCAATCAGCTGAATGCAGGATCTTCAGGACCTGACCGCTGGACAGTGCATAGATTTATAGGTGACTAAATACTGGTCTATGGACATGGTGGCAAGATAATATTTGGAGCCTGCAAATATTAGTGGTATGCATCCTGAGAAAGAGATAGATTTCTAGGAAATCAGGAAATTTAGTAACATCTTGAGAATGATAGCAGCGATGTAACAGAAGTCAACAAAAGACAAGAATTGGAGGAAAAAGTCAATGGGTCAATACTGATGAGAAGGATCATGCCAATATTGCCCACAAGAGATATGATGTAGGTGAGAATTTCAAGGGAAAGGGCATGCTGTACCTCCTACTGAACAAGGAATCCTGAATGAATTCAGTCACTATGGCATCCTTTCCTTGCATAAAACTTTTCCTTTTCTAACATATATTCTACAGATACAAGATACAAATAGGACAAAGATTAGATTACAGGCATTCAAAATAGTCTTTAGGGTCATACTATGCTATTTTAAAATTTTTATTGATATTTCATCTTATGTCATCTTTATTTATGAATATACCCCTCCTCTTCCCCCTGCCCAACCAATCCTTTACTTGTAACAAAGATAAATAATGAAGCAGGGAGCAGATAAGGATAGAGGAAGGAAATATCTATTTATATATGCCTACTACTTGACAGGGACTGTGTTAAGGACTTTACAAATATTATCACATTTGATAAAGGAAGAGAAAATACAGAATGGTTAGATTCACTAAGGAACAAGAGCTTTGTTGAGTGGAAAGCTATGATGACAGCAAATTCTTACAAATGCATCAGTCCCTAAGTGGATCACCAAGAAAGGCAAGATTCCAGCTGTCCCTTATTTTAGTCAGTCCTTCATTTCCTAAAAGTTTAACCCATCCAATTAGTCTTTCCTCTCTGTCCTCTTCCTTCCTCGATCCCTTCCTGGATCTTTATTGTGGCAGATGGAGTTTGTGCATCTCAATGAAACTATGAGCTATGCTGTGCAAGGTATCCCAACATAGACAGGTAATAGCTGAGTGTTGTGACAAAAAATGAACCACTTAAGATGAAAATGGCAAAAAAAACAACTACAGGATCTTTACCAAGGAAATCCCATGGAGAGAATTAAAATGATAAAAGATAGGACACCAGAAGATGAGCTTCTGATGTTGGAAGGTGTCTAACATACTACTGCAAAAGACCAGAGGACAAGTATGAGTAACAACAGAAAGAACCAAGTAGCCGTGCCAGTGCCTAAAGGAGGCCTATCTATGGATGTGTCTGGTCATGAAAGGATCTTTTTTGTAATATGTTGCTGTCTTCTAAAATTTACCACATCCTTCTCCATGACATGTTGGGTCCTCCTTAACTTCAGTTCCTCTGAGATTACAGTATTGCATAGCTAACTTCACTCAATACAACTTTAAGAATGTTTTGTGTAAAAAGGCAAGGCTTCACTTAAGATGAAAGCTTGGGGTGATTAAAAGAACCCTGAGATTTCCCAAAGGCAAAAGGCAACTCATTCACATCCCATTTTATGCACTCTCCAGTTCCTTGATCATTTACAGTGCCTGTCCAAGATCTACCTAATGATGGACTATCTCTGGGGTTGTCAATTCAGTTGCTTGTCACCTGGACAATTTTTCCTATTAGTTTTTCTTCACTGACTTAGGAGGCCAAACCCCTCTGAGTGATTTTTAAATCTGATTTTGCAAACCAATGATATGTTGAAGTTTGATGCAAACTGATATCAGTAAACATTTTTGAGGCTTCTTATGTGTTCTAAATTTGTTCTAAACATTGGGCCATTCAAAGTAAGGAGAAAATAAAATCTCTGACCTCAAGACACTTGAAATTTGATGGGTGAAGCAACTTGAAAATGAAATCTTGATAAAGTAGAAGGTAAACAGTAGAAAGATACTAACAGTGAGGTAAATGTCCTAGACAATGAATTTGGAAACAGGCACCTAGACAAATTAAAGATATATCCTTTTATGTTCAGACTCTGCCTTGCAATCCTATGTGACAGACACACAATCATTGGTGAGCATATGCTTCTTTAATTTAAGTCCCACCTGAAAGTTTTATCTTTTATTCATTTCAAGAAACAAATGTAAATTTGACATATGAATATAGGAATACCTTACTGGAGGAGAACCTTTAAAGTGGTATTTTTTCTACTAAATCAAAAATGCTTTTAAGTAACTCATTAAACAACTACCAAACAATTATTTGTTCTATACCACCTTTAGTAAATTTCAGGCCTTAAAGGTGGTGTTTGCCATCAATTATCATTTCAAGATTGGTATATGGGGTAGGAGGTTAAAGATAAATATATACCTGGATGACTAGGAGGATGGTGTACCTTTTGTAGATAGAGAAAGTTCAGAAAAGGATGGTTTTAGAAGGGAAAAGATTTTCACATTGATATTGATATATATTTTGATCTATTTTAAGAATATTTCAAAAGCTTTATGTTAAATTTTCTTTTTCAAGTAGATGCTATACTCAGAATAAAATTCATTTTAACAACCAAAATAATACCTATGTTTACTTGAGTTGTCAATACTGCCATGAAAATTAGTGACTGGCATATATAGTATAATGAGGTGAATTAATTTAATATAAAAATTCAACTCTATTATGAAAAGTAAAATTTTCTGAAGTCAAATGATTCTGCTTTTGCTGGAACTATAAAGTAATTGCCTAATTAAAAATTCACTCATTATAAGTGAGACAAATGTGCTATTTTAAATATGGAAAAATATATCATATTTTTAGAAATGTCACACTTACTAATAGGATTATAAAGCAGAAAAAGTCATTGATTTGAAGAAATATGAAACTGCCACATAAACCTTAAATAATTTAGACATATCTAAAACATTAAAGGGTGTATAAAACTTCCCTATTATTTTTATTATTATTTTATTTAAGAAGTTGTAAAGTATAAAGTGAGAATGGGGAGAAAGAGTTGAATATACTAATATTCTGTGTTCATTATTCCCTGGACCACAAAGGTGGCAGAATAAAAATAGCCTGTCTGACCTCAGATTTATTTTTGTATGCTACCTTCCTAGTGTTTAACACTAATGATTTTTTATTTATGTAAATTCACATTACTCAAATTCAACTCCCAGGCATGGGTGGCAGTGGCAGAAGCAGATCTGGAGTAGCATTGCCAGAGGTCCTCTGCTCCAGGCACTGAAAGAGCTCTGGCTGCTGACTATAGTGCCCTGGAAGGAGCGGGGACCTGAGGAGCCCTTTAAGGGAAAACGGTCTGTACTATTTCCTTTCTGCTTGCCACACTTCACCAGATCACATCGCAACAGTCCTGTGCCTCCTAATCTTGTGAGATTTTTAGACCCTCTTTTCCATATAGCTTCTATAAAGAATCTACCTTCTAAGCTTAAGCCCTTCCTTTGAATCTTCTTTTAATGTTTAATGGGTAGAGAGTTCTACTTCCAAAAAAAGTCAGAACTCATTTATATGACTAATTTATGTTCAAATGCATAGGAGTATAAAGATCAAATGGATATTTTGTGTTGACATTATCAAAAAGATAACTCTAAAATGAAAAGCTAGCATTATTTAGAAAGGAAGGA
>NC_058135.1:171952439-171969939 GCF_016433145.1 Gracilinanus agilis | reverse complement strand
ACCTCAAGAGAGATCACCATCTTGCCATCCAAAAGCTTACAGTGCTTCGGAGGAAGCTCATAGATGGTGACATACCTAATTCCTTTACTGGCTACTGGTTTTTATTTCAGGGTCATAAACTTGTTCTTTGCATCTGAACTGCCATTAAATAAGGCATTACGATGTGACAATTACCAATCAGCCCATAATGCTACGTAATTGATTCTAACTGGCATGGAGGAAGGATTTTTTGGGGGGATCTATATTCAACAGGCAGGCACCTGGAAACTCCGATATCATCTAGGATTTAACATATAGTGCTATCCTTCGAGTTCATGCAGAGTAAGTGGAGACCATATATGAATGATTACAAGACATATTATTATATTATAAGAATAATACACATATATATATACAATATCAATCAGTCACAGTTGATTCAATTAACAGTTGATATTAAGTCAATTATCTGAAGAAATACATTTATATATGCCCCTGGTTATAGGAGAGTTTGCATGAATAATATATAATAATGTATAATATTTATTATGTAATAGCAAATATAAATTTGCATTTATATTCACTGAGCCCTCTACCCCCTAAAATTATACATTATTTCTGTCAAACTCCAAAACCAGAAGACATAATTTTAAGCACAAATATAGGGACAAGGGTAAAATACTATGAGATATTTAAATTATTTTTTAATTTTTAATTAAAAATTTAATTTTTTAAATTAAAAAAATTATTTTTTATTTTTTTCAAAATTAAATTCAATCAATAATGTCATAGTATATAAATTTAAGTTTCAATTTATAAAAACAACATAAAATTTATAATTTTACCAGTTAATGTATTTTAAATTTAAAGCAAAGCACTAGAAATGCTTAGATGGTTTATAATATAGTCCCATAAAAAGAAGATTTAGTTCTAGCCTTAGCGTTAATTTTAATTAGACCTATACATTCAAGTTTCCACTGTCCAGTGAGAATGTGATTAAAACTATTAATACCAGCCAAGAGGAGCTGGTTTCAGCCACACTATTATTAACCCATTACACCTTTCTCAACCATACCACAGGATACAACAGTAACTAACATTAAACTATAAATGAAAGTTTGACTAATTATTTTAGGATTGGTACATTTCATGCCAGCCACCACAGTCATATGATTAATCCAAATTAACAGATCTCAGCATAAAGCATGTTTAAGCTATACCTTTATATTCTTCTTCACCCTATTTTATCCATGAATTTTTAGTAGTCCAAGATGTGTCTTGATTCACAACATGATGAACATGAAATTTGTATTATTTATATTATATACATATTATATATAATATATATGTTATATACATATGATACACATTTCATGTTCATATACATATGAACATGATACATATATACACACACACAACCTATGTCATATTACCCGTCTTCTTGGGCAGTGGGGGTCAGGAAGGGATAAAAAAGAATGGAACATAGATTTTTAGATACAGCTAATGTGATAATTTGTTTTTCTTGGATAACCTCTCTGATTAAAAGAACAATTTAAACAATAACAGAATAATCATACTAGCATAATATTATTGCACCTCTTTCCCGGGGTTGTTATGAAGACCAAATGAAATAACATTTGTAAAGCCCTTGGGAAACTTAATACATTTTCTCAATGCTAGTATGATTATTCTGTTATGGTTTAAATTGTTCTTTTAATCAGAGGGATTTGCTAACATCTATCTTTCTAATTTTAGCTTATTTCTAATTTAGTTTGCACAAAATTTTTAATTTTATATAATCTAAACTGTCCATTTTTTCTCCTTCTGGGATCCTCTCTGTCCCTTCTTTGTGAATGAAATCTTTCCCATCCTTGGATATGGAAGGGATTCCCTCTTCCCCAATTCCTTAATTTATTTATCGTGTGACCGTTTGGTGCTACTTTTGGCCCAATATGTGCAAACTTTTGACTTTCATTTTTCATTATATACCAAGGAAATCTACAACTTCTGGTATTTCTGATAGGCATCTCTAAATTCCACATACTTTTATTTTTAAAAAAATCATTGTTAAATGGGAAATAGTTTATTAGTTTTCTAATAAATGTGAAAATTAAATATTAATTTAATCTTCCATTGTCTTTCTGCTGGTCATCAAAACCTCTCCTTGTGTCATGCTGAAATTTCAGTTAGGTTATTGCTTCTTTACTCTATCTTTCCTCATATATTTCTTTCTATGAATATAGTCATTGCTAATGTTACTGTATGTATATGCTTTGGAATTGTTTTTTTACACATTATGGAAATTGTGAAAACATAATCATTCATGATTTTTATTCATGCTATCAAAATTAAAAATGACTTTTTGAGATTCTAGTCTTAGTTTATTCATCTTTTAGAAATTATTTGAGATACTGATGCTTTTTTATACATTTCTATATCAAGCATCATATATGAATTCTGCATTAACTGTAGATTTTCCATGATCTTTTGTTCTTCAATGTTTCTACCTTAGAGGATTAATAGATATGCAATTCTACCAATTGTTTCATCTGATTTAGACTTGTAAATGTAATTATTTGTTTTGTTAGCCTGGTATCTGTTGGCAAAATGTTGTTGGATGACTTGGAGCACAGGGTACCACTGGAAAAAAGTGAGAAGAATTCTTTACCTGTAATTTGTAAGAACTATTTCCAATGTGGTTATGCTATTATACTGTAACATTATGAGAGTCTGTCTTCAGTCCGTTTCATGTTCACTAGAGGCTTGCCCAGTTTAGTGTGATGTCAACTGCACTGAAATATTTCCAGCAAACAGGGAATTGATTTTGTTTTAAATTTCCTTTCTTATTTTTTGTTGTTTCAATAGTGTCTGACTCTTTGTGATCCCACTTAGGGTTTTCTTGACAAATCTGTTTAGAGGTTTGCCATTTCCTTCTACAGCACATTTTACAGATAAGGAAACTGAGGCAACAAGGGTTAAGTGACTTACCCAGGGTTTGGCAGGTAGGGTTTGAGAGTAGATTTGAACTCAGATTTTCTTGACTACAGACCTGGCTCTCTATCCGATGATTGCCTGTGCCACCTAGCTGTTGGCTGAACACAGAGTATCCTTTGTGTCATATTAATTATGTTGGAGGTTTCAAGTAGGAATAGCTTGCAATCCTATGGTGCCTTTTGGATCTCTTTGACTGTTAGGAGCAGCTGCATCATAATGATAATCACTTAATGGTGCAATCAGCATTTCTAGAGCCCAATTCACCCATATTTCAGGATCCCTATGAGTATTTCATCTAATTATCTTATTAGTTACAGAATATACGGTCTCCAATGTAAATCACCCTGGTAGATGCTGCCCTACATTATCGTTGCCCAGCCCATTTTAGGATACATTTTATATAGTGTAAAGCATTTTAAAGGTACTGTTCTGGCAGTATTGGACACATGGTATTCTAGAAGTTCTAGATTCAGTTCTGTGACATGTACAAGCTATCTGAATTAACCTTTCAGTTCCCTAGATAGCCCTGTATTCTGTGTTGCAGAAATGGAATAACCTGCATTTGGAGATGGAATTTCCTTATCTGGGAGTTCCTAAAGTTAGTAAAATAAAGGTAAGTCCAAAACCCTATTTCATAATAGAGTTTTGCTATTGTTGTTTGCTAGAGGCAACTGGGTGGCACAGTGAGTAGAGCATCAGGCCTGGAGTTAGGAAGACCCGAGTTCAAATCTTTTCTCATATGCATAATAGCTAGGTGGCCTTGGGTAAGTCAATTAATTCTGCCTTAGTTCCTCAACTATAAAATGAACTAGAAAAGGAAATGGCAGACTACTCCAATATCTTTGCTAAGAATAGCTCAAATGAGGTCATGAAGAGCTTGTCTTGACGAAAACAACTGAAAAAAACACCAAAAAATTTAATAGTATAATAGTAGGAAACTTGGATTTGTAACTAGCACATCTGGGATTGAGTCCAAGCCCCTATCTTATTTTTGTAATTTAAGTTTATTTTTTATTTTTATTTTCATTTCCAAATTCTTTCCCTCTCTACATTTTCTCCTCCACCTATTTAGAAGATAAGAAATGCAATAACCACAATGAACATGAATTCATGTGAAACATATTTCTACATTAGACATGTCGTGGGGAAAAACACATACAAAAACATTAAGTGAAAAATATATTTCTTATTACTTCTTCTGTGACCTTGGCAGAAGATGATTTTTTTTTCTGAAAAATGAGTGACATAGATTAGATGGCTTCTGAGGTCCCTGTTAATTCTAAATGTATAATCCTGTGATCCTATGTAACATAAGAGTAATAAACATTTAGGCAACAATTCTGTGATTATTTCCTTAATGATGATTCATTTTTTATTTTCTTGGCATTTCCTAATAATTAGAAAAGAAATTGAAATAAACTATTTCTTTTGTTTTTGTTTCCCCGTGAGAAGGATGTTAACAAACATGATTGTGTTGAACAAATGTGACACCTGTAGAATGTTGTGCCAAGGGTGATATTTGAGATGATGATTCATAAAGTATTCAACATCTGGCTGGGGATGGTATGGAAAAAAGAAAATGTGATCCTGCTGAAATTCCCTCATCTTTCAATCTTCATTGAGTGAACTCTGTGGAGAAAAGAAAATGAATTACTTATTCTCTAATTAACCATTTTCCCCTAAAGTAAAAAGAAACAAAATTATTTCCTTCAAACACTTCACATCCCCCATAATGCCAATGTATTACTAGAGTTTATTGATGAACAACAGGGATAACAATTGGTGTTTTATGGTCAAAAATTAACAAAATCTGACATTTCAGAGAACTTTGGGTATTATACATTTATTAGAATGTTCACATCATCAAATCAAAAGAAAATATCCATCTTTGAGGATGGGCCACATTAAACAAGAAAATGTTTCGTTGTTTAGGTATTTTTCAGATGTGTCCAACTCTTCCTGACCCCATTTGGATTGTTGTGTGTGTGTGTGTGTGTTTTCCTGAAAATATACTGGAGTAGTTTGCCATTTTCTTCTCCAGCTCATTTTACAGATGAGGAAAATGAGGCAGAGTTAAGTGACTTGCCCAGGGTCACACAGATTGTAGGATAAGTGTCTGAAGCTAGATTTAAATTTAGGAATGAATCTTCCTGTCTCCAGGTCCAGCACTCCATCCACTGTACTACCTAAATATTAAAATGTTATATTTCATGACTATATGTAAATAAACCACACGTGTAAATATATACATGTATGTAATGTATGTGCATATATGCATGTATATCACTGTGTAGATATACATGTATAATTATACATGTAATAACATATTTATATATTTATAAATGTATAGTGATGTGATCACCCTGGGGCATTAGCTAGTGAACCAGTTTGAATGGAGATATTTCTTCTTTTTAGAGATAAAAAGAAAACCAGATAGAGTTAGGGGCTCCCCAAGGGATGACTCTCCTATCCTTCTGTCTCTTTGCCAAAATTAGAGGTCATTTGGTGTCCCAAGGGGAGGCCAAACTGGGAGGAACCTGATCTGTTTGGTTCTGATTTTCTGGCCAAGGTTACTGGAGCCAGCTAAAGTTCATAAGGCAATTAGCATTCCTTAATTGTCAGATAGGATGGTAGTCAGCCACACCTGCAGCCTACCCAATTTTACCAATTTGCAGACTCATCTCTTCAGGATTATTCCTGTCTCCCAAGGAGGAAGTAATAGGGAAGAACTGAGATAATTCAACATATCTCCTCATTAAAATCTACCAATAGACGATGTTTCACCTTAACTGTGGGAAATCCAAATGATGCACTGTCAGGTCAGTTTGGAAAGAAGACACACATAGGCTTAAAAGAACCTATTTTCCCTCACTCAGAATTTTTGTTCAGAGTCAGACCATTGCCCCAATTTATTGGTTATTGATAAAATTGATAGGGCCAACATGACCCACTTTACTAACACTTTATGAGTCACTGTTCACAAATTATTATCTTGTCCTGAAGAAAACTGTCTCTTTCTATCTTTATTACAACTTTATTCCCAATACCCCAATACCTTCTTAATACTTGAAGGCCATCTCTGCCCCCAAATTCAGGCTTCTGAAGTTCCTATCATTTCTCTGACTGGATGGCTTGTCTTAAAATCTCTATTTATGAAGGCTATCCAGGCAATTTCTTTCCTACCAGGCTGCATTCCTACACACTTCTCCGAGATGTCTCCAAATGAGGTACCTTCACCCTTTAACCCTCTTTTCATCTCCTTTACCCTATTTTTTTTCCTTGAGGGCTGGAATTGTCTTTCTTTGTGCTCATACTTTTATTCCTAACAGTACAATAGTAAGAAATTAGTAAATGCTCCTCCGCTTGTTGACTTGTTGAATGCATTATTCAACATATGTTTTGTAAGGATTTAGAAAAGGAAGTATTGATGACTGACTCAGCATGAATTAATAATGAATAGGTCAAGTCAAATTTTCCTTTTTTTGACAAGGTTATTGGCCTATATGCTTAGAGAAATGCTGATGAATTTGGAACCTGGATTTCAACTAGGCATTTGACAAAGCCTCTCATGAGATTTTTCTGGACAATAGGGGAAAGTTTGGGGCAGGATTATACTATAACTCATGAATTCAGAACAGAATGAAGAACAAGAGCCATAGAGGGAATGATTGATAGTTGAGCCTTAGCAAAGAGGAATATCCCTAATAGGATATCAGGGAACCCTATTTCTTTTTTTTTGACAGTGTTTTGTTCAATATATTTGTAATCCAGGAATTTACTGAAAACAAAGGGGGCTGGTTTATAAACATAGTGAAAAATGAAGCTAAAATGTAAAAGTTGAAATGCTGAAGGATAGGATAAGAATACAACAATTTATCAACAGGCTAGAGTGACAGCTAAAAAACTGTAATTTCTATTTTTAAAAATTGACTGAATCCAGATTCAGGGAATGGAGTGAAATAGAACCTGATAATAATTCATGCAAAAAAAAAATAAGACTGGGTTTTTAGTGGAGTACAAGTCTAATGGGGTTTTAGTTAAGTACAAATCTAATGGGTGCATTTGTTTCCATTGTCCCTATTGAGATTAGGGTTGAGCTATCCAGGCTCTTTTAGTAGTTGTGGTAGTCAGTTGCGCTTAACTACTTTGAGTTTAATGCTTTAGCTTAAGCAACCAAATTCATTTAAACCTATTTTGTTTTTGTTTGAACTCTGAATGTATTTAAGCTTTTTGATCTTGAGAGAGGTCTTTGAGATATGTGCTCAAGAAATAAGCTAAATTGGGACCTAAGTGTATGGAGGAACATGAATCCAGAAAGTTGAGAGTTAATTTTATGATTTTTAAAATTTCTTCTAGAGTTTCTTTTTCTTTTTCTTTCTTTTTTTCAGATGATGTCAAAACAAGTTTAAATAATTGTTTTCTTATGTTTTGCAGTCCATATTCCCTCCCTTGCTCCAGAGTTTAGTGGCTAAGTTCCAATTCAATAAAGATGGCTTGATTCTCTCTATGCATATTAAATTAATAGTGAGATATGAGCTCTTAGTTGGGAGGTCTAGATATATTTGATCATGTCAATTGCGTAAATTGGCATAGGTCACATTGCCTATTCCATCTGGTGGCACTGATCACATATAGCATCCCAAGCAGCTGACTGACGCCCCTTTCATCCACAAACAATATTCCTGTGGTTTCCGAACTTTACTTGGCTGAAAAGCAAGTATTACCTTGAAAAAATTAAGAAAAAGATCCGTGTGGCAGTAAAAGGAAAAAAAAAAGTGTTGTTAGTTTCCATGAACAGAAGTATTGGTATGCTTTAATGTAGCTCTTAAGCTTTAACAACTAGCATTTAACTAGGTTTTGCAGAAAGAGAAATAAAAGGTACCTCATAGGCCATTTGTGGGGATTGTGTTTAATCCTAAAGTAATTAGATATAACAAGAATGAAGAGAAAGGAGTTTAGCACTATTATCATTCACTAGGGCACATTATACTTTCCAAAGGAGGTAGATTAGAAAGTCCTCATAGATAATTTTATGTATATTTCATAACTTTTGTTGAGAGACTATTTACCATTTGCACTTGACCTTTGGTAAAGTGAGGAGGTACATTACGTTACTTTCTGACAAGTCTGATTTACTCATATAATTGACTATTTGAAAAATTAGTTCAACAATATTAATAGAAGTTTCCCATTAGATTTTTGAGATTACTTTCTCCACCCTCCATTTAGATAGAGCTTCTTTTAAGTATTACTCTTAAGGAAATTTTTAAATAAAACACAGCTTTTAGCCTAGAAAATAAGCACTCAGGAAAGAGAAAGAAGAATAAAGAAAACTGTTGTCTAAGGAATAGAAATGAAATAGAATCAGTTGGAAGCTCTTTTAAAACCATGTAAATCATGGAAATGTAGAAAAGAAACTGTTTTAATTCAGTTAATGCCATTTAATGAATATAACCTATTGAAACACTGAGAAACTGCATTTTTGAAGAAACAAATCATTGAAACTCAGGAGACTATAATTTATACCTGAGTGAGAGAACAGTACAGAAGAATGAACAAATAAGAAAGCATTTTGTCTTTTGTTTGTTTATTTTTCTTGAAGCTTTTGCAAATCATGCATTTGGGAAAATATTTTCATTATGTGCAAAACAAAATGATCCCAAAGTATAATAATTTAGAATAAATATTTATTATTTTGCTTAAAAAACAATAGTGCAGCAGAATAGTATGATTAAATTTAGCATGAGAAGCTAATTTTGGGTAAGAATATCAGTTTATTGATTATATCAGGTTTATTGGTTAGGCCAGCATCATAACCAATAAAGTAATATAAGTCTTCATAACTCTCTCCAGACCAGGGATAGCCTCAGATGGGCCTGCCTGCTTAAAAAATATGTATTTTAGGAACCTATTATTTGGCCCCACATTTGAATATCACAAGACATCATTAATTGGTGATAGCTAAATAAGAGGTGATTCATCAACCTAATTACTCCTCCTCATCCCCACAGGTAAACTAGTCATGTATATGGGAAAAGGACACTTCTCTCCTTCATTCCTTGGCCAAATTATTTTAGAAAGGAATATATTCTTTGGGATTCCTAAGGACAAAGGCAATGCAAAAAGCAGACAACATGGTATCTCTGATCCAGATCCCAGACACGGGAATACTTAGTAATTCTCCCTTACATAAAAGAACTAATACTGTATATTAAAAAATTTCAAAAGGAGGTGCAAAGTAGAATAAGGTTTACATTCATTCTTTTTGTTATTGTTGTCTTTCAATATAGTCATAATCAAAGCATCATAGATTTTTGAGCTGGAAAGAGATTTGAAAGTCATTATGATTACAGAAAAAAAAAAGGTTAAGTGACTTGCTTAGATAATAAATGTTTGAATCACAAGTTGAACTGAGATTTTCTGTGCTTCATCACCAGTCAATGCCTCATTCACAATAAAACAGGTATAACTCAAAGATATTCCAGATTTTATTCCAGATCACCACAATAAAGTGAATATCAAAGTAAGGTGAGTCAAATGATTTATTGGTTCCAAGTATATGTAAATGTTATGTTCATTACTGTAGCCTAGTAAGTATACAATAGTATTATTTCTAAAAAAATTACGTACCTTAATTACAAAATTTTACTTCTGAAAAATGCTATCATCTGAGCCTTCAACAACCTATAATAAGTAGTGGTCATCAAAATAATATGGTACTGGTTATGGTACTGGATAGGAGGAGAGGATAGAAAGAACATGAATTATGTAACCATAGAAAGTTTTCTTAATCAATTAAATGAAATTTTAAAAAATTAAAAATAAATATAATTAAGTACTGGAGAGATGACAAAAAAGGTAATAGGTAGTCCTTATTTTCAAGGAACTCACAGTCTTTTTAGACGGCAACATGAAAAAAGTTATGTGTGTGTATATATGTATGTGTATATTTGTATGTGTATGTGTGTATTTGCAAGATAAATTGGAAATAATCAGCTGAAGGTAGTTACTAGCATTAAGGAGTATCAGGAAAGACCTCTTGTAAAAAATATGATTTTAGCTGGGACCTGGAAGAAGCCAGAGAAGTTAAAAGGCAGAGATGAAGAGAATAAGCACTGCAGACTTGAGGGACAGTCAAGGAAAAAGCCCAGAATTGGGAGGTAGAGTATCTTGTTCAAGAAAGAGCAGGGAGACCTTTGGATCAAAGAGTACGTGGAAAATGTAAAGCATAACAATAATGGATAGAGATGGGTGTATATGTGTTTTTTTGTGTGTGTGTGTGTATGAGTGAGGGTAAAAGTGTTTGTGTTGGGGCCAGGCCATGAAAGACTTTAGACACTAAGCCTTATGTCATTAAAAATAGAGTTTAGCACAGAAGAAAAGCAACTACTTGAACACATGGGTCGATGCGGACATGATTGGGGATGTAGACTCGAAACCACCACACCAATGCAACTATCAACTATTTGGAAATAGGTCTTGATCAATGACACATGTTAAAACCAGTAGAAATGCATATCGGCCTTGGGAGGGAGGTAGGTCGGGGGGAGAAGGGGAAAGTAAGAGCATACATCATGTAACCATGTTAACTTTTCTAAAAATTAAATATTAATAATTGGGAAAATTAGAGTTTAGAACTTTAATTCATATGGCAGATAGTTTTTTTCTGTCTGGTCTTGGGTATACCATTGAACTTCCCTCAGGGTTATTTCATCTACAAAATGGGGATAATAATAGTTCCCATCACACAAGATTCTTATTTTCTCTTTGAAGCTCAAAAGAAGTAACAGAGGTAAAGCACTTTAAGCCCTCAATAAAAACAAATATTATTACTGCATGTAGAAAGTAGGACACATTATTATTCCCATTTTATAGATGAAACAAGTGAAGATGAAACTATGAAGAGGAGAAATGTATTGTCCCCTAAAAGAAATAAAGAATATAGATGGAAGAAAATATATGTTTATTATGTGACAGATGCTATGGGAAGCACCTTGAAAATATCATTTGATTTTCATAATATCCCTGATATAATCTCTGGAATCCCTTCTATAGCTTCTATTAGTGCAATTATGCTGGTTTATTTTTTTTTCTCATCATATCACTATTGAGCTAAAATTAATCAGATGAAACTCACTAAAGATTAGATTATTCCTTTTAACCACAGATGATAGTACCAGGGGTACTATCTGGTGGAAGTTGCAAAGTCGAGAATTTAGGGAAAATTAATTAAATAAAAACCTTAAAAATTAGAACTGTTCCAAAACAGAAGACCTGTCTCTGGAGATGTAGGGTTCCCTCTCCTTATAAATATTACACTTAAGTTAAAACCAATAAATAAATACAATATCACCTTTACATATTTAGGATGGAAGTGGTATAGTTAAAAGATTACCTAAAAATGTTTTCTTTTTTTATTGTTTTTTTAAGTGACCTATAAGTTCAATAAGTTGGCAATGTGATATGGCAGACAGAAAAGCTACCTCAAACTTGGGCTGTTTTTAGAACCATAACTTCCAAGAATAAAGAGATGATAGTTGCACTAGCTAATGACCTAGTCAGACTATATTAGCTGTATTATGTTTATTTCTAAATAAGGTAGTTTGGGAAGGATATTGGTAATCTGGAGAGTGTCTAGAGGAGGGTAACTAGAATAGGGAAAAAGGCCTTACAGACTAAGATCAAAGTAATATGAGGAACAGTTGAAGGGAATGATATTGTTCTGCTTAGAGAAGATGAAAGTCAGGGGACATAATCATTATATTACAGTATTAGGAAAGTGACCATATAGAAAAGGTATGTAATTGGTCCAATTGAAGGCCAGATATCATAACCAGAAAAATTTGTAGAAAGCACAAAGAGACAAAATGAATTGAAAGTCAGGAAAAATTGGTTATCCAAAAATAGAATGATGTACCTCAGAAGGTTTTAGTTTCCTCTCATTGTACGTTTTCATGTAGATTTTGAATAATCACTTGTATATATTATTTGGAATTCATTTTCATTTTGGGTTGTAGTAGATGACTTCTGAGATCCTTGCAATGATACATTTCTGAGATTCTATTAAATTTATAAGTGGTGTCGGTTCAAAGCAAAATATCCATTTTGTTGAATTTGAGACAGTAAGGGACCTTGAGTTGGAGGTAACTAACAAGTAGTTGGTAATATTTATTAAAGTTCAGGAAAGAAAGTAAATTTGGATTAAGAGATTTGAGTCTCATTTGCAAAGAGACAGAAGATAACTGAATTTGTGGAGGCAGATGAGAGAGGGTATACTGATAGAAGAGAGAAGATAGACTTCTGAACTAGGCTTTGGAAGACACCATTCTTGGGACAACATGAAATGTATAAGGATTTCACACAAAATCTCTCTTTTCTTTGTCCAGTGAAAATCATCTTCAACTAGAATAAATTAGAAAATATGGCTTTGGGGGATTTAGAGACCACGATAAATATGCATATAATGAGAAACCACATAGCTGCCTTTAATTAATTTAAGTTTCCAGGTGTGGATGAGTAACTAGGGTATCAAAAGTTGGTCAATGTGATTGTTATCACATCTTTGAGAAATATCAGATGCCTCTTATTGCAAATGAGGATAGATGTCTTCATTTCTAAATTAAGAAGAATGTAGCTTCTTTAAAGTAAAAATCATAGAACTTTTCACTGAGTCCTTACAAATAAATCTCTTGACTGCATTGGTAAAGGTGTTGATGAGGTGGCAAAGTGGACAGAGCACCAGGTCAGTAACCCAGAAAACTTGCGTTACTGAGTTCAAACCTGGCCTCAGAAATTACTTTGGCTGCTTTTACTTCATACTGCCTCCACTCCTCTGTTTGGGCTGGAAGACAGAGCAGTAAACTCCTCCCAATGCCTTCCCTTATACAGATCAGAAATTGAACTCTCAGCTCATCCCACTTTATATTTGGTACCCTGCCTAATTTCAACTCCTCAGAAAAAGAAGCATTAAAGCTATTTATCCTCTGTTGTTGCCCCCACACACACTTACCTCTTTTTATGTCTTTCTTCTCACATTAGAATATAAGCCCTTTGAGGTCAGAAACTATGTGTTTCTTTTTATTAATGGTATCCCCAGCTCTTGGCACAACATCTGGCATATAGAAACTATTTAATGAATGTTTATTGGATCAGATTGGATTGTTCTAAGCACTGTTATAGCTTATAGGAATACCCACCCAAGGGAGCCCAAGATCTCAGAAACTCTCTTTGTGGTAATAGAGGATTATTAACTCCTTGAAATGTCAGGATGTTGATTGTTTTGCATCACCAAATATATTTCCCTTCTGTTGTACTCAAATCACAGAGGGTTAAGATGTTAGGTGAGGAACTCAGTAGAATATTTGGATATTGCCTGAATTATGGTCTTAAATTCAGTTCTATTTGGAAGAGCTGGGTAGTACTTAACTATATAGAACAAAGGTGCTGCATTGAATCAGGAGCCTACAGAAAATAGGTACTTCTAGAGAGAAAGGAGAATTGTTTGCTTATAGAATACTATGAAACTTTTATGTGATTTCTACATTGTTTATGAACTTCTATGAAACTTTTGTTTTATTTTGTCCCTTGTTGGGTGAGGTCAATGCATTCTTGTAACTGATAATGCATTTGTTATAATCAGTACTTATATAGAAGCCAGATAACCTATTGCCCATATTTTTAGAGATATAAATATGACCTTTTGTCTAAGAGTTCTAAGAGGGACCTCGAAGTGTGAGCAATAAGTTATGGAGACACAAAATTGGAGTGGTTGTCATCAGTAACCAAGCCAGAATCTAGGCCATGTATGCCCGAAATCTAGGGATTTGTGTCATGCCTAACTAATTGAATTTTCTTAAGAAGATGTTGGCTTAATGTAAGGAAATTGTTCCTATTAGAGCTATTCAAAAGTAAAATGAGCTGCCTCAGTAAAAGTAGTGAGTTCAATCACATTTACTGTTTCTTAACAAAATTTGGTTTTGTGCTGGTCAAGATCAATTCCAATGGTACTTTTAACTTTGAAATTTAGCAATTTTCATCTGGAGTTTAATTCTCAATTACCCTAACTTCTCATTATGCTTTCCAATCCGTTTCTCTTCCTACCAAAGGTAGTGTGTCCTTTATTTATGCTTATGACATATGGCTTACTATACTGTATAGATATTTAACTCTCATTGACAATCCTTACTTATACAAAAGCATTCAGAGAAATGATCACTAGAATTGAAGTGAGTAGAAATTTGGGTTCAAATTCCACTTCTCAAACTTCATGACCAAAAAATCACTTAACCTCTCCATGCCATGAGCAAAATGGGGGTAATAATACCAACAGGACCTACTCCCCCAGGCTGTCAAAAAGATATAAAGGGATTGGTCAACCATAAAAAGTTCTCTGAATATCATATCTTGCTACCTTTCTTCACCTTCCTCCTTCCCAGGTTGTGATATTACTGGATATGCCAATTTTTGTGCTTATCTATTCTACATTTCTACCTTCTTCCTAACTCCTATTTGATGTATAGAAATACCCAGTGTTATGGGGGTAATATGAGGAAAGGTGTTTGGGATAAGGGAATTGAAGGAGGATGATTGGAGACTTGGTAAGTGGATAGACTAGGCTACAGGTAGGCTGGGATTAAAGGAGATTCAGGGTATGATAGGACTGAAGTCAGGAGTATAACACAGAAGGGAAACAGAGATCTTCTTGGGAGAAGATAAGTTAAACTAAACAAACTAATACAGCAGGTTTACAGACTAGGACTTAGACTCAAACATAAGCTGAGGGAAACAGACTAGACTGAAATTAACAAATAGGCTTTAGTTAATTTCACAGGAAGGGACCTATTTTGAACACCTTCCTTCAAGATGGATGCCCCAGCTTCTCTCTAAACCCAGAGTATGTTTTCTCTTTCCCTCTTCTTCCCTCTTGTTAACTAACAGACAAATTACACTAAATAGGACTATTGAAACACAAAGGATTAATTTATTTGAAGGATGTTGTTAGGAAGGTGGATTAAAGGAAAGCCCTATCAGTTATCTCAGGAACCTCAGGTGGGGGAAGGGAAGTAAAGATGGAATCTGAGCAAGGACCTGCCTTACTCAGTTTTAAAAATGCTATCTAAAGGGAATAAAGGTGATTTGATTAAATTATAAATAATGCTGTCAATTAGATAACTCTTCACAGATTTAACTCCTCTCTAATTTCTCTCCTTATAAACTCCACAGCCACTAAAGTAAGGGAGGGAAGGCAGGGTGGTATTAGGAAAGGAAGATATAAAGGATCTATCTAAAATAATAATTTCTCAAGTAAATATATTAATGCTAGGCTAAATTTCAATATTGAAGCTAGATAATCTAAGAGCTTGCTCATTGACTTCCTCCCTTCACGGAAGATCCAGTCAACTGCCTCTCCTCAAGATTCTAAAACATCTAACAGCTTTTTGGAACTCAGCCAAAGCTAGAAAAAAAAACTATAACCCCAAATTCTGTATACTACACCAGCTTTCTCTTTCATAAAGAAAAAAAGAGACTGCCAGATATTTGACTTTTATTCTTCTTCATTTCCTTTTAAATGGTTGATAGTCTCTAATAGACTTTGTATTTTACTTTTAAGCATGTCAGTGTGATTGGAAAGGGGGATAATTTAAACTAAAAAATTGAAAATACTTATTCAAAAGCTTTTCTTTATGAATCCTTTTAATTGAAAATCACATGATTTATTCTGGGAGAAACATCAAGCTAAATCACATCCAAGGTTAGATCTATATCAATAAAAGTATTTATTAACAAATATTTGCATGATGACATTGTTCTAAATAAATGATAAGGTTTCACGTTTGATGAAAAGAATTCAGTCATCTAAATTTCCTTAGTTAAATCTATATTAGAATTGACTTCATCAATCCATTGACTGTAAATCTATGCTCCTTTCCAGCATTGTTTGCCTCTGAAGCAGAAGTTATTATGGCCAACCAACAATTTTGGTCTTTGACTCTAAATTGAGTATCCTTTCCAAAGGAAAGATATCTGACCTTGGAAATTTATCTATAGCAGATAGACATCTGCAGAAGGAAAGTAGAACATTTATATTTAATGTAAATATTCCTACTTCTGGACATTTGTGGAGTTTTCATTTTTGTAAGAAGAAAAAATGCATCAAAATTCATATGAGGGGGGAGCTGGGTAGCTCAGTGGATTGAGAGCCAGGCCTAGAGACAGGAGGTCATGGGTTCAAATCTGGCCTCAGATACTTCCCAGCTGTGTGACCCTGGGCAAGTCACTTGAACCCCATTGCCTACCCTTACCACTCTTCTGCCTTGGAGCCAATACTCAGTATTGACTCCAAGATGGAAGATAAGGTTTTAAAAAAAATTTCATGAGAAACCCTGAAATTATTTCATTAAGCATCTAAAATGAAAGGAATCCTATAAGAATGATTCATCTGTGTGCCTTAAATCTTGGACAGACCCCATCGTAGATAGGATGTTGGTTTTAGAGTCAGAGACCTTTGCTTTTAAATCTCATCAACAACCTGCTATGTAATTATGGGCAAATCACTTAACTTCCTGAGTTTTAATGTTTTCATCGGTAAAATGTGCCTAATACTGCCTAAATAACCTTTTTTTCACAGAGTTGTGAGGCTTAAGTGATATAAATTTATAAAAAAACACCTTTCAAACTTTATAATACTATTTAAATATTACTTGGAAGAGACAATAAGATATATTAGATAATGCAATTGCCTCTGCTAGCCCAAATTTCACCTATGACATAACCTGGCTATGTGATTCTGAACAAGTAATTTAATTTCTCAGTGTTCTTGAAGACTATCAGTTGCAAAGATATTGTCCACCTTCATTGGAGGAAGGAATTTCATCTTTTGGAAGTATCCTATATTAATGAAATCACTGGTCTATTCCATTTTTTCCGCCACAAATGTCAGTTACTACTACTACTATTCTTTTACTACTACTACTGGTACTACTACTACTATTAATAATAATAATTAATAATATTAATAATACTCATAGCCAATTCTATCTGTTCTTGAAGAAAACACAATGGAGATTACTCCTATCACAATGAATGTTAAAATCTCAGCTTATCTTTATATATATATATATATATATATATATATATATATATATATATATCTCAAAAGCATGATATAATGGTAAAAAGAATGGAAGAATGTGTTTGGAGTTTTAAAAAAAATCTCAGTCGGAGACTTCCGGTTAAGATGGTGGCAGAGTAAGGAGCAGCTGCTCGATCTCTCCTGACAGAACCATACAGAACCCCTCAAGAGGAAATAAAAATGAGTCCGGAGGAACGAAGGAACCCCACAACAGGGCGCAGCATTGAAGGTACGCAGAATCGGGGCATTTCCACACTTTAAAGGGGTGAAACAGCTCTCACTAAAACACGAAAGGAAGAAGCCCCTCCCCCACCCCCACACCGCACAAGCAGGTAAACAGGACTGGGGCAACCAGATAATCACTGGCAGCCCCTGAGCCCGTACCTGTGCGCTGCA
>NC_058135.1:171876055-171952433 GCF_016433145.1 Gracilinanus agilis | reverse complement strand
ATAATTAGAGAAATGCAAATCAAAACAACTCTGAGGTACCACCTCACACCTAGCAGATTGGCTAAAATGAAAGAAGGGGAGAGTAATGAATGTTGGAGGGGATGTGGCAAAATTGGGACATTAATGCATTGCTGGTGGAGCTGTGAACTGATCCAGCCATTCTGGCTGGCAATTTGGAATCATGCTCAAAGGGCTATAAAAGAATGCCTGCCCTTTGAACCAGTCATACCATTGCTGTGTTTGTACACCAAAGAGATCATAGATAAACAGACTTGTATGAAAATATTTATAGCTGTGCTTTTTCTGGTGGCAACAAACTGGAAAAGGAGGGTATGTCCTTCAATTGGGGAATGGCTGAACAAACTGTGGTATATGCGGGTGATGGAATACTATTGTGCTAAAAGGAAAAATAAACTGGAGGAGTTCCAGGCGAACTGGAGAGACCTCCGGGAACTGATGCAGAGCGAAAGGAGCAGAGCCAGAAGAACATTGTACACAGAGACTGATATACTGTGGTAAAATTGAATGTAATGGGCTTCTGTACCAGCAGCAATGCAATGACCCAGGACAATTCTGAGGGATTTATGGTAAAGAATATTACCCACATTCAGAGGAAGGACTGCAGGAGAGGAAACATAAGAAAAGCAACTGCTTGAATGCATGGGTTGGGGTGGACATGATTGGGGATGTGTACTCGAAACTACCACACCAATGCAACCACCAACAATTGGGAAATTGGTCTTGATCAAGGACACATGACAAAACCAGTGGAAATGTGCGTCGGCCATGGGTGGGGGGAGTGCGGGGGGTGAAGGGGAAAGTAGGAGCATGAAACATGTAACCATGTTAAAAATGATTATCAATAAATGTTAAAAAAAAATCTCAGTCATGATACTTACTAGCTATGCACATGTAATCAGATTCTTTACCCTTCTGACCCTCAGTTTTCCTACCTATAAAATGCATGATTGGAATAGATGACCAGTAAGATACCTTTAATTCTGAGAGTGTTAAGTGGCCAATATATGATGATCACAGAAGAGGGAGAAAGACTTTGTACAGCATGTCCTGTACAAAATCCAGATGCATGAGGGATTTCCTAATGATAGGAGATTCTATTAATGCTTCAGCCTATGGAAGATATTGTGGTGATTAGGTCGATGTTTAGAGTATCTCAGTGCCTTCTCAACAAGCATGTTCAGGAGAACTAGCTAAAGCACCATTTAGTAGGTGAAGAATACATATTTCCCTTACCATGACATGTGATTGGATTGGAAATAAATGGTACAGGTACGACAAAGTATAGCTAGGACTCAGAATCACATAATGGAAAATTTAAAAACATTTTTATGTGGCATGATTCTTGATAATTCCCTGGGTGACTAATCTTTTTTCCTTGAATGTATTAATGAACATGTCAATCTTTCATGGATACATTCTGGAATATTATCAAAAATCAGACTCACACTCACAGGTTCGTAGATCAAGAATAGTAAGAAACCATTGAGGTTATTGATTTATATATTAAGGAAACTGAGACCCAAGGAGGCATATGGAAAATTGTTCAATACTTTTAATAATTGAAAGCTGAGCATGCTAAAAAAAAGCCATCTTTTTTTAAGAATTCCATTTTCTTGTGGGTAGCACTTAGCTGCAGATCATGAAGTCCTCTTTTCTTGAAGAATTACCACTATAGATAATCCCAAATGGAAAAAAAAGAAGTCACATGGTAGGCCTCAGTGGAGTTCAACATATTTACAATAAAGATTTATATGTGAGAAAGGATAGAAACACATCATCAGGAACATGTATGGGAAGGAATAGGGATCACATAGTAAAAATTTAGGGATTTCACCTAGTCTAAAATACTACACTATTGTCTGAAATATTTAAATATCCAGAAGGCCTTTCACTCATTGAATAGACCCTCTATGAAAGATTTATGGAAATCCATGGACAGTAATCGTACAGAATGAAAAGGCATGAATGGCTGACAATCTACCCCAGTGAAGGGAGAGCCTATCCTGATGAAATCATAGACACGTTAAATGTTGAAGCATATGCAAGGAGCTTTACTGAGCATAATAAGAAACATATTGCATTTGACTAAGGCAAAACCCAGCCTGATGAGAATTTACAATGTATTTATAATGATTGTTGAGAAATTTCAAGTTGGAATGCATTATACAGAAAAAATAAAACTTGTCGTAAAAATTCACTGACTGAGTTTTTATTTACAAAAGTACCAAAAAATATCACTGCTACCATTCTGAAAGTATACAAAAATCTGTAGGTAACTTTCATAAATGAAGTACCTGCTGTTTCAGATAGAATTATGACCACTATTACTTTCACTTGCAAAATCACCAATCTTGTAACTTACCTAAAATCACTCTCTTTGAATCTATTTTTAATCCCTGTTTGCCCTTTTCTTCCTTTATCTGGTCAAATTCACTGCTTCAAAATCTAAAACAAAATTGCCAGCAGAAGGTACATGGAGTCATAGAATTTCAGAATTGAAAAGGACATCAGAGGGCTTTTACTCCTCTCTCAGCCCAAAGGAAGATTCTACTCAACAACATTCCCAATAAGTGGTTATTCCTGAAGCAGTACATCACACAGCTGGACCACTTTACAATTGGTTTTTTGGTTTAGTTTTATTATAGAGTGATACTGGAACTCATTCTTAAGTGCTGTTTTGTATTTATCACTCCTAAGTATGGACATGTATTTACCTATAAAAGTTTTTATTCGCCTATTATGAGATAAATTAATTAATAACAAAGTATATTTTATTTTTCTCTTTACATTCCAGCACCTAACACAATGCTCTGAACATAATGGGTATTTAATAAAAATTTGTTAAATTGAAAATCTCCCTCTCTATTACTTCTCTGTATTAGGCCTAGTTCCATCAAAAAAGTTCTAAGCACATCTTCATATGAAAATCTTGGATGGCTGCTATGTAGCCCCTGGTCCCCAATTCTTTTCCAAACCATCCTACCAATAATGCATTTTAAATACCTTCGATGTTATTTTCTGGGCAAATACACCAAGTTTTCAATGCCCTTTCAAAAATATGGTATCTAGGACTTACTATTATTTTCTGGAGATAGACTGATCAAGGCAAAAAAAATTGCTGAATTATAAATGCTATCATTTTGAATACAAGACTTCTTTGGTATTTTGCATTATAAATTTATATTAGCTTTTTGGCTTCTGTTTTACAGATATGCATATCCACACAGAAAAACTCATACACATATTTCAATGAGAGATATTTATACATTTATATATGCATAACATGTTATAAATATATATTACATATATATACATATATATAATTTACATATTTGGACTATTCAGTAGACTTTAAAAAATAATCTCCTTTATGTATAAATCATTCTCTAGCTATATTTTTCTACTTATCTGCCTATGGCAATATCACTCATCCCAAACAACTATTGTTTTATCTGATAAATTTACTTTAAATAAACTTCGCTTCCATCTTTTAATCAATACCATGTACTGCTTTTAAGGCAGAAGAGTAGTAAGGGCTAGGTAGTGAGGGTGTGTGATGACAGGAGGGGCTCAGGAGAATAAAATCCCTTGAAAGCCAAGGTAAAAAACATACTGAAGAATGAGGCCAGACTAGCCAGTATGGCGAATAATAGAAAGAGGTTTATTAAAGACAACTCATACCATCTGTGATGGTTGGAGGACGCTGGATGCTTGAGCCGTCCTACTCTAGGAGGCCCTTTTTTTTTTTTAATTTTTAATTTTTAGAAAAATTTACCATGGTTACATAACTCATGTTTTTACTTTCCCCTTCACCCCCTCAACCCCCCAGCCCCCTCCTCTGTAACTAATTCGCATTTCCACTGGTTTTATTATGTGTGGTCAGTCAAGACTCATTTACACATTATTGATAGTTACATGGGTGTGGTCTTTTCAGATCTGCATCCCCAAACATGTCCTTATTAACCCAAGTGTCCAAGCAGTTGTTTTTCTTCTCTGTTTCTACTCCTGTAGTTCTTCCTCTGAATGTGGGTAGTGTTCCTTTCCATAAATCCCTCAGAATTGTCTTGGATCATTGCATTGCTGCTAGTACAGCCATCCACTACATTCGATTTTACCACAGTATATCAGTCTCTGTGTACAGGGTTCTTCTGGCTCTGCTCCTTTCACTCTGCATCAATTCCTGGAGGTCTTTCCAGTTCACATGGAATTCCTGCAGTTTATTATTCCTTTGAGCACAATAGTATTCCATCACCAACATATACCACAATTTGTTTAGCCATTCCCCAATTGAGGGCATACCCTTGCTTTCCAGTTTTTTGCCACCACAAAGAGCACAGCTATAAATATTTTTGTGCAAGTCTGTTTATCTATGATCTCTTTGGGGTATAATCCCAGCAATGGTATGGCTGGATCAAAGGGCAGGCATTCTTTTAGAACTCTTTGGGGATAGTTCCAAATTGCCATCCAGAATGGTTGGATCAGTTCACAACTCCACCAGCAATGCATTAACATCCCAATTTTTCCACCTCCCCTCCAACATTCATTACTCTCCCCTGATATCATTTTAGCCAATCTGCTATGTGTGAGGTGGTACCTCAGAGTTGTTTTGATTTGCATTTCTTTAATTATTAGAGATTTAGAACACTTTCATATGTGCTTATTGATACTTATTATTTCTTTATCTGAAAATTGCCTATTCAGGTCCCTTGCCCATTTATTAATTGGGGAATAGCTTGATTTTTTTATACAATTGATTTTGCTCCTTGTATATTTGAGTAATTATACCTCTGTCAGATTTTTTTGTTATAAAGATTTTTTCCCAGTTTGCTGTTTCCCTTCTGATTTTGGTTGCATTGGTTTTTTTTTTTGTACAAAAACTTTTTTAATTTAAAATATTCAAAATTATTTATTTTACATTTTATAATTTTCTCTAACTCTTGTTTGGTTTTAAAATCTTTCCTCTCCCAGAGACCTAACTAGTATACTATTCTGTGTTCACCTAATTTACTTACAGTTTCCTTCTTTATATTTAAGTCTACTTCCCATTCTGAATTTATCTTAGTGTAGGGTGTGAGATGTTGATCTAAATCTAATCTCTCCCATATTGTTTTCCAATTTTCCCAGCAGTTTTTGCCAAATAGTGGATTTTTGTCCCAAAAGTTGGGCTCTTTGGGTTTATCATACACTGTCTTGCTGACATCACTTACTCAAAGTCTATTCCAATGATCCTCCCTTCTGTCTCTTAGCCAGTACCATATTGTTTTGGTGACCGCTGCTTTATAGTATAACTTAATATCTGGTACTGCTAAGCTAACTTCCTTCACTTTTTTTTTAATTATTTCCCTTGATATTCTTGACCTTTTGTTCTTCCAAATAAACTTTGTTATATTTTTTTCTAATGTAGTATAAAAGGTTTATGGTAGTTTGATAGGTATGGCACTAAATAAGTAAATTAATTTGGGTAGAATGGTCATTTTTATTATGTTAGCTCATCCTACCCATGAGCAATCAATGTTTTTCCAATTGTTTAGATCTAGTTTTAATTGTTTGGAAAGTGTTTTGTAGTTATGCTCGTATAATTCCTGTATTTGTTTTGGTAGATAGATTCCTAAGTATTTTATATTATCTAGGGTAATTTTAAATGGTGTTTCTCTTTCTACCTCTTGCTCCTGTGATTTGTTGGAAATATATAGAAATGCTGATGATTTATGTGCATTTATTTTGTATCCTGCAACTTTGCTAACGTTGTTGATTATTTCTACCAGCTTTTTAGTTGATTCTCTAGGATTTTTTAAGTAAACCATCATATCATCTGCAAAGAGTGATAGCTTAGTCTCCTCCTTACCTATTTTAATACCTTCAATTTCTTTTTCTTCTCTAATTGCTACTGCTAGTGTTTCTAGTACAATGTTAAATAAAACAGGTGATAATGAGCATCCTTGTTTCACTTCTGATCTTATTGGGAAGGCTTCTAATTTATCCCCATTGCATATGATGCTAGTTGATGATTTAAGTTATATGCTGTTTATTATTTTTAGGAAAGAACCTTCTATTCCTATACTTTCTAGTGTTTTCAGTAGGAATGGGTGTTGTATTTTGTCAAAGGCTTTTGTAGCATCTATTGAGATAATCATGTGGTTTTTGTTTGTTAGACTTGATATGGTCAGTTATGTGGATGGTTTTCCTAATGTTGAACCATCCTTGCATTCCTAGTATAAATCCCACCTGATCATGATGAATAACCCTCTTGATCACTCGCTGGAATCTTTTTGCTATTTTCTATTTAAGATTTTTGCATCTATATTCATTAAGGAGATTGGTCTGTAATTTTCTTTCTCTGATTTTGATCTGCCTGGCTTTGGAATCAGTATCATATTTGTGTCATAAAAGGAATTTGGTAAGACTCCTTCTTTGCTGATTATATCAAATAATTTGTATAGTATTGGGATTATTTGTTCTTTGAATGATTGATAGTATTCACTTGTGAATCCATCAGGCCCTGGCGATTTTTTCTTAGGGAGTTCTTTAATGGCCTGTTTAATTTCTTTTTCTGATATTGGATTATTTAAGTATTCTATTTCTTCTGCTGTTAATCTAGGCAATTTATATTTTTGCAAATATTCATCCATATCACCTAGATTACTAAATTTATTGCTATATAATTGGGAAAAATAGTTTTTAATGATTGCCTTAATTTCTCCTTCATTAGAGGTGAGGTCTCCTTTTTCATCTTTGATATTATTAATTTGGTTTTCTTCTTTCCTTTTTTAAATTAGATTAACCAGTACTTTGTCTATTTTATTAGATTTTTCAAAATACCAGCTTCTACTCTTATTTATTAATTCAATAGTTCTTTTACTTTCAATTTTATAAATTTATCCTTTGATTTTTGGTATTTCTAATTTAGTTTTCATCTGAGGATTTTTAATTTGTTCATTTTCTAGTTTTTTAAGTTGCATGCCCAATTCATTAACCTCTGCCCTCCCAAATTTGTTAATATATGCACTCAGTGATAACAATTTTCCCCTTAGAACTGCTTTGGCTGCATCCCATAAGTTTGGGTAAGATGTCTCATCATTGTCATTGTCTTCAATGAAATTATTAATTGTTTCTGTGATTTGTTCTTTCACTAATTTATTTTGGAGAATCATCTTATTTAATTTCCAATTAGTTTTTGGTTTGACTCTCCATGTATTCTTACTAATAACTATTTTTATTGCATTATGATCTGAGAAGGTTACATTTATTATTTCTGCTTTTTAGCATTTGTTTGCCATGTTTATGTGCCCTATTACATGATCTATCTTTGTGAATGTTCCATGTGCTGCTGAAAAGAAGGTGTGTTCCTTTTTGACTCTATTTATTTTTCTCCAAATATCTACTAACTCGAATATTTTCTAGGGTTTCATTCACCTCTCTTATCTCTTTCTTATTTATTCTTTGGTTTGACTTATCTAGATCTGATAGGGGAAGGTTCAGGTCCCCCACTAGTATGGTTTTGCTATCTATTTCATCCTTGAGCTCCACTAGCTTCTCCTTTAGAAATTTGGAAGCTATTCTGTTTGGTACATACATATTTAATACTGATATTTCTTCATTGTTTATACTGCCTTTTATTAGGATGTAGTAACCTTCCCTATCTCTTTTAACCTTATCTATTTTTTTACTTTGACTCTGTCAGAGATTGTGATAGCCACCCCTGCCTTCTTTTTCTCATTTGAAGCCCAAAAGATTTTTCTCCATCCTCTCATTTTCATTCTATGTCTGTCTGTCTCTCTGAAGTTTTTTTCTTGTAAATAACATATGGTTAGGTTTTGGTTTCTAATCCGCTCTGCTATTTGCTTCCGTTTTATGGGTGAGTTCATTCCATTCACATTCAGAGTTATAATTATCAACTCTGCATTCCCAGACATTTTGATCACCTAGTCCTGTCCTTTCTTCTTTCACTGTTTCCTTCTATACCAGTGTTTTGTTTTTAATCAGTTCCTATAATCCCTTCCCTTGTTGTACTTCCCTTTCTCCCCACTCCCTTCTAATTCCCCTCTTATTGTTCTTTAAAGCTTCTTCTCGAAGCACATTATTTTCTATCTCGGTGTGTAAGGGTGCAGAGGTTTTAAGATTCGATCCATCTATGCTGCCATCTTACCAGAACTCCAGGAGGTCCTTTTTTATAGTGAGGAGCAAACTAAATCTGAATAACAGCAATAAGGAATGCACCTCTGTTTTCTTGGTGGTGTGCTGATAAGGATGTTCTCAGAGCCAATAAAAGCACTTTCCAAGGCCAGCAAGATGTGGCAACATGCATGAAGGAGGAGAGCGCATGTCTACCTTCCTCTTATGTCATGGGAACAATGGGAGGTCAAGTTCCCTCCTGTGACCCAGCCATGCAGTTGAAGTCTTGGCATCCCACAAGGGGTTAAGTGACTTGACCAGAGTCACAGACCCAGAAAGTGCCTGAAGCCAGGTTTGAATCGAAGATTCCCCATCTCTATGCCTGACTCCTAATTCATTGAGCTACCTATCTGCCTATCATGGTCTACTCTTAATAATTCTCTAAGTGACAAATCTCTTTCCTTGGTATGTAATAATCTACCACACCTTCATTTGTTAATTCTAGAATATTATTAGAAATCAAACTGAAATAGAATCCTAGATCAAGAAAGAGAAGATACATCAGAAGCTTTTGAACCTCCTACTTTATAAACTAAGAAAACTGAGACCCTTGGAGGTAAAATAACTTGTCTAAGAAAATAGTAATTATAAATGCTAATAATTTATATTCCAGAGACAATATTTTCCCCTACAGCATCATTTGGTCTTAGTAGACTAACATCTAAATGATTCTTCCTCTTCATTTTCAATACTGGGACATTTTCTTGTCTCCAGTACTATTTTCTACATTTATTCAAAGATCATTGAATATGGTTCTACAGTTTCATCTATAAGTTTTATTAGTTCTCTGAGATATAATTTAAAAAAATTTTTAAACCCTTACCTTCTGTCTTGGAGCCAATACATAGTATTGGCTCCAAGGCAGAAGAGTGGTAAGGATAGACAATGAGGGTTAAGTGACTTGCCAAGGGTCACACAGCTAGGAAGTGTCTGAGGCCAGATTTAAACCTAGGACCTCCCGTCTCTAGGTCTGGCTCTCAATCCACTGAGCTACCTATCTGCCCCCTGAGATATAATTTTTTGTTGTATAATGATAGTAACTCACTGAGTTTAACACCTCCATTTCCAAGATTTCCTCTATCCTTGGAAATTAAAAATCATTCCATTACATGCAGAAAACAGAGGCAAAATAGGAGTCAAGTAGTTCTGCTTTTGCTCCTTCATCCAACATTGTTGTCTTCTGTTCTAAGATATAGTCTAGTCATTCCAGTGGGTTGTTTTCCCTCTTTTCCCTAATTACACCTAAAATACCCTTTTTATTTTTTTTAAGACTCGGTTCATTATAGACTGTTCCCATCTTGGTATTATTCTCAGAGGATTGTACTTTTTAAATTCACTTTCAATTATTTACCCTTGCTTTCATAATCTGCACATTTATTTTTAAAACCTCATTTGGTTGATGAAATCTCTGTGGAACCAAATTGGTCTAGGTAGTAACTCCTGACTTATAGTTCTAATTTGAATCATTTATGACAATGTCATCAAATTTTTGTTTTTTAGAGCCTTCTATTTTTCATAAGCCAAGTTTTCAAGTAAAACTATAGTCCTTGAAATTCTGTATATCTTCTCTCTGAATGATTTTAAAATCTCTTCTCCTATGCTACAGGATAAGCACGAGATATTTTCCTCCATTAAATTGTATATTCTCATCATGGAGGGGGTTCAAATTATGCCTAAGACAAATATTGGCTGTGAAACCCTAAGCAAGTTATTTAACACCTTCATGATCTAGGAATCTCTCCAAGACATTAAGTAGCACATTTATATTCTTAAGAGATATTTGATTCACCAGAAGCTCTTCATACTGATGAAATCAAAAGGCCTAGGTCTGTTTTTGTTTGTTTTGCTTTGATTTCAGAGGAAGCTTGGAGTCATTCTTCTTATTTCATTTGTTCAAAGAGCTCCCAAAGAGTATTTCAAGTGGTAGTGATGAGGCAAAACTGTCCCTACATGAAGTTACCCTAAACTGTGTTAAGCTATTCAAACGAGATGAAATATGCATGTTCATATAACATGAAACAGCAAGTTGGACTTTGTGAAAGAGGGCAATAAAGCAGAAAATGGAAAATTGGAAACAGAGTGAGAAAGATTTTAACTATGAAACAAATCAGTGTTATTCCAGAAGGAAGAATCATTGGAATTTCTAGATCAGAAAACTGAAAAGCTGAGATCTGTACTTTAGGAATAATAATTTGACAAGTGCAAAGGGTAAATTTGAGAAGGGAAAAGCCTGGATATGAGAAGACCAATTATGAAACCTTACAAAATTCCAGAAAGGTGATTTAGATGTAAATTAGAGTTGTCAGCTTATGAGTGGAGAAAATAGAATAGATGTGAAATGCTGGAAAGTTAGAATTGGCAAACCTTGGCAACTGACTGAAGATAAGAGATAAGAAAATGAGAAGACTTTGTGGTTGCAAACTTAGGAAACTAGAAGAATAATGGTCCCTTAATAGAGAGGAAGGGAAATTAGGGTGATGGGAGAATCTAGGGAAAAGCATGACACACACAAACACATATCTATAAAGAAGGAGGATCGAAATTATTGCTCTTCCCAGGATACTAAAATGAACTTTCCTTTACCAAGTCTGTCATTGCTCAATGATAATAATTGGTAAAAGAGATTGAAATAGAGTAATTAGATAACTAGGGAAAGAATGAATAAAGAGCATTGCTACAAAAAAACCTTTAGAGGATAGAATATTTATACTGTGGAAACCAGAAAATATATTAGTTTCAGCAATAAAAATGAGGAGTTTGAAGGAAGTATAATTTTATGGGGAAAGATAATATTTCCAGTTTGGGTTATTTTGAACTTGAAGTGTTTATGAGTGATCTAAATAGAGATTTTAAACACATAATTGTTGATATGTAATTGGAGCTCAGATCAAAGGTTAGGACAGGTTATATAAATACGAGATTTATCTCAATAAGGATAATAGAATCATAACTTGAGATAGTAAAAATATCTGAACTCATTTAGTCTAGCCCCCTCATTGCATGGATGAAGAAATCAAGACTAAAGCAATGATTTGCTCAAAATCCCATAGCAGTAAACATCAGTGTTAAAATTTGAAACTTGGTCCCCTAGTAAATGGGACCAGTACTCTTTCCACTGGGACTTAAGATCAGCAAGAGATCATTTAGAGAGAAAAGAGAGTTGGGGGGTGAGTAGCCATAACTTAGAGGAGAATCATGGGTAATGATCCAGCAAAGGAGACAAAAAGACAAGTCATCAGACAGGAAGAAAGGCAAAATAAGAAAAAAAAAAAGTGACAAGAATACCAAGTAGTGATGGAAGAGATCCAGGAATCCAGTATCCAGGAAATAAGTGCACAATAATGTCAAAAGTTGAAGAGAGAGCAAAATAGGATATCTCAAAAAATAAAATAAAGTAAGGCATGCATTGAGAAAGAGGAAAGAAAAAAAAGAAGAGGGTATATTATTGCATATAAAATAGGCATGAAAGAGGCTTTACAGTGGAGGGAAAATGGAGACGGTTGGGAGGGGAACACCTGAATCTTACTCTCTTTGGAATTTACTCAATGATGGAAGAATGTACATAATTAAGTGGGTATAGAAATCTGCCTTATCCAAAGGAAAATAAGAGGGGAGGGAGATAAGAGATGGGAGTAGATATGATAGAAAATGGAGAAAACTGGAGGATATGGTGGTCAAAAACTAAATGGATAAATAGGATGGAAAGTAATACACAGAAATCATTATGGTACAAATATTTTTACAAGTCTCTCTAATAAAGGCTTCATTTCAAAAATACATATATGACACATATGTAAAATACATAGATATGTGTATATATAATATAAGAATAAAATCATTCCCCAATTGATAAATGGTTAAAAGATATGAATAGGCAGCTCTCAAAGTAAGTAAAACTTTATAATCATGCAAAAATGCTCTAAATCACTTTTAATTATAGAAATGCTAATTAAATCAACTCTCAGTCACCACTCTAAATCTATCAGATTGACCATTATAATAGAAAAGGAAAATGACAAAACTTGCAGGGAATGTAGAAAAATTGAGACAATAATGCACTGTTGGGGCATTTGTTAAATGATTCAACCACCCCAGAGAGCAATTTGGACCTATGCCCAAAGGGCTATAAAACAGTACATATCCTTTGACCCAGAAATACCATTACTAGGGTTGTATCCCAAAGAAATAAAAAGGGAGGAATCCCTTTAGTCATAAAAATATTTAAAACAAAAATTTTTTGTGGGGACCAAGAATTGAAAAATGAGAGAATTTCCCCCAGTTGAGGAATGACTAAAGTCCTAGTATATGATTGTACTGGAATACCATTGTGTTGTAAGAATTGATAAGCAAGGGGAGCTCCGAAAAACCTGGAAAGATCTACATGAACTGAAGAGAGTGAAATAATCAGAATCTGGAGAACATTATACTCAGTAATTGTGATACTTTACAATGAACAACTGTGAATAACTTAGTTATTTTCAGAAATACAATGACCCAAAACAATTACAAAGGACTCCTGATAAAAAATGTCATCTGTTTCAGAGAAAGAACTGATGGATTCTGAATCTAGATCAAAACAAGCATTTTTCACTTAAAATTTTTTTGTTCCAGTTTTCTTCAACAAAATTATTAACATGAAAAAAATGTTTTACATGATTGCACATATAAAATATGAGATTGCTTACCATCTAAGCAAAGGGGGAATGGGAGGGGAAAGAGGCAAAGAATTTAAGACGCAAAAATCTTTTTTAAATGTTGGAAACTATTTTTACACTTAATTTTGGGAAAATAAAATTTAAAAAATAGTTGAAGAAAAATCAGAAAAGAGACATTTATAAAAGGAATTACAATATTAATTTTTTTATTGATAATGTGGAGCAGAAAATGTTCTGTCTGGTGGGGGAATTCTGAAGAAAGATCACAAGTCACTAAAAATTAAGTCCTGAATCTCAGGACAAGAAGTAGACACAATCAGTATAGGAATATTTTATATGATTTCAACTATAAAAAGAAGGGGTAAAGAGAAAAATAGTTTGAGAGGATAAAGAAATATCATGTAAAGTACAGGCTTTATTGTAACAGATAGTGAACACAAATTAGAAAGTACTGTTACCTAAATCCATCAATTACAAAAAAATAACTTTTTATTGATTTACTATAGATGATATAGCTTTATTCATGTCCCTCCTTAAATGTGTCTGTGAAGAGATCCTGAATGTCGCATAACCACTTTGGAATTTTCAATACTCTCCTACAATATGTAGTATTTCTATGATAGTAAAAGTAATAATTAGCATAATAAAATGTCTTTCTGTAGAAATATTTTTATTCTTCTTCAGTTTCTTATTTAGTAATACATAGCTGCTAATTATTCACCTCCTACCATATGTGAATTCCTATACTGTGTGGGAAATTAAGATACATGCTAGGAGTTTGAATATTTGTCTTGGCTTTGGAGGGATAAAAAGATGGCTGAAATAGCTATAGATAATTGAAGAGATAATTGTTTTGATATAATGACCATACATACAACATTCTCTTTTTCAAAACTATGGAGTTAGGACTGGCTTCCCTCCTCTTTGAGTTAGTAGGATTTAGGAGGTGCAATTAAGGACATTAATGTAAAATTAATGTGAATTACATACACCATCCCACTAGAATACAGAATCTGCAGATCTTTATTTGAATACCTCCACAGAAGAGGAGGCTACTCTCTCCAGATATAACCTATTTCACCTTTGGATGACTCTAGTTGTTAGAAATCCTTTTTATACATGAAAATAGAATTACACTTCTTTTTAAGTTATTAAATTTTATTTTATTTCCTTCAACTATATGAAAAAAGTTTCCAACATATTTCAAAGAATATTAAGTCTCATATTCTCAGCCTTCCTCCTTCTTCCGAGCTCCTCACCTCTTTGAGATGATAAGCAATCTCATATAGATTTTACATATGTAATCATGTAAAAGATTTTTTTCACATTAGTCATTTTATGGAAGGAAACTCAAGTAGAAAAAAAGTAAGAAAGTGAAAAATATTGATTTGCTAAAGATTCGGACTCAATTCTTTTTCTCTGAAAATAGATGGCATTTTTTTTTATCATGAATCTCTTGAAAGAGTTTTGGATCGTTGTCTCTCTGAGAATAGCTGTTATTCATAGTTGTTAATTGTAAAATATTCCTGTCACTATGTACGATGTTTTCCTGCTTCAGATTATCTCGCTCTGGTTCAGTTTCTGTAAATTGGTCCAGGTTTTTCTGAACTCCTGTTTGTCACTTTTTAGCACAGTAGTATTCTATTACAATCAAATCCCATAACTTATTAAGCCATTCCTCAATTGATGTGTATCCCCTCACTTTCCATATTATTGCCTCCCTAAAAACAAAACAAAACAAAGCAAGCTCCTTTAGATATTTTTGTACAAAAAGGTTCTTCTTTTTTTTAAAATATCTTTGGAATACAAACCTAGTAATAGTACTAGTGGTCAAAATGGAATGTACTATTTTATAGTTCTTTGGATATATATCCAAATTATTCTCCTGAATGATTGAATAAGTTCACAACTCTTTCAACAGTGCATTCATGTTCCAGATTTTTCATATCCCTTCTAAGTTTTGTCATTTTATTTTTCTCTCACAAAAGCCAATCTGATACATGTGGGGTGGTACATAAGAGCTGTTTTAGTTTGCATGTCTCTAAATAATAGTAATTTAGAGCACTTTTTGCATGAATATAGAGTTTTAATTACTTTCAGAACTGCCTGTTCATATCCTTTGATCATTTATCAATTGGGGAATGACTTGTATTCTTACATTTTCAATTCATTTTTTAAAGTATTTCTGAAATGAAGGTTTTGTTAGAGACTTGTAAAAAATGTTTGTACTATCATGATTTCTGTGTGTTCCTTTCCATCCTATTTAAATCTGTTTAGTTTTTGATCACTACTTTCCCCAATTTGCTTCCTTTTCTATCAGCCCCACCTCCTTCTCTTATCTCCTTCCCCTCTTACTTTTACTATAGGTTAAAACAGATTTCTATACCCAATTGATTATGTTTACTCTTTCCTCATTGAGTCATTGGGAAAAGAGTAAAGTTCACATGTTCCCTTCCCCCATTTTCCACTCCACTATAAATGTTCTTTCATGCCCTTTCTATGTGCAATAATTTATTCCATCCTATTTTTCCTTTTCTACTCCTCCCATGGCATTTCTCTAAAATTTATTTAATTCTTATCTCATGTCCTCATATTAAATTCACACCATCAACCTCCTTCTAACTTCCCCAATGACAAATTTTTTTTTACTTTACAAGAATCTCCCCATTTGGGATATGCAGAGTTTAACCTTACTGAATGTCTTTTAATTTCTCTTTCCTATTTACCTTTATATGATTCTCTTGTGTCTTATATTTGAGAGTTTAATTTTCCATTCAGCTCTGGTCTTTTCATCAGGGATTTAAAAGTTTAAAATGTCCTTTATTTCATTAAATACCCATTTTTTTCCTGAAGCATTATGCTCAATTTTGTTGGGTAAGTGGGTCTTGGTTGAAATACTATCTCTTTTGCCCTATGGAATATCATATTTTAAGCCTTCTGATCTTTTAATGTAATAACTGCTAAATCCTATGTTATCCTGATTGTGACTGTATGATATTTGAATTATTACTCTTTGGCTGCATGAAATATTTCCTGCTTCACCTGGGAGTTTTGGAACTTGGCTATAATATTCCAGGGAGTTTCTTTTTGGGATCTCTTTTAGGAGGTGATTGGTGGATTCTTTCCATTTCTATTTTGTCCTCGGTTGCTAAAATATCAGGGGAGTTTTCATTAATAATTTCTTGAAAGATATGTCTAACCTCTTTTTTTGATCATGGCTTTCATGTAGTTGAATGATTCTTAAATTATCTCTCCTTTATTTACTTTTCAGGTCATGTGATTTTCCATTTTGATATTTCACATTTTCTTCTATTTTTTCATTCTTTCGATGTTGATTTTTTTCTTGATATCTCATAGAGTCTTAGTTTCTACTTGCCTAATTCTAATTTTTAAGACATGCTTTTTTTGACTGAGCTTTTTTTAAACCTCATTTTCCATTAGTCCAGATCTACTTTTTAAATACTTCTTTTCCTCAAGGGATTTTTGTACTATTTTTTCAGAGTCAATTCTGTCTTTAAGAAGTTTTTCTCTTCAGTGAATTTTTGTATATATTTTTTCCATTTGGCCAATTCTGCTTTTTTAAAATGTTCTTCTCTTCTTTGTATTTTCATGCTTCTTTTATCAATTTGCCAATTCCTTTTATAAGATATTTATTTCTTTAGTATTTTTTGTGCCTCCTTACCAAGTTGATGCCTCATTTTTCATGATTTTCCTGTATCACTATCATTTCTTTCCCCAATATTTCTTCTACTTCTCTTCCTTGCTTTTTAAATAATTTTTGAGGTCTTCTATTAATTCTTTTTGGGCTTTAGAGCAACTCATATTTTTCTTGTAGTTTTTGAATGTAGCACTAGTGAGTTTATTGTGTTCCAAGGTTGAGTCTAAACTGTTGTCAAAATAACTTTCTATTTCATTTCTTTTTTTTAGTTCATTTTCTTATCTTTTTCCTTTCTTTTTGTTTAAAAAATGTTAAAATTGGACTCTATAAGTGTGATGAATTGAGCATTGTTTTTTGTGCACCCGTCTTCAGAGCTGGCACTGGGTATCTATCTGCTTTCATTTTTTCCAAGGTGGTATGATGTTTGGAGCACTGTGTATAATACTCTCATGCAATGGGCTATGGTCTATGAATTAACCCAAGCACTCCTTTACCTCTTGGAACTGTCAGCAGGGTCCCCTGAGGCTACAAGTGCTTGTGAATGCTGGTGCTCCTCCTCAACTTGTGACTGTGGCCCAAGACTTTTACCTGCATCTTTATATAGACAATTTCACAAGAATCCAAGTCAACAAAGGGACCCCTGTAATCTCCTTTTGAGCAGCTGTTTAACCCCTCTTCTCTGTGTCTTCGAGATCCAGAAGCCTTTGCTGCTGCTTCAGTTGTGCCCAAAACCTGTTGTATAGGTGGGGCCTACCCTGCCATCCTGAGCTCCACCTCCACCTGGTTCTCTAGATCCATTGTGCAAGTCTTCTAAGTTGTTTAGGCTTAAAAATTCCTTCACCTCCATTTTTAGTGAGTTGTGCTGCTCCAGAATTTGTTTTGAGGCATTATATCATAGATTTTTGGAGGGTAATTTGGTGGAAATTCAATGAGTCATATACTTTGTCTGACATCTTGGCTCTTCCCCTTCTCATTTACAGTTCTATAACATTTACCAATTGCTTTCAATTCTGTCCTCTCAGTTCTAGCCAAATAAATCTAATACTTCTTCATGAAGAGATATGGTTCTTTTTATCTCACTTTAGTAATTTAAAAAAATTGCAAAGCTATTTTTTCTTTTTTGTGTTTTATCTTTATTTTAATAACAAATTTCCACATAAGTTTTCCAAAATTATATGATTCATGTCTTCTCCCTCATTTTTCCCTCCCCCTCCCAGAGTTGAGAAGCAACACATTCTTGTTAATACATATATTATCATATATTCCCATTATCACATATTTCCATATTATTCATTTTTGTAAGTGAATAATCTTATAAAACCAAAACCACAAGTCATTTATGCAAATAAACTAGTAATAAATCATGGTTTCATCTGCATTTTTACTTTAACTGTTCTTTCTCTAGATGTGGAGAGCATTCTTTTTCATGAATCCCTCAGAATTGTTGTAGATCATTGTATTGCCATTAGCAGTATAAAAGGAAAAATGGGAAGATTATGGTTCCACTAGAACCATATTTGGTTGCCAGAAATTGATTACTCAATTTCAAAATAAAAGAGACCCAAGTAAGGATGACTTTTATGGTGGTTTATTTACACTTAGGAAGGTTGAAGGTAGGAAAAATGAGAGAGAGAAACTCTGGCCCAAACCAGAGGCCTGGACCAGGGAGGCTTCAGAGGCCCTAGCAGAGGGGGCACAGAGTTTAATTAAATAAGGCTTCTAGCCATAAGGCTTCCTCTAAGAAGAGAGGCCTCCTTGAGGCTAGAGCCTCCAGAATTGCTAAGGGAAGAGAAATAGAGTCAGCCTAATTTACCCACATCACAATTCAAGGGGAAGCAGTCTGAGGTCTCACCTGAGTCCCTTCAACACCAAGTTCAAAGCACCAAAAGCCCTCCTCATGAAGTTACCATCATATTTAAAAGATAGCAGCTTTCATCACTTCCTGCTTCCACCTCCAGTTTCTTGTGGACAAATGGCAGCCTCAACACTGTTTTGGACTGCCAAAACGGCAGTCACTTGTTTTTAATTTGTCACTTTTACTATCATATGTGGGTCACAGACCTCCCGTTTCCCCACTTAATTCTAAGTTGGGTGGGGTGAAATTATTCCTGGTGACTAAAGTCTAAAGAATGAATGAGGATGAGCTAATTCCATTTACACAACCCCCCTGATGATCCTTGGGTGCCTAGTCTCCCAAATGATCACAGGGGGATTGTGATAATGAGATTAAATGTACCTGCCCATCTTTAGATTTAATCACCAAAGGTGAAAACATCTCCATTTAACTCACAAGTTTGGTGGTCTGTAACCCAAGTGTGCTAGAGTGAATAACAAATAAAAATTTACTTACTGCCTCCTGGGCAGTCCTAAGAAAAGTGTCTGTTGTGATTGGACATGCAAACTAAGAGGAAGGCCCAGGAAGTGATGCAAAAGAAGCCCTTTTAAAAAGAGTGAGTTGAGTGAGCCAGGCTTCTTCTGGTTCTTGCTTGGATGTGGAGGAGCTCTGGACCTGGGACCCTGAGACCTTAGTGAGACTGCTCTTAAATCTCTCTCTTAGAACTACATGTGGTATGTGAAAAAGGCTGACTCCTTTAACCTCCCAGAAGGTACTAGCCTCCGGGAGGCTCCCTTGATTAGGAGAAGCCCTTGTGGCTAAAACCCTTGTTAGTTAACTTTTAGGTTCTCCAGCTGAGCCTCTGGAGCCCTGCCAGAGTAAAACCCAGACTTGAATACAATCTCTTACTCTTACCTTCTTCTCATTTCTCTACTTCCACTCTCTTCTATATTTTGTAAATAAAGTTCCATAAAATTCATTTTGACTTGAGGTTATTCTTTAATTGGCGATTGATAATTATTCAATTCCCTGGTGACCTACCTTTTAATATATTCAACCCCAAACTCCCTTTTCCCCCTTACAATAGCAAAGTCTATCACATTTGATCATTCCACAATATTTCAGTTACTGTATATAATTCTCTCCTGGTTCTGCTTATTTCACTCTGCATCAGCTCACATATGTCAATTCTTTCTGAAATCATCCTGCTCATCATTCTAAAGAGATATTTTTTAAATAAGGTTACCTAAAGTATCAAAAATATTTTCTCTCTGTCATGAAATATACTAATTGTGGGAAAATATATAAATACGTTTTATTCATTTAACATGAAGTTCCACTATTTTCCATCTTACAAAAACAGGAAAATAAACTTAAACCCTAAAAGATAAATATAGGAGCATGTCCTTGTATTGTTTAACACTGGAATGGCGTATTGAAATATATGAATTGTCTCCTAATATGTTTGAGATGCTTTAAGCCATGGTTCTCTATGAAAGTACAGAGATAGAGAAACTCTGTGAGCTTCCCTTCTTGTCTCATAATACAATGATATAATAATTTGTGATATGCTAGAGAAAGCTATTGGCTCTATGTCCTTAAAATGAGAGAACTAATTTTATTTGGGCAATACTAAAGTAGTTAGTAGAAGATATTTTATTGCATGTCACCACTAACTGCTGTATATTGAAAGCTACTGAATGGTCACTACATTTAATGTGTAAAATAGTTTCTTGTGAGTCAGCTTTCTGGTCTACTAAATGCCAATGCCTTTTGAAGTTGAAATGTTTATGACACTAAATAGAGTATTTTGCTGTGTCTGATTAGATCAATGCATCTGTTACAGGTTTTATATCATCTTCTTCATGACAGATTTATTGAACAGCTGAGGAAACTTGGCATGAAGACTTTAGTAAATATCGATTCAACTAGAACGTTAAATATGGATGTTGTGAGTCCTAATTTTGATGTCATTATATGCAGAAGCAAATATGAGTTTTTAAAAATGCTGAAAATAAAATTTTAAAGTTTCCATTTATTGCCAGTAGCAGGAGTTTATTTCTATAACCATGACACTAGTTACATGTGTCACAGAGCTGGTGTCATTTTATTTTATTTCAGAAAGGTTTCTTTTTTTATGCTACATAGTATAGTTAGTTCTCTGTGAGCTATGTAATGATTCATGGCACTCTGCTCCCTGCCATTTGCCATTATTATGTATACTTCATAAAAGTATGTCATGGCAGGCCTAGAGACAGGAGGTCCTAGGTTCAAACCCGGCCTCAGCCACTTCCCAGCTGTGTGACCCTGGGCAAGTCACTTGACCCCCATTGCCCACCCTTACCAATCTTCCACCTATGAGACAATACACCGAAGTACAAGGGTTTAAAAAAAAAGTATGTCATGGGTTGGTTAGTCTGTTTTACCATATTCATTTTCAAACTTTATGAATAGAGTCATAAGTTTGCTACCTTGGCTTTCTGAGATTTTTTTACCCCTTGATATAATAATATATGGATATAATATACTATGATACCATTTGACTTAGGAATCACTTATCAGCATCTATTAATGAGATTTCCTTTTCTTTACAATTGACTATGAGAGTGTGCAGTGGCAAATAGTAACAAGAGATGATGAAAATTCTGCTAAGGAAAGATTTGCCATATGCCAGTTTTTTTTTCCCCCAGCAGAAGCCAAATCCCACCAAACATGTACATTAGTCTGAGGTAGAAATTAACCATCAAGGTAGTAAAATTAACCAAAGTTGGAGTAAATATACAAATTTAATTTTATATAATGGAAAGCCAAGTTAGCACTGAGATATGCGCCTTGTTATTATGTTGGTTAATTTTACTTAACTGTTTTTGTTACAAGGAATGGCAGAGGAGGCAAATGGTTATTTCAGGAAATGACTATGGTTTTTAAAAACAAAGCAAAGCAACAAAAATATGCATTGTCACTTTAGAACCAATATCTTGATACGATTTATTTCAGTCCCTACATTTTAAAGAAAAGAATGAGGCCTAGAGAAGCCCAAGTTCTCACAAGTAGTAAGGGACAGAGTCAGAATTCAAACTAGGCGCTCTGAATCCAAATCCATAGGTTTTCCCCCCTCCTCTATCATCCACTTGTATATTGCTTTATTTAAAACAGAAACAAAAAAAATCAAAAAATCTGGGCAGCTGGATAGCTCAGTGGATTGAGAGTCAAGCTCAGAGACAAGAGGTCCTAGGTTCTAATCTGGTCTCAAATATTTCCTAGCTATGTAAACCTGAGCAAGTTGCTTAATCCCCATTGCCCTAGGCCTTACCACTCCTCTGCCTTAGAACCAATTCAAAGTTTTGATTCCAAGATGGATAGTAGGGGGTTAATTTTTTTTCAAAATCTTCTGGGTTATGTGGAAAGAGAAAAAAGGAAGGGGGAGAAGAGAAGAAGGAAAAAAGGAAAGGTGGAAGGGAGGGAAATAAAAGGAAGAAGGAAAAGACAAAAAGGAGTAGAAAGAAATGTGAGGGAAGGGAAAAGAAAGAGAGTGTGGGAGGGAAAGGAAAGAGAATAGGAAGGGGGAAGGGAAGGAAAGAAGTAAGGAAGTCATATGGTATTGGATAACATACACTAGATTTGCAATATGATTAACTGTGTTCAAACCCCACCTTTATCATTTATAACCTGTCTAAACTTTGGTGAATCATTTAACACCTCTAGGTTTCTTTCCTTATTTTTCAAAATATCATAATTAGAAAAGTTGATCTTTAAGTTTACTTACAACACGAAATGTCTATAATTTTATTGGAGTCAGTTAATTGTAGAGTTTATCAGAAGTTAAATCAATGCAAAAGTGAAAAAAGCATTTTTAGCTAAATTGAAATTTATCAATACTATTTACGCTATTATTCCTGATGATGCAACAAGATCATTGTTTTACTAGTTTTCTCTACCATCTTGTTTATAGTACTGGATTCTTTGTGCTCACAGTTACAGAAGCCAGGAGAAGTAATTGGGTTTCATATTCTAACAAATCTGAAATTTCAAAGATACTACAAAGTTATTTTAATTGAGACTCTAGAGCCTATTTGGTAAATAAGTAGACCAGAACATTTACCCCAAAAGGGTGTTTTCTCATGTATGTTCCCATAAGGTTCTAAAAAAAAGTAACCCAGGAGTTCTTGGGGTAGAAAGTAGTACATTTGTGTCAGTCATGTAAAATATTTCTGTTACATGAACCTCCTCTAACATACAAAATAATATTGTAATATTCCCTGTATTTCCCATTCTTTGTTTCACAAAGGCTATCATTTTCCCTCCTACCCTCTCTATACCAAGCACAGTGCCAGATTGGAAGAATTGTTTCATTTGATAAAAAGGCCACGATCATGCAAATCATTCTATATTATACAAGTTCAGGTTTCCTCTAAATTGAAGCTAGAGTGGAACCTACTCTATAGATGCTATTAGCTCAGATACTGTTAGAATTTCTCTATCCAGAACACAAAAATCTAGCCTTTCCTGAAGTTACCTGGTAGGCACAATGTTACTGATTCTGATCCTTTTAATTAAATTAAAAAATTTTAAAAAAAATGAATTTTTTTAAAAGGAGAAAAAGAGTTTTTGTCTCTTGAAAATGTTAAGTAAAAAAATAATTGATGCAAATGAAATCCAATCAAGTTCTAAAATATCCTGGTCTTTTGCACATGGCTATATTTACATAGCTCTGTATTTATTCCCATATATTCAGCAGTATAGGTGGAATGAGGTAAAAGTTATTTAATTTCATTTTACTTCCTCTCCACCCCCCTCAATTGTCTCCTTCCTTCTTCTAATTCCACAGAATCATTGAAGTTCAAAGTTGGAGAACACTTAGGGCATCAGATATAATCCATCTGAAAACTTCCCAAAAAGGGATACCCACTACTTCCAGAGGCATCCCATTCCACTTTTGAGGTAGGCTCATAGACTTTGAGTTGTAGAAGTCTTTAGATATCATTTTGGTGAACCCCCTAATTTTTTTTACAAATGAAGGAACTGAGGCACAAATAGCTTGATTGTGAGCACATAAATAACAAGATGGGGATGATACAAAATTTTTTGTGATCATGGTCCTGGAATACCATCTAAAACATCTATTTAAATATAAATCTGGTCCAATCTAATTGAGGATATAAACATTACTGAATGTTCCGAATTTGAGCTTTGAAAAGTCCAGGATTGTCTAATCCACAAACCTCATTTTGCTAGGGAAAGCCCAGAGAATTTAAAAGACTTGTTTGCTCCCAATTAATGTTCTACATTCAGCCATATTTATATGAAAAATACATGACAATCTTGATTCTAGTGGATTCATGATGAAACATATGATTTTGTCTTCATGGAAAGGTGGTATTATGGATTCAGAAAACTAACTTAACTTTTAGAAATGGCTAAACATGCTGGTTTGGTATGCGAGACTACTTTCTTTTTTATAAGGGATAATTCTGGAGGAGTGTTGTATTAGAAACATAAAAATTGTAATAGGGGAAAATAAAGCTATTTGTTAAGTCAATGTTGGAAATCAGGACTTCATTTCATTCTTTGCTTCTAATAAATCAAGATGTAAAAGTTACCTTTGGGTGATTTTAACTTTGATTCTTTGGAGACTATATGATTCCATGACTTGCAGTCAGATAACATCATCAGAATACTAGATTAAAAATGAGGGACTTTTGTTTCAGTGAGAAGTTTAATGTGTCTAAAAGAAAATTATATTTTCACAGTCTACTTTCAGTTTAATTCCAGGTACCTACTCATTGTCCATTTTTAGCATCTACCACACACTAATGTACTGATTAGAGGCTGTAATAATAATAATAATAATAATAATAATAATAATAATAACAATAAAAGATTATGAACAGAGAATTAAGTATAAGTGATGGAAAAGTTGTCATCAAAGAAAAGGGGTAAAGATGTGAATAGTCACAAAGTGAAATCAAAGAATTATGAAAGCATGGTCAATGTGTTCTTTTGTATCATCATAATGTAAAAAGAAGTCAACATTTCTAAGTATTAAAAATGTTTTTAATTAAATTTAATCCAAATATGCATCACTCCAATTTTTAATCATTTCTCCTAGCTCACAGCAGCACAGTATTTCAATTAAAATATTTTTATTAAATTTCTACTATTTTCCAAGCACTATTCTAAGAGCTGAGGATACAAAAAATTAGGGGAAAGATGGTTCCTGTCCTCATGGAGTTTATAATTAAAGATGGATTCCTGTAAAGGACCTAAAAGGTCTGTTTATTCCATCTCTTTTTCTTTCAACAATTAGGAATTGAGGCCTATACACATTTAGTGACTTATTGTATAGATAATAAGTGGCAGAGCTGGTATTTGAATCCAAGTCTTTTACTTTTACAAGTTGGCATATATCCAGATTAACTGAAAAGCTCAATTAACTGATTATCACTTGATAGGGTTTCTAATCATCTTCCTCTATATGTAGTCTAGCTTGTCTAGATTTTTTTCTGAAAATAGAAAATTGAGCATTAAAGTGATACTTCAAATCTTGGAGTTATTTTAATTAAAGCCAAGCTTTTATTAGCTTTTTTATTGCCAAATAATTTCAATGTCATGTGATGAGTTTATGGTCCCCAGAATTCCAATAATCTGGAAACATTTGTACCCTGATGAAAATTTATCAATGTTTGGCTAATAGTCCCTGACTGTCAAGGTTTTTTTTTAACCTTTGTCTGTCATCCCTCCCTGCTTTGATAAACTTCCATATATGTGTTTAATAACATTTATTAAAAGAAACATTGAATGCCACAGAGATAGAGACATTCCTTAGGCATTAGATAAATCATTAAAATCCATTTAAACATAATATAATTATTCTCTTATCTATTTTTGTGGTGACTTTAACCAGTTCCATGATTGCAGCTTAGCTTTTTTAGAAATGACTGAAATATAATAAACTTCATTCCAGCTCCTGATTTTAAATTTGTGTGTGTTTATACTTTAAATGGATTTCCCTCATAATTCCAAATTTTGGATTTTGTCCTTTTAATCTATAATTGCAAATATATTTTATGAGTAGTATGTATACTAACATTCAAGATTATAATTATTCTTTAAGAATGTCAGAAACAGATAGCCAGTAGTTATATGAAACTCTTAGTGTTTAGCAAATTGCTCAAGGATCAACCTTGATCCTTTCCTTCCTAGTCAGAGCTCCAAACTCCTAATTGCTGGTTTGGAATAAAAATGAAAGTGTTCCAGATCCCATCTATTTGCTGTGGGTACTTTTGTTTCAGACTCTAGGCTTTCCTGGTTTACTGTAACCCTTATCTCTGAGCATCCATGTGTATCCTTTCTGATCAGACTTTCCTTTCTAGACCACTTAGTGCATGCAAACTTCTAGATCTCTTTATGTAGACTGAGGCTGGTAAAATGCAATTATGTTAATTTGTCTTGAATTTCTCAACTATTTCTCAGTTTCATAGTTTTTTTTAATAGCTAGATGAGTTTTAAGAGACCTGTGCTTTATTCCTTCTTCTCACTCTGACATTTTGAAGAGAATCTGATGAAAATTTCTGCTTTTTTTCCTACAATATCAATTAGCCTTCTGCATGGGAAAACTTGCCATTTTTCCTAACAATCATGAAACCATTTCTTTATTTCTGGATCAAAACCATATGCAAACCATGCCCTACCTAGTCAAGAGAAACTATTCAATTTTTGAATTCTCATATCAGGCCCAAATAGACCAGATTGAAGACCAAGTAAAATAAAATTTTAGTCTTCTTTATCTAGCAAGTCACAAGACCATGTTTTATATCACTTTTTATGAAACCATCCAGCAGATTCATCTATCTTGGTAACTGCCCAATCATATGTATTATCCTTCATCCACCTTTTTAATCCTTTGATTTTGATGTAGTAAGCAAATCAATTATACCATTGCTTTAGGAAAGGCTATGCCAAGTGATTTAGTGTCATTGAAATGAATGCTTAATCCCTGAAATAACCCTTACTTCCTTATACCTCATAACTACTACTGTATTTTTTCCTTTTTTTAAAAAATAATTTTTATTTTTTAGAAAAGTTATCATGTTTACATGATTCCTGTTCTTACTTTCACCTTCACCTACTGACCTCCTCCCCCCACCACCATAGCTGATGTGCATTTCCCCTGGTTTCAACATATGTCATCAATCAAGACATTTCCAAATTGCTGATAGTTGCATAGGTGAGGTAGTTTCAACTCTACATCCACAATTATGTCCACCTCAACCCATGTGTTCAAGCAGTTACTTTTCTTCTGTGTTTCCTCTCCTATAGTTCTTCCTCTGAATGTGGGTAGGGTTCTTTTCCTTAAGTCCCTCTGAATTGCTATGGATCATTTCATGGCTGCCAGTACAGAAGTCCATCACAGTCTATTTTACCACAGTGTATTGGTCTCTGTGTACAATGTTCTTCTGACTCTGCTCCTTTCACTCTGCAACAATTCCTGGAGGTCTTTCCAGTTCACATGGAATCCCTCCAGTTCATTATTCCTTTTAGTGCAATAATATTCCATCACCAGCATATACCACAGTTTGTTCAGCCATTCCCCAATAGAAGGGCATAACCTCGTTTTCCAGTTTTTTGCCACCACAAAAATCAGGGCTATAAATATTTTTGTACAAGTCGATTTATCTATGATCTTTTTGGGGTACAGACCCAACAATGGTATGGCTGGATCAAAGGGCAAGCAATCCTTTCTAGCCCTGTGAGTGTGTTCCAAATTGCCATCCAGAATGGTTGGATCAGTTCACAACTCCACCAGCAATGCATCAATGTCTCAACTTGGCCACATCCCCTCCAACATTCTATATTCTCCCCTACTATCATTTTAGCCAATCTGATAGGTTTGAGGTGATAACTCAGCTCTGTTTTGATTTGCATTTATCTAATTATTACAGATTTTGAGCACTTTCTCATGTGCTCATTGATAGTCTTGATTTCTTTATCTGAAAATTGCCCATTCATGTCCCTTGCCCATTCATCGATTGGGGAATGGCTTGATATTTGAAACAATTGATTTAACTCCTTGTATATTTGAGTAACTAGGCCCCTGTCAGAGCTCCTTGTAATAAAGACTTCCTCCCAATTTATTGTTTCCCTTCTGATTTTGGCTGCACCATTTCTGCCTTTACAAAAGCCTTCCAATCTAGTACAATCAACCATTCCATTGACATTCAGAGTTATAATTATCAGTTGTGTATTCCCCAACATTTTAGTATCCTCCCTTAGTTCTACTCCTTCTTCTTAGGCTATTTCCTTTTAAACCAGTGATTTGTTTTAAACCAGTAACCCTTGTCCCCTCCCTTGATTTACTACCCTTTCTACCCCTTCCCTTATTATTCCCCTCTTTTTTTAAAGCCTAATGAATTCCTTCTCCATTCTCCTCCCCTCCCTTTTTTGACCTCTCCACTCCTCTCCTCCCCTTGGTTTATCCCTTCTGACTTTCTGAGTATGGTTAGATAGAGTTCTATATCTCAATGGATATAGCTACTCTTCCCTCTCAGGGTTAATTCCACTGAGAGTAAAGTTTAAATATTACCTCTTAATGTTCTCTTTCTCTCCTTCTTATAATAGTATTTGTCCCCTCCCCCTTCCCATGCCCTCTTTGTGTGTAATAGAATATCCTATTTTTCTTATTCATTCAAGTTTCTCTTGGTGTCCTCTACTATTCACCCCACTCTTTCCCACCCACCCCTTATCATCTTAGACCATTTAGTACTCCAACCTCTCCCTGTGAATAAGTCTTCTAATTACTATAATAGTGGATACTATAATAGTGAAGAGAGTTCACTACAGAGAATTACACATAACAATTCTCCATATAGGAATACAAATAAATAGATCTTATGGAAGTCCTTAAAGAGGCAAATTTAAAAATAAGAGATTTCTTTCTTTCCCTCCTATTTCTTATTTACCTTTTTTCATGTTTCTCTTGGTCTCTGTGTTTGGATATCACAGTTTCCATTTAGTCCTTGCCTTTTCTGTGCAAATACTTGGAAATCTTCTATCTTGTTGAATGCCTGGAAGTATATAGTCAGTTTTGATGGGTAGGTGATGCTTGGTTGTAGACCCAGTTCTCTTGCCTTTCTGAATATCATATTCCAAGCCTTGAGGTCTTGTAGTTTAGAGCCTGCCAGATCCTGTGTGATCCTGATTGGTGCTCCTTGATATCTGAATTGTCTCTGGCTTCTTGTAAAATTTTTTCTTTTACTTGGAAGCTCTTGAATTTGGCTATTATATTCCTGGGGATTGTCTTTTCAGGATTAAGTGTAGAGGGTGATCTATGGATCCTTTCAATGTCTATATTGCCCTCTTGTTGTAGAACTTCAAGGCAATTTTGCTGAATAATTTCCTTTTGTATGGATTCCAAATTTCTATTAATTTCTGCTTTTTCAGGAAGACCAATGATTCTCAAATTATCTCTTCTATACATTTTCTCTTGATCTGTCAATTTCTCAGTGAGATATTTCATGTTTGCTTCTATTTTATCAGTTTTAGACTTTACTTTATTTGTTCTTATTTTCTTGAGAGATCATTGGCTTCTACTTGCCCAATTCTTGTCTTTAGAGACTGATTTTCTGCTACATTCTTTTGATTTTCCTTTTCAATTTGGTCTATCCTGTTTTCCAGGTGTTTGATTTTGGTCTCCAATTTGCTCATCAATTCTTTTGATTTGGGGGTATCTTTTTCTAATTGCCCAACTCTAGCCTTTAGAGACTGGTTTTTGGCTATAATCTTTTGGTTTTCTTTTTGAATCTGGTCTGTTTGGATCTTCAAGGCTTCCAGCTGGTCATTTCTGGACTTTAATTTGCTCATCAATTCATTTGATTTCTGAGCCTCACTTTCTAATTGCTAAATTCTGCCTTTTAAACTGTTATTTTCTTGCCAGTTCTCTACCATCTTTCTCATAATCTCACATTCAAACTATTCAGGAGCTTGTGACCAGTATTCATTTTTTTGGGAATGTTTGGATATGATTACTTGTTTATTCTCCTCTGCTGTTTGCTCTGTTGTCTGGATTTTTTCTGTGTAAAAGTTGTTGAGTGTTAAAGATTTCTTCTTGATATTTCTCTTCTGGGGTTCTTGTCTCTGGCTTGCCATTGTTAGCCCAGTGCCCTCTAAGCTTTATCCTCATGCCCAGGGTCTGTCAGTGCTCTTTGGGCTCCTGACATCTCAGGTGTAGTTGTTCTCAGGGTCAAGCCTCCTGGTGGTCCCCTTGCTTGTTCCTCTGCCTGAAGCTCCTTTAACAGTCTCAGGGAGCTGCTTCCACAGTCCTGCACCCTTCAGCACTGGGTCCCCACCCAAGTTCCACACCTTTGCTCAGGATCCGCGTCTGCAGCTGCCACTGCTCCTGTGCTCAGGGTCTGTGTTCAAAGTCCATGTGTTCTTTAGCGTCTTGGGGTCTTAAGTCTTGCTGCTCTCAGGAATAGGTACCTGGTGACACCAGGTATCTGTCAAGGACTTAATAGATGCCCCAATTTTGCTCTAAGTCTTTTGCGCTGGCTTTGGCCTTGTAGGTGGTGTGTGCGAGGGAGGAGGTTGCTCAGCTCTCCCATTTTAGTAGAGGTATTTCACCCCCTTACAGCATGGAAATACCCCGATCCCACGTACCTTCAATGCTGCACCCTGTTGTGGGGCCTCTTTATTCATCTGGATTTGTTTTTATGTCCCCTTGAGCAGTCTTATATGTGTGGGTTAGGAGAGGTTAAGCAGTTGCTTTTTACTCTGCCGCCATTTTAACCTGGAAACTGTTTTCTCCTTTTATTAGAACATAATAGAAATGGTACTGAGGGCAGGGTTTATCTCAGTTTTTGAAGTTGTACCCTTATACTTAACACAGTACCTGACACATTTTCAATACTTAATAAATCCTTTAGATTCATTCATTCCATAAGTGTTGATATTTTAATGTTAAAAAATCAGTGCTAAGTTTCTATAATTTGTCTTCCTTGAAATATAATGAATCTGCTCTCTAACTTTATACAAAGTTGCTCCTAACTCTCTTATGCGGTCCAGACCAGGATTCTATTTTTTTTCTTTAGTTGAATCATTAGTTGATACTTAAAGTTTCTTTTGTTTAAAGCAATATAATAAAAAAAAAACCTTTATAACTGTCAACAGAAAAAAAACACAAGCCTAAATATATTTATTTTAATTTTATGTTGATCTTTTTTGTTTGTTTTTTTCTTTATACCACCAGATAAAAATGTTGGAAATGTCACATCCATTCCTTCATTTCTTTACTTGAAGAGAAATAATTTTGATTCTGAGAAATATAAATTCATTTTTTCTCCATTTGCAGAACCAATAACATTCAGAACATTTGTACTGGATTCTCTTTCATGGAATTAACACAAAGCTCATTTATTTTGGTTCAATCGGAATAATTTTGGTATGATAGTGACAATATCCAAATTTCTTTTCAGGAAATAAACATTGATTTTCATTTTCATTTAATTTTTTCATAGTACTTTATATCTTTGTTTATGTTTATTTTGTTTGTTCACTAAAAAACACAATTTTGGTGATAGAAAAGTCTATATATCCACTAATTTGGAAAAAGGTAAACAAAACTTGGTTCAAGGACATAATGGAATGTTATTACATTATAAGTAATTGCAAATATGAATAATTCCAGGAAACACAGTAAATTATACAACAAAGTAAAAGGAAAAACAATATACATAATAACAACAAAAATGAAAGAAACTGAATGCCATGAAATAATAATGACCAAGCTTAATCCTAGAAAATATTTAAGAAAATATACCGTCCCCCATCTTTGAAGAGGTGGGGAATTATGCAAATGGAAAACTCCAAATGCTATCAGATAAGTTTGATGTGTTAGTTGACCTTGCTAAACCCCTTCCTTTAAAAATCATCATTTTGCATATTTATTTTTTTAATTTAGAATATTTTTCCATGGTTACATGATTCATAATCCCCCCCATACCAGCCTTTCTTTCCTCCCCTCTCCCAAATATGATAAGCAGTTGCACTGGTTTTTACCTGTATCATTTTTCAATGCCTATTTCCGTGTTTTTCATCTCTGAAGTAATGTGATCCTTGAACATCAAAACCCCAATCATATCCCTATCACATTCATTTTACATATTTAAAAAAGTCCAGATATCTATGTAATCTTTTCTCTAGAATAAACATAGCCAATTTATTGAACAGTCTTCTTAAGTGCTTTTAAGTCAATCTATTGCACTGATGACCTTTTCCTTGACATTATGTAACTTGTCAATTATCTCCATAAACTATGGTGTCCAAAAATGAATACATTACCGATATGATCTGACTAGGGCAATGTGCAATAAAATTACGCCTTCCTTTCTTCTTGACACTATAGGTCCATTAATTCATTACACATATATATATATATAAATATATATATATATATATATATATCTTACTTTTCCTAGTGGTGTTTAGCAATTTCTGCAGCCCCTATGACAAATTATTTTGGATGTCCCTTTTAGATCCCAGCAGAAAGATTTGCATGTGGTAAGCAACATTTATTTAAATAAGTATTCATGGAATTATGTCTTGAGAGTATTTATTAAAGAAATTGAGCAATGTTAAAATACTCATATCCTCTAGTGATGGTACAGATAAGAACTGGGTTGAATCAAATTAAAAAGATTTTGTCGCTAGTGAAATGATTAGCTCTTTGTGCAGGTCCCATGACTTATATTGATTTGTATGTGCCCTCCAGGATGCAACAGGAGGTTTTGCATATGGTAGGCAATATTTATTTAAATATCAAATATTTATTGAATCATGCCTTTAGAGTCTGTATTAGCTAAGTAATTGAACGATGTTAAAATAAGCTTATTCTTTGGTGATTTCACAAATATATAATGGGTTCCAAAAAATTAAGAGGAAGTTGTTGGCAAATAAATAAGTAAATAAATAAATGTTTTCCAAGGCTTATTTTTGAAAAAGCATTATGGAGAACTTACAAATTGTTTAAAAAAAAGCAAGAACTGGAAGGAGTACTAGTGTTTATAGTTGCAGAACAGCAGGTTACCTAGTTATAGTCCCCAGATATATGAGAAGTACTAGTACTTGTGGTTGCAGGCTGTATAGGTCCCTTTCTGGGTAAATACCAGAATAGAGGCCAAGAGAACACTGCCCAAACCCTCCTTGAATCATATGACATTGGAAGCACTGAAAACTTAAAGACCTCCTGAACTGCCTTTGAAAACAGCAGCATAATAACATGAAGCTTGGAAAAGTGCCTCCTCCATACTGGGAACATATTTGAACTTAAAAAATAAAACAAGAAAAAATTAAACAAGAAATAGACTGGAAAATGAGGAAACATAAAAAATCCCTGACGATAGAATTTTACTGTGATAACCAAGAAGATCAAGACAAAAACTCTGAAGAAGACAATGAAGTCAAGATATCTACAAAGAAAGTTTTGAAGGAAATAATATGTGTGTGTGAATGAGACACAAATTCAAGAAGAGTTCCTAGAAGTTCCAAAAATTATTTTAAAAATCAAATTAGAGTGGTGGAGAAAAAAAGTTTAAAAATGAGAGCAAATGAAGAAAATTATTTAAAAACAATTTTTAGTTTTGTAAAAATAAAAGCAAATTATTGGTGAAAAACCTTAAAAATAGAATAGGCTAAATGGGAAAAAATGTACAGAATTTTAGTAATGAAAATGACTCCTTAAAAAGCAGAATTGACCAAATGGGAAAAGTGATACAAAAATCTCACTGAAGAACTTTTTAAAAAATTAGAATTGGTTTAGCATTCTATCTGCCAAGACAAACACAGGAATTATATTAACACAATTATAAAGCACTTTTTACACAATTAAAACTAGCTCTAAATAATTAGAAACACATTAATTGCTCCTGGGTAATGTTGTGAGGAAGATTAGTTAGTAATTAAGTATTAAGGTTGACCTAGCAGGAAGGACTGGAGCATTCCAAGATAGAATGAAGGAGCAGGAAGTGGCTTGTGCCCTGAGAGAGACTCCATTAGGGGTTGGCACAAAATGTTGTTAGCCCTGGGAGATCTCAGACCTGCATCCTGATTTCCCTGGGATCCTGAGTGGTGGTGGCATCTAGCAACTGGACAAGAACTACAGAGCAGCACCAGGTGGAGGAGGAGTTTGGGAGCTGGTGGACAGTATTTCAAGCATACTCGCTATACTTGGATACCTTGGACCACCTTGGCTTTTGACATCCTGTGATCATCTGTGGATTACTGTGAGAACCCCAAAGCCACCCTCAGCCTTTAGCTGTGCTAGTCAAGCCTGGCTGGAACCAGGTTTGAAGCAGCCTCCCAGAGACTCCAGAACAGCTCCTTTATGCCCAGCTTGGCCTAAGTCAATTAGTATTAGAGAAGTTAAGTCCTCCCCCTTGCCCTGTGGTTTTGCCCATTAGGTTTTAGAGTAGAATCCCCTATCCCACCTTTTATTTGAACATAATTAAACCTGTTAAAACCTTTTACCTTGCCTGCTGGTTTCTAAGACTCTGGCCTAGTGGTGAGCTGGTGACAGTTGGTGACATTCTTGTCACTTATCAGCAGCTTAGTTGTTTACTCTGGTCTCCCTATCCTGGTCCAGTATCTCCTTCAACCCAGTGCGTGTACCCACAACCATTTAGATTATATTGTAACATCCCTGGTGCCTCCGTATTTTTAACAGTAAAATGAGCTAATATAATAAAAATGACAATGCTACCCAAAGTAATCTACTTATTCAGTGCCATGCCTATCAAACTACTAAAGTCATCAAACCATCAACACAATATAGTACTGACTAGAGGACAGAAGAGTGGATCAATGGAATAGACTAGGGATGAATGACCTCAGCAAGCTAGTCTTATATAAACTTAAAGACAATGGCTTTAGGGACAATAATTCACTATTTGACAAAAACTGCTGGAAAAATTAGAAAACAGTATGGGGAAAATTAGGTTTAGATCAACATCTTACAACCTATATCAAGATAAATTTAAAATGTATAAATGACTTAAGTATAAAGAGTGAAATCATAAAAAAATTAGGTGAACATAGAGTAGTATGCCTGTCAGATCTGTGTGAAAGGAAGGAATGTAAGACCAAGCAAGAGATAGAGAAAACTGAAAAAGGTAAAATGAATGATTTTGATTATATCAAATTAAAAAGGTTTTGTACAAACAAAACCAATACAACCAAAATTAGAAGGAAAGCAACAAACTGAGAGAATATTTTAATAACAAAATGCTCTGACAAAGGTTCAATTTCCCAAATATATAAGGAACTAAGTCAAACCTACAAAAAATCAAGACATCTCCCAAAAGACATGAATAGGTAGTTTTCACATGAAGAAATCAAAACTACCAATAAGCCCATGAAAAAGTGTTCTAAATCCCTCATGATTAGAGAAATGCAAATTATAAGAAATCTGAGGTACTACCTCATACCTAGCAGATTGGCCAATGTGACAGCAAAGGAAAGTGACAAATGTTGGAGAGGATGTGGCAAAATTGGGACACTAATACACTGCTGGTGGTGTTGTGAGGTGGTGCAGCCATTCTGCAGGACAATTTGGAATTATACACAAAGGGTCTTAAATAACTGCCTGCCCTTTGATCCAGCCATACTACTGCTATGTTTGTGCCAACTAAGAGATAATAAGGAAAAAAGACTTGTACAAAAATATTTATAGCCACAATCTTTGAGGTGGCAAAAATTTGGAAAGTGAGGGTGTGTCCATCAGTTGGGGAATAGCTGAATAAATTGTGGTATCTGATAGTGATGGGATACTTATGTGCTGAAAGGAATAAAGAAATGGAGTAATTCCATGTGATCTGGAAAGGCCTACAGGAATTGTTGCAGAGAGAAAAGAGCAGAACCAGGAAAACATTGTACCATTATACACAGAGACTGATACATTATGACATGATTGAATGTAATATACTTTTCTAATAGCAGCAATTCAATGACCCAGTGCAATCCAGAGGAATTTATGATAAAGAACTCTATCCACAACCAGAGAGAGAACTTTGGAACCAGAAATACATTAGAAAAACCTATGATTGATCACATAGTTCAATATGGATGTGATTAGGGTTTTGATGTTAAAAGATCACTCTACTGCAAATATGAATAACATGGAAATAGGTTTTGAACAATGATACATGTATAACCCAGTGGAACTGCTCTTCAGCTTTGGGAGGGGGAAGAAGAGGGAGAGAATCATGAATCATATAAACATGGAGATATTTTCTAAATAAAAAAAAATTGAAAAAATTAGAATTGGGTAACTGTTAGCTGATGACTCCATGAAACAGCAAGAAAAATTAAAATACAGTCAAAAGAATGAAAAATAAATGCATGTGTGAAATATCTCATTGGAAAAACAACTGACCTGTAAAAATAGGTTGAGGAGCAATAATTTAAGAATGGAATACCTGAAAGCCATGATAAGAATAAAGCTTAGACATTATAATTCAAGAAATTATCAAGGTAAACTGCAATCTTAGATCCACAAGGTAAAATTTTAAAAATAGTTGAAGTAATCTACAGATCACATTAGGAAAGGGATACACAAATGACAACTGTTAAGAATATAATAGTCAAACTGAACTCCTAACAGGTCAAGTAGAAAATATTGTCAAGAAGCCAGAAAAAAATCCCCATTTCAAATATTATAGAACCAGAGTAAAGATCATAATGGAATTAGCAGCATCCATATTAAAGGAGTGAAAGCAAAGGAATCAATCTAATGTGACCTCTACCCCAGGAACAAGGTAAGGGTGAGGGTAGAGCAAAAAAATACTAAGTTACACTAGTTACAGGGAAGACCAATCTCCCTAATGAAGATTGATGCAAAAATTTTAAATAAAATATTAGCAAGGAAATTACAATATTATTCCACAATAAGCAAAATTATATAAATCAATTGTTTGAAATAAAGTAGATGATATTAAGTTCTTTGGCATCAGCTAACTTTGTAATGTTGAGGTTTATTTTAGTATCACTCAATATAAGTTAATGCTCTAGATTATAACCAAAATATAGGACATAATTTCACTTCTTAAGAGTAACAAGAAAATATTGTTCCCCTATAACTTGAGATTTTGAAACCAAAACATTATTATCATTAGACTTTTGAAAAATTGCCACCTATCATTTTATAGATATAACTTCCTGCAGAGACCATACTTTGATGGAGAAGTAGGTATAAGTAAAATATTAGCAAAATCTAAAGCTTATTTGGTATAATTCCCTTTGATCACAGTTTGAAGCTACTTTTCTCACATGAGGCAAATGTTTGTTTTTTCAAATCATCACTGAAATAGAAACATGTCCCCTTATAGCTATAAATGACAAGATTTTCTCATTTCTGCACATAGTTTCCTCACACTTGAAAATAAATCATTTAACTTAATGGCAACTTTCTGAGCCTCTGCACTGTCCCAGATTCTTGTTACCAAATTCAGGTCATGCTTTCCTCTTCTTTTCCAAAAAACAGATTGCACAGTACATACTTAATTTAGTTGAAGCATGACCACACTAGCATCACACTTGCTATTAGTGGTTAGTAGTGCCACCTCCCATTGATCTGTTCAGTTAAGGACTATGAGTCATTTTCCCTGCTTTAGAAAGCCTCTTCTTGGAAGCTAAATTAATACATAGATGAATTGCTGATGCTGGAATTTGTATAGTACTTCAAAGTGCCTTATGCATTTTTTCAAGCTAAATAATCCACAAGCTAACCTTGGGAAAAAAACCTTATTTCTAGTATTTTACATTTCTTAAAACTGTTCCTGACATTTGAAATTCTTTTCCAAGGACACAAGTGGAAGCACAAACATGAGCCAATTTGAAAATGCATCCTTGGGCTCAGATCACTGGACAAGAAATGCCAATTTTTTGATAGCAGATCTTCCTGTATTTGAATAAAATAGTCTTTTCTGATGCATATGGAAAACATCATGCTTTGTGAGACCTATGATGTTCATAAATTAGTATAGTTTATGAAGTTTAGTGGGCCACAAACAAATAACTGAGGAAATGGGACCACAGGGTGATTCTGCATCCTTCTCTAATTTCTTTTCATTTTTCACAGCTATTAGGAGAGACTTAGAGGCGGGAAGAGTAATTAGTGAAGATAATACATGTTCTGGTAGGCAGAGCTGGAATATCAAATGACTTTTATGGTTTGTTTAAGAGAGGCTTTATCACTATTTAAACAAGACTGTTCACTCCTGGTTCTTTTGAAAAATTAAAATTTTGCACAAATCTAGACAGGTTAGCAGTTACAGCTGCCAGTATGACATACTTCCCAGTAACACACAGAACTAATGTCCTTTCCACACTTGGAGGGATGTTTCCATGGCAACTGTAACTACAAGTATTCAAATGAAATCTTTTTTTTTCTCTCCATGATCCTCTCCCCCACTTTCTTTACCCATCTCCTCCTCTCCCATCTTCTGACATTAAACAAATTATTTTTGAAAATGTTGTACGTTGGTTTTAAGGAGACTTAAATGTGCCAGTTGTCTGAGCTGGCTCACTTCTCAATTTCCTCTGTTCTACCTTATCTAAAACCGCCTGGAGCTCTCCAGGGTACTGGCTAACCCATTTATTACATCCAATGCTATGTACACAGGATAAGCTATGGAGAATGAAAGTTAGTTTGAGGGGAAGTGGAAGACCCAAAACAGTCTTTTCTTTAATAGAGGCTCCCAAGAGATGCAGCCTGTAGAATGTTTACAACATAGGAGCAGTTTTCCAAAGAAGTTCTGTCCTCCTTGCTGAAGATAAAGCACAGAATGGAGGCTTTGCTGCTCACAGCCAGTGTGGTAACACCTAACTTGATTTATAGCCAGGAGGTTTGGGCATTGATAAGCCTGAAGCTGAGCTGTCAATATTTGGCATATGATAAAGGAGAAAGCAATTGACAACTATTAGCTTCCCAGGAGCAATCTGAGCTTGAGTAGATTGGCTATAGGGATTGAGTCAAAACAAAAATCAAGCGGCCATTGTCAAGCTCATTTAGTTCTTTGTAGATATGCTTATCTTTATTGGAAATAATTTCACACTAGTACAGAATAGAAAGAAAGAAATCCTAAGTCTCATTTCTTTCATCTATAAAGTGAGGAAATAGAATTTGATTATTCTGATGTCCTATCCAGTTCTAACATTATAGGTTGTTTAAGATATCAGAACATTCAAGAAAACCAAATACCAACTATAAGGATTGTGATACTGTGGACACCACACTGAATCAGTTCCCACTTAAAAAAACAAACATTTTTTTTCTTTTTCAACATTTTATTTCCCCCAAATAAATGTAAAACATTTAAAACCTTTTTTTCCTTTACATATTTTTTTGTTTCTATCTTCCTGAGATGGTAAGCAAGCTGAGATAGCTTTTACATGTGCAATCAGTTAAAACATTGTAAGGATGGGGGATGGGACAAAAAGAGGCAGAAGAAGGCAGGAAAGTCCACCCTGGCCCCCACAATTCGCCCCTGAGACACCCGCTTCCCCCAAGCTGATCCAGCCCCAGGACTTCTTTGCTTTCATACCAACTGCAATTGCTGTAATCATCTCATTCCTCCACTTTTATTATATTATTACAACATTTTTTCCATATTAATCCCTCTGTGGAAGAAAACTTAAATTAAAAAAAATGAAGAAGGAAAGTGAAAAATAGTATTCTTTGGTCTCAGTTCATAATCCATCAGTTCTTTCTCTGGAGACAAATGATTTTTTAAAATTCTGAATCTTTGGGGATTGTCTTAGATCATGATATTGTTTAGAATACCTTAAGTTATTTGTAGTTGTACTTCATACAATATTGCTGATACAATGTACAATGTTCTCTTGGTTCTGCTCATTTCACTCTGCAACAGTTTGGGAAAGTCTTTCCAGGATTTTCTGAAGTCACCCTGCTTGACATTTATTATAGAATAATGTACTCCATTACAAACATGCAGAATTACTTGTTCAATTCCTCAATTTTTGGGCATCCTCTCCCTTTATAATTCTTTGCCACCACAGAAAGAGCTCCTTAAAATATATTTTTACAAATACATTGTTTTCCTTTTTTTATCTCTTTGGGATACCGACCTTTTATTGCTGGGTCAAAGGGTATGCATTTTGGGTATAGTTTCAAATTGTTCTCCAGAATGATTGAATCAGTTCACATCTCCCCCTATAGTGCATCAACAATTCAATTTTACCACATCCTTTGCAATACTTGCTACTTTCCTTTTCTGTTATAATATCCAATTATCTTTCTGAGGGTACAATATAGAATATCTTCCCAAGATCATGTGTGGATGGGTGAGGTTAGGGAGAATGAGAAAACACCATTAGGTCACAAATTAGGAGCATATTTAGGGGCAAAGCTTATTCTGGAAGGGAATCTTATTCTTTGGGAAGGGGAGGGTAATCATTTTATTTTTATTCACATATCAATTCAGTTCAATAATCACTTCTCATATCTTTGTCAGGCATGACACTAGACACTAAGAATATAAAAGAAACATGAAACAATGCTCAATTTCATAAAGTTTTCATTCCAGAGGGGAAAAAACCATGTTCAAAGATGCGAATTCAAAATAAGAACAAAATAAATACAAATTAATTTTCTTTTTTAGATAGGATTGGGAGGATAGACAAATGCAGAAATAAAAGAAAGTATTCTTACATGAAGTGCCACATGACTAAATCTTTAAAAGAAGTTAAGGATTTCTAAAAGGTAGAAGTGGGAAAACCGCCCTTTGAATCATGCTGAATGACATCAACCAGTCACTGGCAATGGAGACGTAGTAGGTAAGAGAGGCTTTTTCATCAAAATATGTTCTGCAAACTTTCAAAATGATAGAAAAAATGCAGCAACAGCAAGAAACCAACACAGACTATTTTACTTAAAAAGAATTTTTATATAAAAAAGCATTTTAAAACTCCTGACAGAACATCTTCCTAAGTTAATTTAAAAAAACTCATTGGGAAAAGGGCAACTTTCTTGAGTTTTCAAAACATTAAGTATATTCCTTATGCATCCAGACAAATTCCCTATGTTTAAATAGCCTACTAGGTATGTGATGTCCAAATTATATTTGAAAAGATAGTACTTTGTTGTCATTGTGTTTGCAAAATTTTATTCCTCTTGTTTTGTTTTAATTAGAACTTAAAATCATTAGACACTACAAATAATAAAGGATACAAGGAGTGAAGGGAATCATCATTTATTAGGCCAAAATCACATATTAGTAAAGGGAAAGAAGGAATGAAAAAATCATTCATTTAGTACCTGCTATGTGTGTGTATAATCTGTGTTCAGTGTTTTCTACCAATTTGATAAAATTTGATCCACAGAACAACCCTGAAAAGAAGGTGCTATTAATATGCCCATTTTACAGTACAGTAAACTGAGACAAACAGTGGTTCAGTAACTCATCTTGGATCACACTACTATTAATTACCTTTGACTGGATTTGAACTTGGGTCTTTGTGTATATTGCCCCAGTGCCCTCTATTAAAGTACCTAGCTAACAATTGCATGGCTTCTTAGATACTATGTGATAAAATTAAATTACGAGTTGTCATCACTTTTCTTTGCTAGGATACAGTATTTTAAAATGTAAGACACATTTCCCCTAAAGCCCAGAAGTGCATTCTGTTAGTTAGAAGAAAACTTTAATATCATCTAGTCCAAGGTAAGTTGCTTTATCTACAAGGAAACTGATTGCCAGAGAAATCAAAATATTTTCTTATGATTTTGCAGCAAAATAGTTGCAGTGCAGAGAGTATCACATATTTGAGTGTGGGAAGGTGTATTTTAAATCTTCAAGAAATTCTTCCCCTTTCTATAAATATCCCAACCTATACGTCCTCATTCTATAGAATCTGTTCCTGTGTAATGCCTTTAACCTGACAATAACTGAATGCAATGTGTAATATATGTCTTCCTTATGCACAATAAAGGCCTCCAGATACTCTGGATAATGATGTTAAAGTGATTATATCAAAACCTCAAATTAGCTTTGGATTCATCCATCTGAGTCCTTGTCCTGAATCAGCCCTGGAACCAATCTTCAAGGCACCAACGTGTCTTTACTCCAATGCTCCTGAGGCTGTTCCCAGAACAAAACCCTTTCAAATTCTTAGCCATTCTCTACTGTCCAGAGGCCATCCATATGTTCAACCATTCCTACCTTCTGTAAAGCTGACCTCATTAGTGTTACTGAATTAAAAAATTACCACCTGTCAAAAGCTAGACAAAGAGGGGAGCCAAAACAGTCTAAGTATGTTTTTCCCTTACATATATTCTCTCCAGTCACGTGTAATTCTACTAAACTCATTCTCCAATGGTAAACATATACTCACCCTTTCATACTGTCCCTATCTCAGTGATCATGAATTCTGTTCTCCATCCCCTATTTTGCATTTCCTTTCTATTTCACTATCTCAGTGGAGCACCTTTTTATATCACTAAAAAAAGAAACATTCACTAAATACTTTTCACCTTCTCATTTCATATCTCTCTAATGTTTTCCCTCACTCTATTTTCCTTTATCCTTATCTCAAATGGAAAGGTCTACCCTTTTCCTTGCCAAAAGTAACCCCTCTACCTTCAAGGGCAATTTTTTTTCCATTCCTCTTTCTTTAGCAGATTTCCTCCTTACATTATCCCTATTCTGATTTATTTTCAATCTCTCTCTGACCAGGCAAGTTCCTGTGCGCATACAAATTTACCCATGTCTCCATTTTCTCAAAACAAAATTCTCACCTGATCCTTCCATCCCCATAGATATTATTTTATATTTCTCCTCCATTTTGTGGCTGAACGCCTTATGAATCCACCTACAATTGTTGCTGCCACTTTCACTCTCTTCTAAGCACTACAATCCAGATTCTAATCTCATTTTTTAAACAGAAACTCCTTTATAGTTAACAATTATCATTTAATTGCCAAATTGCGGCCTCTCTGCAATCTTTGACTTCACCAGCAACTTATCTCTCATATTCTCCTCTTTAGATTTTCATCATATTGCTCTCACTTAGTTCTCTTCCTAATCCTCCTTCTTAGTAACATTTTGCTAGGGGGTCACATAGGTCATGTACAGTAACTGTGGAACTGATATTCCACAATGGTCTTGTCATTGAAATTCTTTTCCTTTTCCCTCTATATTAGCCATTGCCTTTCACTTAAGCTCTCTTGGGTTCAATTATCATCAGTATGCAAGTGTGATGCCTCCCTCCTAAACTCTAGGCTCACATATTTCCAATTTCATATTGGACTTCTTGACTTGAGTATTCTTTTTAGAATTCTTAAACTCGACACACACTTGGCACAATGTCTGAGCACATCATATGGTCCTTCATAAGTGTTTATTGACTGACTGAAACAATTTCTTCCAAACCTCCACTTCCTTGGAATTTCCATATTTTTGTCAAGGAAAGCACAATCTTTGTAGTTACCCAGTCCTTCACTCTAGGGCATTATTTTTGTCTTCTCACTCCTGATCACCCCAACATCCAATTTATAGTCATTCTGGAAACTCGAGTTTTAGACATCTTTCTTATGTACCCCTTAGCTCTTAGTACTTCATTACTGAATTATTGCTATATTTCTATATTTTTCTGCTCCGTTTCCCTGCTTCAAGTTTATCTCCAGTTCATCCTCTCCTCAGCTACCAAAGTCATCTTCCTAAAGTATAATTTGTTAATTGATTTTTTGGTGAAAGCCACAACTGATCAGAAATAGTGGCTTAACCATTCACATCTGATTTATGGCTAGCATAGTATAAAATGTTTCATTGCCTTTTATCTCTGTAACAGTTACATATAATTTTCAGAAATGGAAGGGAACTTAGCTGCCATAGACATATAATCTAATGCCTATTTGAAAAAATAATCTCTACTACAATTTACTGAAGAATTAATTAAGCGGGCATTCCTTAAAGAAATTCAGATTCCTGTGCCATTCAATTTCAAAAGTAATTTTGTTGTTGTATTTTGTGAATTTCAATCCTGGAAAGATGTCAACCATTAAAAACTGTATTCCCTTGTAGATTTGTGGATTGTGGTATCTCACCTATACTTTCTCTGAACATTTTCTTTCCCAAAGTCAAAGTTACAAAACAGGTTATGCCAATAATGCTCTTATATTACATATAATAATATATCCCCAATTATAAATTATGCCTAAATTAACTATGTTTCTTTATAGGAATAATTCGTATAATCTCTCTGTCTGTCTGTTTTTTTTTAATTTCACTCTGTCTCTCTCCATCTGTCTCTAAATATATATGCAATGCTACATCTTAAAATGAATATTAATTTCCTGAATTTATTTTCTCCTAAGGTTCTAAGCATTTCCCTTTCAGCAACTCTTTTCTCTTTTTTGGTTATAATCATGTCTAGTCTTGGCAGTTGCTCTCTCATTTTCTCGAACTCCTAAAGGAAGGATTTTCCAATCAAAGAAAGTCAAGAATTTATCAGTTGGTCTGCAATTCATAGAGACCTCCAGCAGATGGGTGATGAATTATAGTCACTTCTCATTATTAAAACACTTCTTCAGTATCAGCTTTATGATCTTCTTCCAGAACTCATTTCCAGTTTCCTCCATTTAGTTATGTAGTCTGTAGAATAATCCCATAATATTTTCTCTAGCTGCTTTTTAAAATTTCTATATTGTACATAATATTGAAATATATTACAGGTATGTTATTCTTTTCATCTAACCCTTTTGGTTAATTTTTATAACAATAAATTATGTTACATACTACTATGTTTTAAATACACACACGTGATGAAAGTTATTATATTATAATAAAATTTTAATTAATCATATTACCTTTATTTTGTGCATTTCTATATGTCATGAATAATATTGCTGTTTTTCTTCCTTTACATTATCTCACTAATTAATGGGGCTCTTTCATATTCTTATTTTTGTTATGTTGTACTTAGTTGAGCAATTCTCCAAGGTAATTTGTTGGTCTCTTTCTTTGACAAGTTTTCTTGACCTCTATTTTTTAAACTCCAACCATTTTCTTTACCACACTATCCTTTCTCTTATTTCTTTTACCTTAGAAATAAGAAATCTCGGTTTTTCACATTATAGTGCATCCCATTAGTGTAAAGAATGAGAACCTAATTTCATCTTATTCATAAGGTTACCATAAGTATGTTTGAATTTAGCTAGAAATTTCTCCAAAAGTTCATGTGCCTACCAGTCTTGAATAAATATATATCTCCCTCTTTTCTAAGCAACATTGTTTTCATTTTGTGGAGCATGGCTAGTCAAGGGTTCTATTTTCAGTTGTCTAAAAGTTTTTGAGTTATTGGTCAAAAAGGGAAAAGAAAAGTTGTCATGCCTAAAAATCCATTCCCAGAGAAGTAGTCTTCACAAATCTGGTAGCAAATGGAGGTAGAGAGATTTAAAGAGAAACCTGAGATGCTTAAGATCATCTTAGTGATATTGAATAGTTATACTACTTTGAGTTGACAACATTTTAAATCCAAAGACTTGATTCCTCAGTTTTTTAAAGTACTTAATGAATGGGTGAAGTCCCCCCCCCCATATTGAGATGTAGTTTAGGATTTTTCTCCCTTAATAGAAGGAACATCAAAATAATTCCATATTCCATGTTACATATATTATGTGAAGAGGTAGCTTTCCATGATATATTTTTTTTTGCTGCAGTGATTAAATTCCACAGCATCATTAAGTATTCTATTTACCCTATATTTGATTTTTATTTTTCTGATGCTGAACTTTGAAGTTTTTGGTGATGAAGCAGACTTAGAAAGCTTTTTTCTCCCTTTGGCTTACAATGAAAGGAAAAGGCATCTTTCAGGGTTTCATTTCAACACATAAAAACTTTGAGGTTTGGAATACTGTAAGGGGACTTTGTTCTCCTAACAGGAAAAAAAATCCCTTTTATTTGTGACTTTGACGTAGGTATAATAATAACTTCAGGACTATTATAGAGCTAAGCACTTTCCAATCTTAAATTTGTGGGATGATAGAAATATCATCTATATTATAGATGTATATTATAAAACTACAATGCTACAAATAGATTTATATTTTGGTTCCTATTTAATCAATTTTTAAAAATCCATATGTTGTGAGAAAACAACATGAAGCATGTTAACTAATATACCTGCTTGATTACTCTCTGTTTCTGTCTCTATGCACCGCACACAAACATACATACTCAAATATATGTGTGTTTATATATACACACATATATATATATATATATATACATATACATGCATAAATATACATTTTTTTATCCTGGGACTCTATTCTAGGAGCATAGGGCCACAACCAGTAGGCAATGGGACAGGCAGTCGCTCAGGGTCACCCAGCTGGGAAGTGTCTGAGCCTGGACTTGAACCTAGGACCTTTCATCTCTAGGCCTGGCTCTCAATCCACTGAGCTAGCCCAGCTGCCCCTACTTTAGGTTGCAGTTTCTTTAGCAGATGTAGTTTTTACAGGGTGGTTTTGCTAGCCCCAGGCCCAACCCTCCTCCTTTTTTCATCCAGGCTAATAAATATACATACTATAACTTTTCCTAATGACATATTCCAAATTTAGGATTTTTCTCCCTTAATAGAAGGAATATCAAAATAATTCCATATAAAGGACAGTGAAGTTTTATCAAGAGATAATGAAAATATATTTTATGGAGTCCAGCCAAGATGGAGGAGTAACTAGGGCAACAGCATGCCATTTCACCATGAAAATCCTCTCTGACCAAGAGTAAGATATCACCACAAAAGGAACACAGAAATGAAAGAACTAACAAAGACAGAGGGAAACAACCTTCAAAAAAAGAAAAACCCAAAAGTTAGGCAGAAAACATCTGGGAAACTGAGGTGAGAGGGGAGTGGAGCTAGTAGTAGGCATAGTAGTGAGTGAAGAACAAGCCAAGAGCAAACCACATCCCCACCCTCACCCCACCCCACACATCTGCTCTCACAGGTCCCAAAATTAAGCCCAAGCTAATTCTGACCCTGGGATCTGGCCAGGCAGTTAGTGGTCCAAGCCAACTAACACCCCTTGAAATTTCAAACCTGTGGAGAAGTCCAGAGTCCCAGCCCAAGGCAAACTGGGATGAAGGGGGCCAATCCACGTGGGCCCAGAGCAAAGGCAGGAATCTCTCTCTGGTCCAAGGGTGAGGAAATAATCAATGTTCTGGGGTGAGTACACAGTTCTCAGGGGAAGCCTCCCTAGGTTCTTTTTGCCCCAAACCCAAGGGTGGAGCAGCAGGACAAGGCAATCAAGGGTGTGCCTGAATGAATCAAGAACACCTTGAGACCAAAACCATATAAGCCTATGGCTAGAATTTGATCAACACCTGGCCTGATCAAGTTCAGACTGTTATCAAAAGCTTACACCCAAGCCTGAGGAAAGTCTTTAATCTATCATCTCAAGTGCCAATTGAATCAGTAAGGGGAAGGGATTATCAGAGCTCTCAGCCTCAGACCAGCTGGTAAACTAATAACAAACCAGAAAATAAGTTGAAAATAACATCAAAGAAGGACTGAAGTTTAAGAGGGTACCCCAAATCACCAGAAAACAGAGTCTATCAATATTTAGATAGGAAAAATGAACAAACAGTCAAAAAAAGCACCTAACTCTAAAGACATTTTATGGAGACAAAGAGTAAAGTGTAGACCCAGAAGAGGACAGAGAAAGCAAAGGAAACACACCCAAAGTCCAAATGAAAAATATGAATTGGACACAGATTCTGGAAGAGCTCAAAAAAGACTTCAAAAACCAATTATTAAAGTTAGAGGAAAAGTGGAGAAGAAAAGTGAAAGTGATGCAAGAAAAAATGGGAGAATTTAAAAAGGAGAACTAAAAACTGATGGAGGGAAACCAGGTCTTAAAAATCAGAATTGACCATCTAGAAACAAGTGATTGGTGAGATATCAAGAAACAATAAAGCAGAATTAAAGGAATTAAAAAAACAGAGGAAAATATCAAATATCTTATTAAAAAATTACTGACCTAGAAAATAGTTCTAGGAGAGACAATCTGAGAATTATTGAATTATCTAAAAGCCACAATGAAGAAAAAACCTTGGATATCATATTATAAGAAATTTTCAAAGAAAACTGCCCAGAGATCCTTGAACAAGAAAATAAAATTGAAATTCAAAGGATTCACGGAACATCTCCAGAAAGAAATCCTCACTTGACAACTTCCAAGAATGTAATAACCACATTCAAGAGCCACCAATCCAAGGAAAAATACTTCAAACAGCCAGAAAGATACCAGTCAAATACCATGGAGCTACAATCAGGATCACTGAGGAACTAGCAACTTCTACCTTAAAGGGTAAGAAGGCATGGAATAAGATATTCAGAAAGGTGAAGGATTTGCTTTTACAATCCAGAGTCACATGTCCAGCAAAACTGAGTATACTCTTTCATGGGAAAAATGGTCATTCAATATGAGAGTTTTCCAAGCATTCTGTAAAAATAAGCCAGACCTAAACAAAAAATTTGAAGGCCAAATACAAGGCACAAGAGAAGCCCAAAAAGGTAATAAGAAAGAGAAAATTCAAGGGACTCATTAAGGTAAAAATGTTTACATGTCTCCATGGAAAGAGGATTTCTATAATTCTCAAAAATTACTCTAAGTAGTAGGAAAAATAGAAGGAATTTACTCAGAAAGAGGGTGGAAAAGTAAGCTAATTATGATAATATGATGTATATGATAATATATGATGAAATTATGTATATATAAATGTGATTATATAGAAGTGCATGTAAGTATATGATGTGTATGCATATGAATGACATGTAAAAACCAATCAAGGGCTGAAAGAGAGGGTTGTACTGAAAGAAAATGGAAGAGGAACATAGAATGTAGAAAATTATGTAACATAAAGAGGCAAGAAAAATCAATACAGAGAGAGGAGGATAAGGCTGGTGACACTCAATGCTTAAATTTTACTCTCTTTGTAATGGGCTCAGAGAGGGAAAAAAACAGCATACTCAGTGAGGCATAGAATTCTATCTTACCCTACAGAGAAATAGAAGGAGAATAAAATAAGGGAATTGGGGGATAATAGAAGGGAGGGAGAATTGGGGGGTGGGTGACAAAAAGCAAAATAATGGTGAAAGATGGATCAATGGAATAGACTAGGAGTAAATGACCTTGGTAAACTAGTGTTAGGTACACCCAAAGACCCCTGATTTTGTGAAAAGAACTTACTATTTGACAAAAAGTGCTGGGAAAATTGGAAAACAATATGGGGAAAATTAGATTTAGATCAACATCTTACACCCTATACCAAGATGAATTTGAAATATGTAAATGACTTAAATATGAAGAGTAAAATCATAAAAAAATAGGTGAACATAGAATAGTATGCCTGCCAGATCTATGGGAAAGGAAGGAATTTAAGACCAAGCAAAAGATAGAGAAAATGAAGAATTCTGGGAAGATGGCAGCATAGAAGCAGCAAGGCTCCAGACCTTCTTAAAGCCCTTTACCACCAAGCAAGGACAAAGGGATCCAAGGGAAAAGAAAACCAAATCTGACAACACAACAGAGCTGGGGGATCTTCCAGCTGAACCCAACTTAAAAGGTACTCAGAAAAAAAAGAGAAAAAAAAAATCCTGAATTCTTGGAACTCTCCAGTGGGAGGGGAAAGAAAGGAGGAAGATCCCAGATCCCCTCCTCCACCTAATGTGCTGAGTCTCCATTGGATTCTGGAATCTCTGTGTGGCCTGGGACACTATTCCAAGGGAGTGCCTCAATGGCACAGTTGTGCCAAACTCAAGGCTTTGATCACAGACAGCAGGGAAGCTGCTGGGGGAGAAACCCAGAGAGGGTGAACATACCCTCCATCTTGTGCTGTCCCACCTTCTCTTGAGGCTTTGATCTCAGGGCACTCCAAGCCATGTAGATCAACCACACCAGGGAATAATCCTATCAATACAGCAGACAAGAAGTCTTCAGAGGGCAGGGAAGCTCCAACACCCCTCCCCCACAGACTAGAGTGAATGAAGCTGAACTCACCTCTTTAGCTTTTACCTCCAGCTGGGGAAAATCTGGCCTCAGGGCACTTGGAGCTCAGCAGATCAACCCCACCTGGCCTAATACTATCAGCAGAGCAGACAAGAAGTCTTCAGAGGGCAGGGAAACTCCAACAACCCTCCCCCTCAGACTAAAAGGAAAGTAGCCAAATTCACCTCTTTAGCTTTTACCACCAGCTGGGGAAAACCTGGCCTCAGGTCCCACTAACCTAATTAATCAAGAAAACAGAGAAAAAGCCCTCCTAGAGCTGAATAGCCCAAACTCACAGATAAAAAAAATTATGATCAGAGGATCAAGATTACAGCCAATTACAGGGGAGAAAGAAGGGAAAAACATGAATAAACAACAGAAAAAGATAAAAGAAACCACAATGACAGCTTCTATCCAGAAATTGAATAAAGATCAAGTGGATCAGAAGATGATAAAGGAACACCTAGAAAAAAATATAGAAACTTCAGTGAAATAGACACAGGCTTTGGAAGAACTTAAAATTTAATTAACTCAAGAACTCAAAATTCAATTAACTCAAGAACTTAAAATTCAAATAACTCAAGAACTCAGAAAACAATCAACAGAGGCTGAAGAAAATTGGGAAAAGGAAATGGATGATCAAAAACAAGAAAATAATGTCTTAAAAGCCCTAATTCACATGCTGAAAAATGAAGGAAAGAAGGTGAAAGATGATCTACAAAGAAAAGCAGACCAGAAGGAGAAGGATGAACAAAAATCCAGGGATGAAATTCAGTCCTTAAAAATTAGAATTCAACAACTAGAAGCAAATGAACTCACAAGGCAATAAGAATATATGAAACATAATCAAAAAATGAAAAATTTGAGGAAAATATGAAAAACCTCATTGACACAACCACAGATTTGTAAAACAGATCTTGAAGAGACAACTTAAGAATTATTGGTCTACCAGAACATCATGACAAAAGGAAAAGTTTGGACATCATCCTTGAGGAAATTATACAAGCGAGGGGCAGCTGGGTAGCTCAGTGGATTGAGTCAGGCCTAGAGATGGGAGGTCCTACGTTCAAATCTGGCCTCAGACACTTCCCAGCTATGGGACCCAGGACAAGTCACTTGACCCCCATTGCTCACCCTTACCACTCTTCCACCTAGGAGCCAATACACAGAAATTAAGGGTTTAAAAAATTATACAAGAGAACTCTCCTGACATTCTCAAACAAGGGGGAAAAGTGGAAATAGAAAGAATCCACAGATCACCTCCTACATTTAATCCACAACAGACAACTTCCAGAAATATTATAGCCAAATTCAAAAACTACCAGACCAAGGAAAAAATATTACAAACTGCTCAGAAGAAGTTATTCAGATACCAGGGAACCACAGTTGGGATAACACAGCATCTGGCTGTATCTACATTGAAGGACAGGAAGGCATGGGATACAATATTCTGGAAAGCAAGAGAGCTAGGTCTACATCCAAGAATTAACTATCCAGCAAAACAGACTATATTCTTTCAGGGGAAAGTATGGTCATTCAACAAAATAAAAGGCTTCTAAGAATTCATAAAGAAAAAAACCAGACTTAAGCAGAGTTTGCTGCTCAAACATAGAAGTCNAAGAACAATCAGATCCACGGGGCAGAGAATTGATTCATGCCATACAAAAGAGTAGAAGGGTAACAAACAGACTGGTGGGGAGGGAAGCAGTACTAGGGAGGGAGAGGGCTTGGGGGGTGCAGCATAGCTTTAAAGAAGAAAAAGAGGGGAATAAGAATAAGAAGGGGGAGAAAGGGAAGTACAATAAGGAAGGGTATTAGGGGAACTGTTTAAAAAACAAAACACTAGCATAAAAGGAAACAGTGAAAGAAGAAAAGACAGGACAAGGAGAGAGAATCAAAATGTCTGGGAATACACAATTGATAATTACAACTCTGAATGTGAATGGGATGAACTCGCCTATAAAACAGAAGCAAATAGCAGAGTGGATTAGAAACCAAAATCCTACCATATTTTCTACAAGAAACACACATGAGACAGGCAGAAATACATAGATTAAAAATGAAAGGATGGAGCAAAATCTATTGGGCTTCAAATGAGAAAAAGAAGGCAACAGTTGTCATCATGATCTCTGACAAAGCCAAAGTAAAAATAGATATGGTTAAAAGAAATAGGGAACGTGATTACATCCTAATAAAAGGCAGTATAAACAATGAAGAAATATTAATACTCAACGTGTATGCAGCAAAAGGTATAGCATGCAAATTTTTAAAGGAGAAGTTAGTGGAGCTCAAGGATAAAATAAATAGCAAGACTATACTAGTGGGTGACCTCAAACTTCCCCTATCAGATCTAGATAATTCAAACCAAAAAATAAATAAGAAAGAGAAAAGAGAGGGGAATCAAAACCTAGAAAAATTAGAGTTAATAAATATATGGAGAAAAATAAATAGGGACAAAAAGGAATACACCTTCTTTTCAGCAGCAAATGGAACATTCACAAAGATAGACCAAGTACTAGGGCATAGAAACATGGCAAACATATGAAAAAAGAAGAAATAATAAATGCAACCTTATCAGATCATAATGCAATAAAAATAGTTTTAGTAAGAATAAATGGAGAGGCAAACCAAAAAATAATTGGAAATTAAATAATGATTCTCCAAAATAATTTAGTGAAAGAACAAATCACAGAAACAATTAATAATGTCATTGAAGACAATGACAGCAATGAGACTTTTTACCAAAACCTTTTGTATAGAGCCAAAGCAGTTCTAAGGGGAAAATGTATATCCTTGATTGCATTTATTAACAGATTAGGGAGGGCAGAAATTAATCAATTGGGCATGCAACTTAAAAAAAAACTAGAAAATTAACAAATTAAAAATCCCCAGATGAAAATTAAATTAAAAATACTAAAAATCAGTGGAGAAATTAATAAAATCAAAAGTAAAAGAACTATTGAATTAATAAATGAGACCAGAAGCTGATATTTTGGAAAAACAGATAAAATAGACAAAGTACTGGAAAATCTAATGAAAAAAAAAAGAAAGAAGAAAACCAAATTAAGAGTATCAAAAATGGAAAGGGAGACCTCATCTCTAATGAAGAAGAAATTAAGGCAATCATTTAAAAATATTTCGCCCAATTGTATGGCAATAGATATAGTCCCAACTTTGGGGACAAAAATTGCTGGGAAAATTGGAAAACAATATGGGAGAGATTAGGTTTAGATCAACATCTCACACCCTACACCAAGATAAATTCAGAATGGGTTAATCACTTGAATATAAAAAAGGAAACTATAAGTAAATTAAGTGAAGACAGAATAGTATACTTGTCACATCTCTGGGAAAGGAAATATTTTAAAACCAAGCAAGATTTAGAGAAAATTACAAATTACAAAACATAAAATATATAATTTTGATTATATTAAATTTAAAAGTAATTTTACAAACAAAAACAATTCAACCAAAATAAAAAGTGAAACAACAAACTGGGGGAAAATCTTTATAACAAAAAAAACTGACAGCAGTCTAATTACTCAAATATACAAGGAGCTAAATCATTTGTGTAAAAAATCAAGCCATTCCCCAACTGATAAATGGGCAAGGGACGTGAATAGGCAATTTTCTGATAAAGAAATCTAAACTATCAATAAGCAAATGAGAAAGTGTCCTAAATCTCTAATACTTAGAGACATGCAAATCAAAACAACTCTGATGTACCAACTCATACCTAGCTGACTGGCTAAAATGAAAGCAGGAGAGAGTAATAAATGTTGGAGGGCATGTGGCAAAATGGGAACATTAATGCATTGCTCATGGAGTTGTGAACTGATCCACCTATTCTGGATGTCAATTTGGAATTATGCCCAAAGAGCTCTAAAAGACTGCCTGCCCTTTGATCCAGCCATACCATTATTGAGTTTGTACCCTAAAGAGATCATAGATAAAAAGACTTGTACAAAAATATTTATAACCATGTTCTTTGTGGTGGCAAAAAATTGGAAAATGAGGGTATGCCCTTTAATTGTGGAATGGCTGAACAAATTGTGGTATTTGTTGGTGATGGAATACTACTGTGCTCAAAGGAATAATGAACTGGAGGAATTCCATGTGAACCAGAATGACCTCCTGGAATTGATGCTGAGTGAAAGGAGCAGAACAATATACATAAGAGACTGATACACAGTGGTAAAATCAAACCTAATGGACTTTTCTACTAGCAGCAATGCAATGACCCAGGACAATTCTGAGGGATTTATGGAAAAGAACACTACTCACATTCAGAGGAAGAACTGCAGAAGGGGAAAAACAATTGCTTGAACATATGGGTTGATGCAGACATGATTGGGATGTAGACTTGAAATGACCACACCAATGCAACTATCAATAATATGGAAATAGGTCTTGATTGATGACACATGTTAAAACCAGTGGAAATGTGCAGTGGCTGGGGGCGGGGGTGGGTTTGGGGGAGTGAAGGGGGAGTGAAGGTTTTGGGGGAGTAAGAACATGTTTCATCTAGCCATGGAAAATTTTTCTAAAAAATATAAATTAAAAAAAAATTAAAAAGAGAGATAGAGAAGACTGAAAAATGTAAAATGTATAACTTTGATGATATCAAATTAAAAAGGTTTTGTACAAACAAAAACAATGCTACCATAATTATAAGGGAAGCAACAAACTGGGAGAATATTTTTATAACAAAATGCTCTGACAAAGGTTCAATTTCCCAAATATTTGAGGAAATAAGTCAAATCTGCAAAGAATCAAGACATTCCCAATCAACAAACGGCCAAGGGACATGAATAGGCCGTTTTCACGGTATAAAATCAAAACTATCAATGAAAAAAAGTGTTCTAAATATCTTATAATTAGAAAAATGCAAATTATAAGAACTCTGAGTTACCACCTCACACCTAGCAGTTTGGCCAATATGACAGCAAAGGAATGCAATAAATGTTGGAGGGGATGTGGCAAAATTGGGACACTAATACATTGCTAGTAGAGTTGTGAATTGGTCCAACCATTCTGGAGGGCCATTTGGAACTATTCACAAAGGGCCTTAAATGAATGCCTGCCCTTTGATCCAGCCACATACCACAGATGAATTTGTACCCCAAAGAGATAATAAGAAAAAATACTTGCACAAAAATATTCATAACCATGCTCTTTGTGGTAGTAAAAAATTGGAAAATATGGGTATGTCCATCGATTGAGGAATGGCTGAATAAATTGTGTCATATGGTAGTGATGGAATACTATTATGATGAAAGAAGAAAAGAACTTGAGGAATTCCATGTGAACTGGAAAGATCTCCAAGAACTGATGCAGAGGAAAAGGAGCAGAACCAGAAGAATATTGGACACAGAGTTGGATACATTATGGCACAATCAAATATAATGGACTTCTCTACTAGCAGCAATGCAATGATCCAGGACAATCCAGAGGAACTTAGGAGAAAGAACACTATCCACATCCAAAGAACTGTGGAACCAGAAATGCATTAGGAAAATATATGATTTACCATGTAATGCTATAGGGATGTGATTAGAATTTTAATGTTAAAGGAATTGTTCTACTGCAAATATGAATAACATAGAAATGGGTTTTTAACAATGATGCATGTATAACCCAGTGGAACTGTTTTTCGGCTTTGGGAGGGGGGATGTGACAGCACGAGGAGAAGGTCATGAATCATGTAACAATGGAAAAATATTCTAAATAAAAAAAGAAAATGTATTTTAAATAAGAATAACTCATTTTAAAGTATCATTAATCACAGGTTTGAATTGAAACTTTATGTAGTTATTGATTAGGACCCCTAAATAGGTACCATAGAGATAGAATGACATAGTGGTTAGTCATCCTGGAAGTAAGGAAGAACTGAGTCTGAATGTCATTTTAACACATAATGGTTATGTAACTTTGGATAAATAATTTAAAAACTTAGTGCCCTCAGTAGCCATGACTATTTGCAAAACGTTCCTAACTTAATTAGTAGAAGGAATTTTCTCTCCTGGAAGTTCCCTATAACAGTGAAAACATATATCCTAATGTCATAGGTACATACATCTTCTTTCATTACATTGCCTGATGGAACAAGTAATATCTTAGGCCCGAGTTGTTGTTGACCCTCTTATTTCTAACTAATTGAGGATATTTGATTTAATCATAGCAGTGAATGATTTCAATTGGTGAAATGCTAAATTTCTAAATTGGTGAATTGCTAAATACTAAGATTTGGGCCTTCAAAAACAAAATAAAGTTTTGTTAAACAATCATACAGAAAGAGAATTAAATGTAGAAAGACACCTAAGACTAGTTAGTGGACCTCAATGCCTAGGAAAGGAACATCTTTTTTATCCATACATCCTCTCTGTAGGACTATCCTTAGCCTCAGCAATGACAGAACAGAAAAGAAGAAAAATTTCAGGAGTTTCCAGAATAAGAAGTTTATCCCAAGGAGAAAAATTGATTACATAATGTGAGAAAAGATGGCAGCTAAGAGCAACAGTGAAACAGCAAATAAATGGTTGAGTATTCAGCCTTCTGAAGGAAAATAAAGAGTTTCCAGATCCATCTTCTGGAAAAGCAAAACTACTTGGTCATGGAACAAAGGCAGAGCTACAGTCAGAAGAGCTCATCTCAATTCTGGCTCCCACTATTTTTATAAATTCCAGTATGGAGGCTATTACCTTTCTAAAAACCCCAAATGCAAATCTCCATTTCCATAGTATCCCAAACCATTAGGATGGCATGATAACTCTGGAGAACTATACTGGTCCTAAGACTTATAGGATACAAAGAATATATATAAGAAGTCTAATCTCAGAAACTTCAGCTTTATTTTTTTTTCAGGAATTTTCAACCAAAGGGTGGTACTAGGCCACTGGAGGAGAAAATGAGGGAAAATAGAGAACAGTTTATCCTAATTACTTATGAGGTTCTATGATGCTAGTGTATCTATATATGCTGTTTGAAGGGGCAAATAAAAGGGAGAGAGATAGAATTAGCCTGAGAGCTTACATGCGAGTTGCAGGCCATATATATATATTTGTAGAAACCTAAACATGTAAATAAGGAACTATATATTTTGTTATTTTTATAGGAAATTTGAGCAGGAACAATTTAAGTTAGGATAATGTTGGGTCCAGACAGGAGTTGGAGAGAGATGGTGGTCATAACTGAGAAACCCTCAGAAATAGACCTGGCCCATATAAATAGACGCTGAAAAATAGATTATAATCACAATTCAACATTTAGTCAGAAGGTAACCACAAATGAAGAAAATTTTCTTCATTTATTTTATCATTTTGTTGTGGACTAAAATAAAGATAAAAAATATATGTATGGAATAAGTGGAAATAGGGAAAAATATAGATAGAGGGTTTTTCTTGACAACCAGGCCAAATATTTATGCTTAACGACACCAGTCTGATGAAGTACATTACTACTTTAGGCTTTTAAGTTCATATGTATACACTATTTTTACAAAAAAAATTGATCAGCACAATGATGTTTGTCTCTAAAATTTTGCCCCTTTCTAATAGCTATCTAGATATTCTTGCTGATGAATTGACTTAATTAGTCATCTGACTTCATGTCAGACAGGTCAGTAAATGTTCTTCACCTATTTCATTTTCCTGTATGGATCATTAGGTCAATCTATTTTATATAAGCATGGATTCTGCTGATAGGCCTTGTGCTATTCTGAGGCTTAATGTCATCTTTATGAGAATCATCTGCATGTGAATTGAGGGTATTTGATAAAAATGTGAAAAAGGACAAAAAAAGACTTTTGCAAACAATTTTCTACAGTACATCACATCTTTCTAGTTATACAACCAATTAAAATATGCATAAAATAAAATATTTCAATGTTTATTATTTCCATAATATGGAAAATGAGTTAAACACATTTAACTAGGAGTAAAATGTACTTTTAAAAGCTTTCATCCACATTATCTTCCATGCATATATTAAGATCTTACATGTTTCCTTGGTAAATAAAACCACAAAGGAAACACTTCACTAATCTTCTGATTAACAAAGTCATTCAAGACACAAAACCAGAATAGGGCTAAGCACAGTGGTGCAACCAGTTTTTCAGCTTCCTATCTTAATAAGTTATTTTTCTTTTTCTCCTTAAAAGTTATTGAAGCAATCCTCTAAGCTTTATTGAATCAGGCAACTAAAGGATTGGACTCTTTATGTTACATGTGATTGCCAACGAATAAAACAACTATTTGGAGCTCAAGGTACTCTCTGATAGTTGACCAGTGACCCACCATGAATATCTCAGACTGACAAGAAGTGTCACTCTCCTGATTCAATTCACTGTGCAACTCAAGATGATAAATGTCCCTTTTCAATCCCTTTTCCCCAATTCACTAAGAAATCACCTTTTGTTCTTTGTTGAACTATGAATTTCTCATTTTATTCTGGTATTAAATCTAAGTTATCGGCAGACCACCCTGAATCGAGACTGGTCTCTTACACTCTCTAAGGGTGTTTGCCCCTTTCATTCAAGACTTTCTCTATTTTTTCAATTTTTCTTCTTCCTCGCTTCTCGTTATTGGTATATACTCTTATATTGAATCTCTGGGAGCTTGAAGTTCACCTTTGATTGACAAATAAGTCAGTTGGATGGAATGTTCCCAGGGAGGCATGCGAGAGGCAGGAGGGGGCAGTTGAGAACCCTGAGGAGAGATTCTGGGTCTTTGACCTGTGCTGAGGCTGGAGATTGGTGGATCCTGGTCTTGGAGGGAGAGGGTGCAAACATCTCTCTGCAAACTCTTCCTGTACTTGAGATACCGTTTCAACCTGTACTTGACCACCACCTTGGTGTCTACTGCCCCTAAATATTAGGAGTTTCATCATCTAGATATCTAGGTTTCCCAGAGCCCAGGAGGGATCCGGGAAGTGAGCAGGAGATGAAGAAGAGGGTGGAAAGGATGGACATAATTCAACTGTTAGGCTGAAGATCTACAGAAGAAGAAGCTGAAGATTTCCCAGCAGTTTACCTACTCTGGTTTAGTCCTGGCCAGGCTGAACCAGAGGGAAGCTACATTGATTCTTCTTTTGCCAGCAGTTAAGAGTTTCATTAGTAACAATTAGAGTAGGGTCTCCTATACCACAGTCCTTTACCCTTATCCTTCCTGTTTAATATATAAAGTTTAAAGTACCTTCCTAAATCAGTTTCAAAGCTTGTTTGGGAAGGGAGACAACGCAGTCAGAATATTGTCGTTATCCTAGCTGAAGAGCCCAAATCAATATATCAATTAACCCCAGGTGGGTCCTGAAGGATAAACCTCTTTTAACCTGAAGGATCCTGCCTGGGTAACTGTTATTAAGGAGAAGTGTCATCTTATTCCTCTCTGTACATCATTTCTACCATCTCAAATAGATACAAGAGACCTCCCATAATTATAACAATACCAAGTTTCTATTTGTATCACCTTCTCTAAATATAATCCTTTATTTATCTACCTTATTTGCTTCCATGGATTTAAAATATGTGCTTTATGCCAATAATTTTATATTTCCATCCTTAACATATCTCAGTAATCTAATAGCACATTTTATAAGTATTTCAAATTCAATATGTACTGTGTAATTAAAATCTGTTTCTCTAAAAACTACGATCCCCAGCAAAACTATGATTCCCAGACCCCTCTCACTTCCTAAGATTATGTGATGATGTAGACAGGATACAAATTGAATGGAGGTCCGTCTCTTGGACTTTTCCTTCCTGTTGGCAGCTTTGGTGGAACTGGCATTTTGAGCAGGTAGTAAACTTAGTCACATGATTCTATTTTGTCAGAAAATAAACCTTAAAAATATAATACTTTAAGTATTCAACTTTAATTTAACTCTTACAGTACTGTTGGTCTGCTTCCTGACTTTTTAATTTCTACTCATTATACTTGCATATTTCTGAACAACCTAGAAATGATAAATATATACATGTATATTTTATAAACTAAGCAATAAGTGGCATTTATATCTGTTATATTGCTTATCTTCATCTCTTTTCGCTATACCTATCAGAATTCAGAGACTGAATTTCTCTTACCTTTTGTGAAAACAAAAACAAAAAACCCCAACAAAAACACAACTACCTTCCTTAACCTAGCATTTAAAGTCTCCCAAAGTATAATCACCCAACACACTTTTCACAATTTATTTCAATCAATCAACAAGCATTCATGTCTATTCAAAACTTTTTTAATGTATCTTTGGAGGCAACCAAGTGGTTCAGTGGATAGAGTTCTGGGCCTGGAGTCAGAAAGACTTGAGTTTAAATCTGGCCTCAGACACAATAGACATGTGACCTTAAGCAAGTAACTTAATCTCTGTTTGCCTTAATCCATTGAAGAAAGAAGTGGCAACCCACTCAACATCTTTGCCAGAGAAACATCATGGACGATACTGATATGCTATGATGACCAGGATGAATCAATCACAGCTTAACAATAACAGCAACAATGATGTATCCTTGGACAGTGCTGGGAATTCAACAAGAGCAATGAAACAGATCCCTTCCCTCAAAGATCTCCTACATCCTATGTCCTAATCAAATTAAATATTATTTCCTTAAACATACCCTGTGATTTCATTTTTTTTGTTACCAGCATTCCTATCCTATCAATAATTTCAATCATTTTAAAACTTTGTTCTATACCCTTTAAAGGTCCTCCATTCTATGCCAAATAAATCTTCTTAATGCAACCTTACCAGCATCTCCTATTTGAGTTCAATGCTTCCTTTTAGAACCAGCAAAAAAGCTCTTTTGTCCATGAAGACTTTCTCTATTCAATTCAACAATACAAGATATTAGGATACTGATATTTCTAATCATAATATGGAGTTTGATGATAGAAATAGGAAAAATAATGATATCATCATCTACCTATTTCTTTATATGTTGTCTCTCCCCATCAAAATGCTTCTTTATGCCTTTCTTTGAAAACACAACTCTTAGCACATTGCCTGGAAGGAGTAACCAATTAAGACATTTTCATCAGCTTTTCATGAGTTCCAGGTTAAGATGGTGGCAGAGTAAAAAGCAACTGCTTAACCTATCCTAACCAAAACATATAGGACTCCTCAAGGGGACATAAAAACAAATCCAGATGAGCGAAGGGACCCCATGAAAGGATATAGCATTGAAGGTACATGGGATTGGGGCATTTCCATGCTATAAGGGGGTAATCAGCTCTCACTAAAATGCAAGCTTAGCAACCCCTCCCCCACACACCACCTACAGGGCCAAAGCCAGAGCACAAGAGTTAGAGCAAGTTTGGGGCATCCATTAAGTCCTTGACAGCTACCTGGGGTCACCAGGACCTGTTCCTGAGAGCAGCAAGACTTAAGACCCCAAGAGGCTAAAGAATGAGTAGACTTTGAACTCAGACTGTGAGCTCAGGCACAGTCCTAACTGCAGAAGGGATCCTGAGTGCAGGCATGGACCTTGAGTGGGGACCCAGTGCAGAGGGGTGCATGACTGTGGAAGCAGTGCCCTGAGACTGTTAAAGGAGCTTCAGGCAGAGGAACAAGCAAGGGGACCACCAGGAGGCTTGACCCTGAGAACAACTACACCTGAGATGTCAGGAGCCCAAAGAGCACTGACAGACCCTGGGCATGAGGATAAAGCTGAGAGGGCACTGGGCTAACAAAGGCAAGCCAGAGACAAGAACCCCAGAAGAGAAAGATCAAGAAGAAATCTTTAACACTCAACAACTTTTACACAGAAAAATCCAGACAACAGAGCAAACAGCAGAGGAGAACAAACAAGTAATCATATCCAAACCTTCCCAAAAAAATGAAAACTGGTCACAAGCTATTGAAGAGTTCAAATATGAGATTATGAGAAAGATGGTAGAGAGGTGGCAAGAAAATAACACTTTAAAAGGCAGATTTTCACAATTAGAAAGTGAGGTTCAGAAATCAAATGAATTGATGAGCAAATTGAAGACCAGAAATGACCAGCTGGAAGCCTTGAAGAACCAAACAGACCAGATTCAAAAGGAAAACCAAAAGATTATAGCCAAAAACCAGTCTCTAAAGGCTACAATTGGACAATTAGAAAAAGATGCCTCCGAATCAAAAGAATTGATGAACAAATTGGAGACCAAAATCAAACAGCCTGAAAACAGAATAGACCAAATTGAAAAGGAAAATCAAAAGAATATAACAGAAAACCAGTCTCTAAAGACAAGAATTGGGCAAGTAGAAGCCAATGATCTCTCAAGAAAACATGAACAAATAAAGAAAATTGAAAAGACTGGTAAAATAGAAGGAAACATGAAATATCTCACCAAGAAATCAACAGATCAAGAAAACAGGTCTAGAAGAGATAATTTGAGAGTCATTGGTCTTCCTGAAAAAGCAGAAATTAATAGAAATTTGGAATCCATACAAAAGGAAATTATTCAGCAAAATTGCCCTGAAGTTCTACAACAAGAGGGCAATATAGACATTGAAAGGATCCATAGATCACCCTCTACACTTAATCCTGAAAAGACAATCCCCAGGAATATAATAGCCAAATTCAAGAACTTCCAAGTGAAAGAAAAGATTTTACAAGAAGCCAGAAAGTGACAATTCAGATATCAAGGTGCACCAATCAGGATCACACAGGATCTGGCAGCCTCCAGACTACAAGACCTCAAGGCTTGGAATATGATATTCAGAAAGGCAAGAGAACTGGGTCTACAACCAAGGATTACCTACCCAACAAAACTGACTATATACTTCCAGGGGAAAGTCTGGGCATTCAACAAGATAGAAGATTTCCAAGTATTTGCACAGAAAAGACCAGGACAAAATGGAAAGTGTGATATTCAACCACAGAAATCAAGAGAAACATGAAAAGGTAAATAAGAAACAGAAGGGAAAGAAAGAAAACTCTTATTTTTAAATTTGCCTCTTCAAGGGCTTCAATAAGATCTAATTATTTGTATTCCTATGTGGAGAAATGTTATGTGTAATTCTCAGTAGTGAACTCTATGCACTATTATAGTATCCACTATTATAGTAATAAGAAGACTTATTCACAGGGAGAGGTTGGAGTACTAAATGGTCTAAGATGATAAGGGTATAGGTTGGAAAGAAAGGGGTGAATAGTAGAGGACACCAAGAGAAACTTGAATGAATAAGAAAAACAGGATATTCTCTTACACACAAAGAGGGCATGGGAAGGGGAGGGCATGAATACTATTATAAGAAGGAGAGAAAGAGAACATTAAGAGGTAATATTTAAACCTCACTCTCAGTGGAATTAACCCTGAGAGGGAAGAGCAGCTATATTCACTGAGATATAGAACTCTATTTAACCCTACTCAGAAAGTCAGAAGGGATAAACCAAGGGGAGCAGAGGAGTGGGGAGGTCAAAAAAGGGAGGGGAGGAGAAGGGAGAGGGAATTCATTAGGCCTTAAAATAAAAAAGAGGGGAATAACAAGGGAGGGGGTAGAAAGGGTAGTAAATCAAGGGAGAGGACAAGGGTTACTGGTTTAAGACAAATCACTGGTTTAAAAGGAAATAGCCTAAGAAGAAGGGGTAGAACTAAGAGAGGATACCAAAATGTTGAGGAATACACAACTGATAATTATAACTTTCAATGTGAATGGGATGATTGGTTATACTAAATTAAAAAGCTTTTTTTACAAACAAAATGCAACCAAAATCAGAAGGCAAACAACAAATTGGGAAAAAAATCTTTATAACAAAAAGCTTGGACAGAGGTCTAATTACTCAAATATACAAGAAGTTAAATCAATTGTATAAAAAATCAAGTCATTTCCCAATCAATAAATGGGCAAGGGACGTGAATAGGCAATTTTTCAGATAAAGAAACCAAAACTATCAATTAGCACATGAGAAAGTGCTCTAAATCTCTAATAATTAGAGAAATGCAAATCAAAACAATGCTGAGGTATCACCTCACACCTAGCAGATTGGCTAAAATGATAGTAGGGGAGAGTAATGAATGTTGGAGGAAATATCGCCAAATTGGGACATTAATGCATTGTTGGTGGAGTTGCAAAGTGATCCAACCATTCTGGATGGCAATTTGGAACTTCGCTCAAAGGGTTATAAAAGATTGCCTGCCCTTTTGATCCAGCCATACCTTCGTTGGGTTTGTACCCCAAAAAGATCATAGATGAACAGACTTATATGAAAATATTTATAGCCGCGATTTTTGTGGTGGAAAAAAACTGTAAAACGAGGGTATGCCTTTCTATTGAGGAATGGCTGAACAAACTGTGGTATATGCTGGTGATGGAATATTATTGCGCCAAATAATAAAGTGGAGGAATTCCATGTGAACTGGAAAGACCTCCAGGAATTAATGCAGAGCAAAAGGAGCTGAGCCAAAAGAACATTGTACACAGAGATCAATACACTGTGGTAAAATAGAATGTAATGCACTTCTGTACTAACAGCAATGTAATGATCCATAACAATTCTGAGGGACTTATGGAAAAGAACCCTACCCACATTCAGAGGAAGAAGTATAGGAGAGGAAACACAGAAGAAAAGCAACTCCTTGAACACATGGTTTGAGGTAGACATGATTGGGGATGTAGACTCGAAACTACCACAACAATGGAACTATCAACAATTTAGAAATAAGTCTTGATAGACAACACATGTTAAAACCAGGGGAAATGCACATTGGCTATGGGGTGGGGGGAGGTCGGTGGGTGAAGGGGAAAGTAAGAACATGAATCATGTAACCATGATCACTTTTCTAAAAAATAAAACTTATTTAAAAAAAAAGACATTTTTATCAATTAATTTTTTAGTCATTAAAAATAACCTTTAACCTCCCATAGTGCCATATACCTTCCTTCTTACACATAAACTTTATATGATAAAAAGAGCACTTCACCTAGAATTATACGACTAGAACAGAATTGTAAGCCATAAGACAAGGTCTCCCCAAACTTTTTGCATACATCCAAACCATATTAAAATAGAATTGGAAATATTTAAGAAGATAAATCAAAATACAACAAAATATAGGTAATATTATTTTAAAGCTAATATTCAGCTTTTAGAGGTCCTAAGGTAAAGATTACTGGGCCTCATTTCTATATGAGTTAAATACCTTTGATTTAGGTGATATCCATTTTCATATCTAAAGATTTTGGTGAAATGTACCTTGGCTTCAGCTTTTATAATTTTAATATTGTCCAGGAGTGATTTGTCATTTCATTCTCCACTGAGTTACTTTTTGTTTGAATTCTTTACTTTGTTCTTTCTATCTTGAATACTTCTTCACTTCAGAGCTCATAGGTTTTTCACTGAAACTTTGACTGTGTGTACAACACAAACAAAACAACAAAATGTGGCAAGTCCTGAGAAGAGATGAGAGTACCAGATTACCTTACTTGCTGCTTTGGAATCTGTATATGAGCCAAGAAGAAACAATCAAAACCAAACATGGTATTAATTGGTTTAAGATTGGAAAAGGAGTATGGCAAGTCTGTATGTAATCACCTTATTCATTTAATATGCAAGATTACCTCATATGAAATGCTTGCCTGACTGAATCAAAAGCCAGAGTTAAGGTTGCCTAGAGAAATATCAATGATTCCAATACAAATGATACCATTTTCATGGCAAAAGTGAAGAAAAAAAAAACTTTGATCAGGGTGAGAGAAGAGAGTTGAAGGTGACTTAAATCTTAACATAAAAACAAAACAAATAACAAAATTAACTAAAGTCGTGGCAACTGGTCCCATCACTTCCTGGAAATTAGAGGGAGAAGAAATGGAAACAGTGTCAGATTTTTTACTCATGTTAAAATATCACAAAATGGCATCTGCAGCCATGAAATTTAAAGATACTTGCTCTTATAAGAAAGTTATGACAAAATCTGTATAGCATACTAAAAAGCAGAGACATCATCTTGCTAACAGAGATCTGTATAGTCAAAGCTATGGTTTTACCAGTAGCAATATATGACTGTGAGAGTTAGGGTATAAAAGCCAAGCACATTCAAATTGTGGAGTTGGAGAAGATTTTTGAGGGTCTTTTGGTCAACAAGGACTGATCAATAGATACTTAAATAAATTAATTGAAACTATTCAATGTTAAGTCAGTTTCTGAAGCTGATGAAGCTTAAATACTTTGCCACAAAAGGAATAAAAATAACTCATTGGAAAAGAAGGAAAAAGAAAAATTGGATCACAGAGAATGAGAAGGATAAATCTTATCATGGAAACAACAAACATGAATTTAAACAGACTTTGAGAGATAGTGAAGAATAGAAGGGCCTGGCATACCATTCTCAATGGTATCTTGAAGAGTCAGAAATAAATGAACAATTACTTATGTTTGAATTCTAGCACTAAGAAACACATAGTAGTTGACTGTGAGCCCTATTATTCCACTTCATTTTTTATCATTATCTTCATCTCTAAAATAGAATAACACTTTGTCTTTCTGCCAGGTGTAAGGATGGGATTTGTGCAAGGATGGGGAGATAGGATAAAAGGATCCAGAGAAGGAGTGACTGGCAGTTTGACAATTGAGACCAGAGAGTATTCTGGGAATTCTTGGAACAGAGAGAGGGGAGAGGAGGAGGACATCCCAGCTCAGATCCAGTCCTGAGGGCTTCCTGAGGATCTTTCTTTGGACATTGATACCCTGATTGCCTGGTCAAAGGCATCCCAATGCTTCTCACCCATCAAGACTTCAACCATCCAGTCAACTAAGTTTGGACTCCATTTTGGGAGTAATCTCTTAGTCTCCTTCCCCTATTATCCAACCTTGCTGAGAAATCCCCTTTCATTCAAAACTTACAATTATAGAAAATGATAGAAATAGAAACAGAAGGAGAAGGGGTAGGGGAAGAAGCTTGGGAGTGGGAACCCTAAAGGTTCTCTCCTGAGTGATGGACCCCATAGAAATAGGGAAGAGGGCACCCAAAATCCCTCTGCCCTTTACCCCTTTCCCCAAACCCTAAACCGTGAATAAAAAAAGGCATTCATTAGTCAGATAGTGTTCCTGAGTTCCTGGGAGACAACAAGGGGGAGGGCAATCATAGCTTGGTCTGGCTGCCTCCATCTTGGAGCCAAACCACCAGCTGTGAAGTTGACTGACCTCAGGGGAGGCTTGCGTGAACCCCGCCCTTATTCAGAATCGGATTGGGGTACCCCATACATCATCTTACAGGGAAGCCTTACCCCCTACTCCTGTAAAGTGGTATGACTATCCAGGTCACCCAGTTTTGGGGTGACACCCCCTCGAAGTCTCCCTGAGAGTATATTCGGCAGGAGGGGAGAGGTAGAAGAGAGTATCACCATATAAATTCTCTCTATCTCTTCTCTATCATAACACTGGTTACTTGGCTCTTATTTATTATTACACAGGTTTGTTGTGAAGTAACTTTTTTAAGTGTAATATAGTATTTAAATATGAGTTATTGTAGCTAACTAGCACACTGGATAATGTATAACACATGAAAGAGGGAAGAACTATTCAAATCCTGCCTCCTAGATGTATTAGCTGTGAGACTCTATGGAAGTCACTTAACTGCTCTACATCTCAGTTTCTTCATATGTAAAATGAGGAAACAATAGCACCAACCTCCAAGGTAATTGTAATGATCATATAAGATACTGATAAAATGTTTTACAACTGTTTAATTGGTTTCTAAATATTAGTGTTAGAAACAGTAGAAATAGCAACAATAGCAACAACAGCAGTAGTAACAATGGCATCAAGATCCCTTCTATTATACTTATTTTTTGTTCTCTCCTTTAGACTAAAAGTTCCATCAGAGCAGGCATTATGATTCTTGTATCTTCTACACTGCTTTGTACAGAGCCTTACTGGTAGTACTCTTAAAATGAACATTTGTTCCATGAACAGATGAACTTCAGTGGCTTCTTCATTAATCCTAACCAATTGATAGTTGACATACAGTAGTATAAAATCAAATATATTCAATTTGTTTACATTATTGTGTCTCCATTTCATTAGGTATTGCTCTGAAATCTCTGATTTGGCTGTTATTTCACAACTTCTGTTTTGAAAGAGCATAATTAAATCATCTCCTTTTGAATCAAGAAAAGTCAATAAATCCATATTTTTAAAAATTTCAACTGATCCAAACCTCATAAAAACAATCTCTAACTGTTTGTGCAAATCAGTAGTTTTTCAAACTACAAATAAGGAATGTTTAGGGATGAAAATATGCAGCTGACACAAACTTTGGGGATTTTTGATTTGTCATTAGGAAGCTAATCACTCAGTTATAGTGGATAAAATATTCCCAACACCCTTGGTTCTCACTTATTTCCATACCCATTATCTGATCTATTGGTCACAGTGTGTACTTAATAAAAAAAAATCTTAGTTAAAAAAGGTGCTAAAATTTTGAACTGACCCTTAGCAAGCCCTACCTTTATTGCTAAACTGTACTTGGCCTATTTTCTCTTTTTCAGAAGCTTTAGTGAATGTTTCTCTGAGGTTTTATCATTGGCATCCTGCCTGCCCCTCCTCCATCCTATTATACCTCGAATACCTCCAAATACTCTTTATTGGCCTCCAGTCAAAGGATGGCAGTCTGCTGATAAAACACTCAGTGTAGTTTACCATCTGTCCATTCTTCCAACAGCTTACAGAATATACAATTTCTTTTTGTCATTAAACACCATTATTCAGTGTCAAAAGGAAATTCTGTGCTATTGGAACCTGATTATTAAAAGGTTTACCCACCACTTACACAGACAGGCATAGAATTTGTACCTTAAAGCCTCTTATCTTATGTTTTGAAGTAGTTTACAAAATGTTCTTTAAGATTCAGAAAATCTCTCCCATTAGGTATGCAGGTGGCTAATTTGCTACTATGGATATGGGTGGTACAGCAGGAAATAACAAAGGGAGAAAAACAGGTCATACCAGCTTGAACCAAGCAGAGACCTAGTCAGCATATTTCCCTCAAGTTGGGGTGAATAGGATCCCAATAAAATAAATCTAAGACTGGGCATATCAAAAAAAGAAGTAATTGGAGAAAAATAATTTTAATCTGTTATGTTTTTCCTTCATTTTCATTTATTCACATAGAAAACTTTTGAATATTTTCCTCACTTGGGGAATAAAATATAATATAACTCTCTTTTCTTGTTTCTTAATCCAAATTTTGATTCACAGCCAACAGTCACAGATTAAGAATTTTGAAAGTCAGATGAATAACCAGAGGAAAAGTCTTTGAACATTTTCTTAAGCTAATGTTAGGAAATGCAAGAATTAAACCTTGTAAATATCAAGGAAACAGAGAATAAGTGAAGATAATAACTGGAAATCATTCACTTAAAATTGACTTGTCTTTGTAACATTTCAAAATTTGTTTTAGTGGATGGAATTTAAAACCAAAGCAAAATTCAGCAACCATCTGGTTAGTATGATCTATGTAACTGGCAAAAAATCATTAATTAAAGCTAAAAAAATTAAGGGACCATATAAGGGAATTGCTGTTTTGCACAAAGTAAGCATTTAAGAAATGTCTTTATTTAACCAGGTAAGGACTATTGATAGCTAAAATTAGAAATATAATTCCCTAATGAATTTGTCTTTCCTGAAAGCATCCATAATCTTTATGTAAATTTTATGATTTTAAGATGAGACATGTAATTAGCAATTTAACTAAAATACCTTTTTGAACTGTCAGGGGTTGATATATATTATTTCATATTAAATAGAACACATAGAACTATAAAAAAGACCTTAAAATAAGTCCATTTTATAGATGAGGGCACTGAGGCCTAGAGAAGTGATTTGATTGAATTGTGTTATAAAATAAATAGGGACTCTTCTGAATACTGCTATGCTCCTAGGGGATATTGGTTTGGGAAGCTGTGGCTTATATTCCCCTAGGTAGCTGGTACAGGGGGACCACTGAACCCTGTCACCCTGATAGATGTTATAATGCCCTATTTCTATAACAGTGCCCAGGCAGGACCCTTAATGGTCAGGTAGATGGGTATCTCTTTCAGGTCCCACCTGGGGTTGGATTGATTATTAATATTGGGCTCTATTAGCCTTGGATAACGTTTTCATCTGACTGCGTTGCTCCCTCCCCAAAGGTCGTGATTTAATGACCACTCAGGAAGGTATTTAAATAAACTTTATCTATAGATGTTAAATAGGGAAAGGAATAATTAGGAATGGATTGGGGACAGGAGACCCTGTCACTAATAGCTATGATCAATAATCCCTCAGGACTGTAGGCTGTTGTTTCAGTAAGCTGGAGCTAGTGGTTTCAAGCTCCTCTGGTTCAGCTTGGCCACTGCCAAACCAGAGGGCAATCTGCTCAGTTGGTACAGATACCGATGACCTCTCTCAGCTTTCTTAGTATCAATTTGTTATGTCAGCCTGTACAGTCTTTAGGAAGAAATACTTTAAGAAATCCACCCTCTTCTTCTTATACCTCCCTTCCTCCCTTCACCTCCCCGGCCCAGATACCTAATAGCTAATGATGATTCAAATGCCTAAAGATCTAGGGAGATTCAGAAAGGATCAATGGTCAAAGCTCCAAACCCAAGACATGAGCCTTCAGGGCCAAAGACCCCCACCAGGTGACTGTTGGGGTATTTATATCCTCAGGACAACTGCCTTTCCTCCTGTCCTAACGGCATCCAGGAACATGCCGATGTCTTCTGTCTCCCTTGTCAATCAAGGAGAAACTCAGAGTTTGAATATAAAAATTGTTAGAAATTGAGGTCTACTGGCTCTAAAGTCAACCTTCTCTCCAATAGGTCATGAGTCAGTTGATAAACATAAAATTCCTTCTCTGTGCCAAATAGGATGCTAGGTCCTAGATATCATTCTTTTTCTTTTTTTCTTTTTCTATTTTTTCTGAAATATTCTTTTTATACCTACAGCACCCACTCCTAGGTTATCCACTGGACAGGTAACACTTTCTGAGCATTATAATTTCATTGCAGGATAGCAGGCTATAATATATATATGTATATATATATGCATATATATATACATATATTCAGAATTTATGCTCACAACACATATAAATGCACACACATGAATATGCACTTTGTGTTTACTTTAAATAGTCTAATGCATGGATCATTGAATTATGATATTATGATTTACTTAACTTCAAAAGCACTTTGAAGCAACTGAAATTTGAAAGATAAGTGGAGGACTCAAAACTTTGCCCATGTCTTACACCCATATACAGACTCAGTCATTAATATACATGTATATGTATACATATATACATATATATGTATATGTATATATATATTTAAAAAGATTTTTTAATAAGTAACATTGTGATTTCTTCTAATGACTTTTTATGATGAGAGGCAGAGTTACACAGTGAAAAGAAGGTTAACTTTGGAGAACTGGGTTCAAGCACTTTTTAAAACATACTAGTTCTGAGCCTAAGCAATTCACAAAACTTTTCAGTACCATCAGGAAACTCTGCAAGACTATAATTGACAGAAAAATTGCCATCTGTGTTGGTGGAAGGAAATATCCACCCCACTAATTCTCTATAACAATAAAACCATAGGTCCTTATTCTCCCAACACCCCACCCCCAGTAAAACTGATGATGCTTTGTGATAGATGTTCAGTAATAAAATGATAAACATTAATCTCCCAGAGATGGCTTTATTTTTAGCTAACTAAGGATGATGACCATGAATGTGCTTTTCAACTCAGCCAGGCATTTTGTAGACTTTTTAAATTATAGAGGACACAAACAGATTGAGGGTAGATGATTTATTTAAAATATATTACCACTAATGGAAAGGAGGAAAACTAACAATATATGTGATAGTTTTCATTCAATAGCATCTTCTCCTATTCTCAGGAAAACAGATAGAAAAAACATACTACTGTAGCTACCATTTCCTCTTCTCAACCTTTTTTCAGTCAGACTTCTGATACATCATCTCTGGAGAAAAACTGTTCTTTAAAGTTACTAAGAGTTTCTTAATTCCTAAATCTGACAGTTTTCTACCCCCAGCCACCACTCATCTCATTCAATCTGCTATATTTGACACTGTTGACCACTCCTTCTTCCTGAATATTTTATCCACTCTTGGTTTGTATGACATTACTCTCTCTCTCTCTGTTCTCATCCAAGCCATGTTTCTAATGTTTCTTTTCCCATCTCTCTCTTTTTTTCTCCCATTTTTATTTTGTATATTTTAAATAGTATTTTGAGACAAAGTCCATCAGGTTTCACTATGCTCTTAAAAGTGCCAATGACACATGATAAAGGTTAAGAACACCTCTTTTATAGAGTTGCCTGGAGCATGAGTATGTTGTGATTTGTCTAGTCCAGTGATGGGCAAATTACAGCTGGTGGGCCAGATGCGGCCTCCTGAAATGTTCTATTTGGCTGCACAACATTCTTCCTAATCTGATGAATACAAAGAGTAGGATACAATACAATGAAAGTTTGAAAGAGTTGCCTTAGAAACAGACTGACAGATGAGCCTTCCCTTTCTTTTGGCCCCCTCTTTAAAAGTTTGCCCATCACTGGGCTAGTCATACATCTAGTACAAATCAGGTTTGGGGCTTGAACTCAAGTTTCTCTGACTCCAAGGCCAGCTCATGATCCACTATACTGGACATTCGTTCATAGGGATTATTTTTTATTCATATGACTTTAATAAGGTGACATTTTGGCTTCATGTTATTTATTTATTTATTTATTTGTTTATTTTAATAAATCCTTACCTTAGAATCTTAGAATCAATACTGTGTATTGGCTCCAAGGCAGAAGAGTGGTAAGGGCTAGGCAATAAGGGCTAAGTGACTTGCCCAGGGTCACCAGCTAGGAAGTGTCTGAGGTCAGATTTGAACCTAGGACCTCCTATCTCTAAGTCTGGCTCTCAATCCACTGAGCCACCCAGCTGCCCCCTTCATGTTATTTTCAATATACTTCGATGAGGTCGATAATGTATTTGTTTTGAATTACAGATAAATTGAGGCTTGTATTATTTAAGTTCTTTACTCAATATTTCATAGCTTTTAACAATTGGAGCTAGGGTTGATATCCACCTCCTGTCTCCAGATACAGTTCTCTATTCTAATGAAAATGTACAGTTACTATGAGGTGATCTTTTGAATATTCTTTATTAACTGAGTTGTTTTGCATGATAATAGATAGAAATAAATTAAGAGAAGAATGATGAGTGTTGAATGGAAATGAAGAAACATATGATCCTTTGACATTGCTAAAAAAAGAAGCAGAAGGACTCTGGACACAACTTGAATTATAGATTTAAAAAAAGGATAAACATCACAGTAGAAGGTAGAGTAGATTTAGAAAAGTTATGAGCAAATTCATCAAATAATATTTGGGATGCAAGTGCCAATCTTTCATTTTCTCTGACATATAGGATCTACCCTTTAATGAGTGCTAGTTTTGTTTAAAAAAAACCTAAAATCAGGGATTTTTAAGGCATTATAAGCATAGACTTTTAGAAAATTGAAGAGAGATTATAGCTCTTGTGGTCCTAGAAAGTAATATTTTCAATGATGTAAAAACTTGAATTGCAAAAACCAAATAAATCTCATACATTTGATTAAATAGAAGACAAAAAATATAATTAAGAAGAAAAAAGAGAAGGAAAAGGAAAGTACTGAAAAAGTCAGAAAACTAAACCTGATCTAGGCATAAGAACTGTGAAATAAAAACTAGTTGGTTGTGTAACAATAATGAGAGCCAATAACCAATGTTTGATAGAGGAGGGAGAGAGAGAGAGAGAGAGAGAGAGAGAGAGAGTCTATATTGGACCTCTCTGCAGCTCTCCCCTGGGGCCAAAAATACACTGAGAGATTTCAAGGTGGTGTCACCCCAAAACTGGGTGACCTGAATTGTCGTGCTGCCCTACAGGAGTTGGGTGTGGGGCTTCCCTATAAGATGAGGTATGTGGTACCCCAATCTGATTCTGAATGAGGGTGGGGTTCACACAAGCCTCCCCAGAGGTCAATCAACTGCACAGTGGGGGTCTGGCTTCAAGATGAAGGCAACCAGACCAAGCTTTGGTTCCCCTCTCCCTTGTTTCTCTCAGGTACTCTGGAATGCTTTCTGACTAATGAAGGGCTTTTATTATTCACAATTTAGGGATTGGGGAAAGGGGTAAAGGGCAGAGGGATTTGGGGGTGCCCTCTTATCTGTTTCTATGGGGTCTCTCTCTCAGGAGGGAACCTTTGGGATTCCCACACCCAAGACTCTTCCCCTACCCCTTCCCCTTCTGTTTCTATTTCTAGTTTTCTGTTTCAATCCTTTTTTCTGTAATTGTAATTTTTGACTGAAAGAGGGTATCTCAGCAAAGTTGGGTAATGGAAGGAGACTAAGAGATTGCTCCCAAAATGGAGTTCATAAACTTAGCTGACTCTATGGTTGAAGCCTTGATGGGTGAGATGTGAAGGATTGGCTTTGATCAGGGAATCAGGGTTTCAATTTCCACTAGAATATCCTCAGGAAGTCCTCAGGACTGGATCTGGACTGGGATGTCCTCCTCCTCTCTCCTCACAGTCCTCTGCCTAAAGACCTCTCCTTCTCCTTCCTTCTCTAGAGAATTTCCCAGAATTCTCTCTGGTCTCAACTGTCAGCAACTCATTCCCTTGCTCCTTTTGTCTCATTCCCCCTTGCACAAATCCCATCCTTACAGCTGCCAGAGGATCACAGTAAAATATGTACTTTGAATAAAATATAGAACTAAGGTCCTATGCTGGAAAAGTTTTAACTGGGATTTTTACCTTGTAGGGAAAGTAATTTTTAAAAGTACCTTCAAATAAACTTTTAAATTCAAATTCTGGGATCAGCAGGGTAGCTTAGTGGATTGAGAGTCAGGCCTAGAGATGGGGGAGGTCCTAGGTTCAAATCTGGCCTCAGACACTTCCGCTCTGTGACTCTGGGCAAATGACTTGACCCCCATTGCCCACCCTTACCACTCTTCCATCTAGGAGCCAATACACAAAAGTTAAGGGTTTAAAAAAATTCAAATTCAGTTTGAGAAGTAAGGATGCTTCATCATGAGGAGGGGACAAACTGCATTGACATAAGAGCTCAAATTCCATCTGGTAGAAATCAAAGTCACTATTTCTCATGTTTGATACCTCAAGGTAAACTTCCAATCATTTCATGCTCATAATGGTGGGTATTGGGGTGACTCTGGGGAAGGGGGGGAACCTATTGAAGTACAAAGAAGAATGAGATCAACTACTTAGTAGAGGACCTGAAGAGAAATATCAGGAAGGTTTGAGATCAATATAAGACCACAAAATTTAGCAAAAATAAGGCCCAGAGTTCATGAGATAAGACACCAGGACTTGGGAATTCAGACTATAGTCAAGAGTTTGTGTAAAAGATATGGGCAATAAGAGATTTCATAAAGGAGTCAAAGTAACAAAAAATTAAAATCTAGACAAGAAGACTGAATCGAATGCCTGCAGTAATTATGGAATTTGGCACTTGAACAGAAGAGCTCTTCTGGGAAAAATGCTATACATACTCTTCTTGTCCTTGTCCATAATAAGCCTCAGTATGGAGTAGGTAGGTCTAAGCTATGACTGCAGACACATAGTCACAACTATTTAGAAATACTGAGTAAAGGCTTAAAGAAGAATCCTATTCCAAACAATCAGAAGAATGAGAAATAAAATCCAAATTTTGACTGGAAAGACTAAACATGTTGGATGCAGAAAATGGAATCTAGAATTTAAAATGCCAAAAAAGACCAGTTTCCAAATTTTGCTCACCTTAGCTCAGTTTTTTCTTGATTTAAAATGCTTGCAAAATAGATCCTCTCCAAATTGGAAGGTATCTGAGACCATATTACACAACACATGTAGAGAAAAGAGGCCCTTTAAGGCATCCCTCACAATCTAGTCTCCACTTGAGGCAATGTCGAATCCAGTGTCTTTCAAGGAAGCCTCATCTTTCAGACAGTTTATTATTAGGATATTTTCCCTTCCATGCAGCTTAAATTAGCTTCTCTAAAGCTTCCAGTCATTGTACCTAATTCTGACCTATAATGGGGCCAAGAACAATTCCAATGGCTCTTCTATAAAACAATTCTTTAAATACTTTAAGACAGTAATTATGCTCCAACTAAGTCATCTTATATAGCTTAATTTTCCTTAGCTCCTTCAACTACTCCTTTCATGCCAGGGTCTCTATTCCTCTTATGATTCCTATGGCCCAATCCAATTTGTTAATATCTGTTAATACAGATATATACTTTCTCTCAAACACACATTTCACCACCACCATTACTACTAGCACCACACATTTATCTCAAAATCACAGAGCTTTATAGTTAGAAGAAACCTGGGCAGTTAGCAACACAAAATTTCTCATTGACCTGGAATCAAGAAGACTTGAGTTCAAATCCTGACTCAGAAATATATTAGTTTGTGTGATCCTTTCCAAATTATACCCTCTCTTAGGCTCAGTTTTTTCATCTATATAATGGGGATAATAACAACACTTATCTCACAAGCTTGTTGTAAGCATCTTTTGAGATAAAAATCTGCAAAATGCATTGTGAACCTTAAGATTCTTTATAATAAGAATATATATATATATATATACACATTTTTTGCTACTCATAACAATCTAGTCCAATTGACACTTGTAAAAAGAACTCCAAAATCCACTATCCAAAGGTAGCCCATTCTGCTTTTTGATGGTTCTGATATATAGGAAATCTTCCCTAACATTGTCTCAATTTACCTCTTTGTAATTTCTATCAATTGCTCCATACCTCATTCCTTTTTCTACATGAATGGCCTTTACATACTAGAATGGAACCATCATACATAGTTAAGTACCATTATAAATCATCACGTGTCTCATTTTTTGTTGCAGTTGTGTTGAACTGATTGAGATCATATTTCCAGGTCAAGGCCCTTTGATGGGGGTGGAGTGTGTGTGTGTGTGTGTGTGTGTGTGTGTGTGTGTGTGTTTG